>NC_138293.1:5525000-5652500 GCF_965601325.2 Salmo salar | reverse complement strand
TCCCTACTCCCTAACCCCTCCCTGACTCCCTACTACCTCCTCCCTACTCCCTAACCCCTCCCTACCGACTCCCTAACCCCTCTCCTACTCCCTACTCCCCTCCCTACTCCCTAACTCCCTACCCTACTCCCTAACCCCTCCCTACTCCCTAACCCCTACTCCCTAACTCCCTAACCCCTCCCTACTCCCTAACCCCTCCCTACTCCCTAACCCCTCCCTACTCCTTACTCCCTAACCCCTCCCTACTCCCTAACCCCTCCCTACTCCCTACTCCCTAACCTCTCCCTACTCCCTAACCCCTCCCTACTCCCTAACCTCTCCCTACTCCCTAACCATTAACCCCTCCCTACTCCCTAACCCCTCCCTACTCCCTAACCCCTCCCTACTCCCTAACCCCTCCCTACTCCCTAACCCCTCCCTACTCCCTAACCTCTCCCTAACCTTAACCCCTCCCTACTCCCTAACCTCTCCCTACTCCCTAACCCCTCCCTACTCCCTAACCTCTCCCTACTCCCTAACCCCTCCCTACTCCCTAACCTTTCCCTACTTCCTAACCCCTCCCTACTCCCTAACCCCTCCCTACTCCCTACTCCCTAACCCCTCCCTACTCCCTAACCCCTCCCTACTCCCTAACCCCTCCCTACTCCCTAACCTCTCCCTACTCCCTAACCCCTCCCTACTCCCTAACCCCTCCCTACTCCCTAACCCCTCCCTAACCCCTAACCCCTCCCTACTCCCTATCCCCTCCCTACTCCCTACTCCCTACTACCTACTCCCTACTCCCTAACCCCTCCCTACTCCCTACTACCTACTCCCTACTCCCTAACCCCTCCCTACTCCCTAACCCCTCCCTACTCCCTAACCCCTCCCTACTCCCTAACCCCTCCCTACTCCCTAACCTCTCCCTACTCCCTACTCCCTAACCCCTAACCCCTCCCTACTCCCTAACCCCTCCCTACTCCCTAACCCCTCCCTACTCCCTAACCCCTCCCTACTCCCTAACCTCTCCCTACTCCCTAACCCCTAACCCCTCCCTACTCCCTAACCCCTCCCTACTCCCTAACCCCTCCCTACTCCCTACTCCCTAACCCCTCCCTACTCCCTAACCTCTCCCTACTCCCTAACCCCTCCCTACTCCCTAACCCCCCTCCCCTAACCCTCCCTACCCCACCCTCCCTCTCCCTACCTCCCCTCCCACTCCCTAACCCCTCCCTACTCCCTAACCCCTCCCTACTCCCTAACCTCTCCCTACTCCCTAACCCCTCCCTACTCCCTACTCCCTAACCCCTCCCTACTCCCTAACCCCTCCCTACTCCCTAACCCCTCCCTACTCCCTACTCCCTAACCTCTCCCTACTCCCTAACCCCTCCTTACTCCCTAACCCCTCCCTACTCCCTACTCCCTAAGCCCTCCCTACTCCCTAACCCCTCCCTACTCCCTACTCCATAACCCCTCCCTACTCCCTAACCCCTCCCTACTCCCTAACCCCTCCCTACTCCCTAACCTCTCCCTACTCCCTAACCCCTCCCTACTCCCTACTCCCTAACCCCTCCCTACTCCCTAACCCCTCCCTACTCCCTAACCCCTCCCTACTCCCTACTCCCTAACCTCTCCCTACTCCCTAACACCTCCTTACTCCCTAACCCCTCCCTACTCCCTACTCCCTAAGCCCTCCCTACTCCCTAACCCCTCCCTACTCCCTACTCCATAACCCCTCCCTACTCCCTAACCCCTCCCTACTCCCTAACCCCTCCCTACTCCCTAACCTCTCCCTACTCCCTAACCCCTCCCTTCTCCCTAACCCCTCCCTACTCCCTAACCCCTCCCTACTCCCTAACCCCTCCCTACTCCCTAACCCCTCCCTACTCCCTAACCCCTCCCTACTCCCTAACCCCTCCCTACTCCCTAACCCCTCCCTACTCCCTAACCCCTCCCTACTCCCTAACCCCTAACCCCTCCCTACTCCCTAACCCCTCCATGCTCCCTAACCCCTCCCTACTCCCTAACCCCTCCCTACTCCTTACTCCCTAACCCCTCCCTACTCCCTAACCCCTCCCTACTCCCTACTCCCTAACCTCTCCCTACTCCCTAACCCCTCCCTACTCCCTAACCTCTCCCTACTCCCTAACCATTAACCCCTCCCTACTCCCTAACCCCTCCCTACTCCCTAACCCCTCCCTACTCCCTAACCCCTCCCTACTCCCTAACCTCTCCCTAACCTTAACCCCTCCCTACTCCCTAACCTCTCCCTACTCCCTAACCCCTCCCTACTCCCTAACCTCTCCCTACTCCCTAACCCCTCCCTACTCCCTAACCTTTCCCTACTTCCTAACCCCTCCCTACTCCCTAACCCCTCCCTACTCCCTACTCCCTAACCCCTCCCTACTCCCTAACCCCTCCCTACTCCCTAACCCCTCCCTACTCCCTAACCTCTCCCTACTCCCTAACCCCTCCCTACTCCCTAACCCCTCCCTACTCCCTAACCCCTCCCTAACCCCTAACCCCTCCCTACTCCCTATCCCCTCCCTACTCCCTACTCCCTACTACCTACTCCCTACTCCCTAACCCCTCCCTACTCCCTACTACCTACTCCCTACTCCCTAACCCCTCCCTACTCCCTAACCCCTCCCTACTCCCTAACCCCTCCCTACTCCCTAACCCCTCCCTACTCCCTAACCCCTCCCTACTCCCTAACCTCTCCCTACTCCCTACTCCCTAACCCCTAACCCCTCCCTACTCCCTAACCCCTCCCTACTCCCTAACCCCTCCCTACTCCCTAACCCCTCCCTACTCTCTAACCTCTCCCTACTCCCTAACCCCTAACCCCTCCCTACTCCCTAACCCCTCCCTACTCCCTAACCCCTCCCTACTCCCTACTCCCTAACCCCTCCCTACTCCCTAACCCCTCCCTACTCCCTACTTTCTAACCCCTCCCTACTCCCTAACCTCTCCCTACTCCCTAACCCCTCCCTACTCCCTAACCCCTCCCTACTCCCTAACCCCTCCCTACTCCCTACTCCCTAACCCCTCCCTACTCCCTAACCCCTCCCTACTCCCTAACCTCTCCCTACTCCCTAACCCCTCCCTACTCCCTACTCCCTAACCCCTCCCTACTCCCTAACCCCTCCCTACTCCCTACTCCCTAACCTCTCCCTACTCCCTAACCCCTCCTTACTCCCTAACCCCTCCCTACTCCCTACTCCCTAAGCCCTCCCTACTCCCTAACCCCTCCCTACTCCCTACTCCATAACCCCTCCCTACTCCCTAACCCCTCCCTACTCCCTAACCCCTCCCTACTCCCTAACCTCTCCCTACTCCCTAACCCCTCCCTACTCCCTACTCCCTAACCCCTCCCTACTCCCTAACCCCTCCCTACTCCCTAACCCCTCCCTACTCCCTACTCCCTAACCTCTCCCTACTCCCTAACACCTCCTTACTCCCTAACCCCTCACTACTCCCTACTCCCTAAGCCCTCCCTACTCCCTAACCCCTCCCTACTCCCTACTCCATAACCCCTCCCTACTCCCTAACCCCTCCCTACTCCCTAACCCCTCCCTACTCCCTAACCTCTCCCTACTCCCTAACCCCTAACCCCTCCCTACTCCCTAACCCCTCCATGCTCCCTAACCCCTCCCTACTCCCTAACCCCTCCCTACTCCTTACTCCCTAACCCCTCCCTACTCCCTAACCCCTCCCTACTCCCTACTCCCTAACCTCTCCCTACTCCCTAACCCCTCCCTACTCCCTAACCTCTCCCTACTCCCTAACCATTAACCCCTCCCTACTCCCTAACCCCTCCCTACTCCCTAACCCCTCCCTACTCCCTAACCCCTCCCTACTCCCTAACCTCTCCCTAACCTTAACCCCTCCCTACTCCCTAACCTCTCCCTACTCCCTAACCCCTCCCTACTCCCTAACCTCTCCCTACTCCCTAACCCCTCCCTACTCCCTAACCTTTCCCTACTTCCTAACCCCTCCCTACTCCCTACTCCCTAACCCCTCCCTACTCCCTAACCCCTCCCTACTCCCTAACCCCTCCCTACTCCCTAACCTCTCCCTACTCCCTAACCCCTCCCTACTCCCTAACCCCTCCCTACTCCCTACTCCCTACTACCTACTCCCTACTCCCTAACCCCTCCCTACTCCCTACTACCTACTCCCTACTCCCTAACCCCTCCCTACTCCCTAACCCCTCCCTACTCCCTAACCCCTCCCTACTCCCTAACCTCTCCCTACTCCCTACTCCCTAACCCCTAACCCCTCCCTACTCCCTAACCCCTCCCTACTCCCTAACCCCTCCCTACTCCCTAACCCCTCCCTACTCCCTAACCCCTCCCTACTCCCTACTACCTACTCCCTACTCCCTAACCCCTCCCTACTCCCTAACCCCTCCCTACTCCCTAACCCCTCCCTACTCCCTAACCCCTCCCTACTCCCTAACCCCTCCCTACTCCCTAACCTCTCCCTACTCCCTACTCCCTAACCCCTAACCCCTCCCTACTCCCTAACCCCTCCCTACTCCCTAACCCCTCCCTACTCCCTAACCCCTCCCTACTCCCTAACCCCTCCCTACTCCCTAACCCCTCCCTACTCCCTAACCTCTCCCTACTCCCTAACCCCTAACCCCTCCCTACTCCCTAACCCCTCCCTACTCCCTAACCCCTCCCTACTCCCTACTCCCTAACCCCTCCCTACTCCCTAACCCCTCCCTACTCCCTACTTTCTAACCCCTCCCTACTCCCTAACCTCTCCCTACTCCCTAACCCCTCCCTACTCCCTAACCCCTCCCTACTCCCTAACCCCTCCCTACTCCCTACTCCCTAACCCCTCCCTACTCCCTAACCCCTCCCTACTCCCTAACCTCTCCCTACTCCCTAACCCCTCCCTACTCCCTACTCCCTAACCCCTCCCTACTCCCTAACCCCTCCCTACTCCCTACTCCCTAACCTCTCCCTACTCCCTAACCCCTCCTTACTCCCTAACCCCTCCCTACTCCCTACTCCCTAAGCCCTCCCTACTCCCTAACCCCTCCCTACTCCCTACTCCATAACCCCTCCCTACTCCCTAACCCCTCCCTACTCCCTAACCCCTCCCTACTCCCTAACCTCTCCCTACTCCCTAACCCCTCCCTACTCCCTACTCCCTAACCCCTCCCTACTCCCTAACCCCTCCCTACTCCCTAACCCCTCCCTACTCCCTACTCCCTAACCTCTCCCTACTCCCTAACACCTCCTTACTCCCTAACCCCTCCCTACTCCCTACTTCCTAAGCCCTCCCTACTCCATAACCCCTCCCTACTCCCTACTCCATAACCCCTCCCTACTCCCTAACCCCTCCCTACTCCCTAACCCCTCCCTACTCCCTAACCTCTCCCTACTCCCTAACCCCTCCCTTCTCCCTAACCCCTCCCTACTCCCTAACCCCTCCCTACTACCTAACCCCTCCCTACTCCCTAACCCCTCCCTACTTCCTAACCCCTCCCTACTCCCTACTCCCTACTACCTACTCCCTACTCCCTAACCCCTCCCTACTCCCTACTACCTACTCCCTACTCCCTAACCCCTCCCTACTCCCTAAACCCTCCCTACTCCCTAACCCCTAACCCCTCCCTACTCCCTATCCCCTCCCTACTCCCTACTCCCTACTACCTACTCCCTACTCCCTAACCCCTCCCTACTCCCTACTACCTACTCCCTACTCCCTAACCCCTCCCTACTCCCTACTACCTACTCCCTACTCCCTAACCCCTCCCTACTCCCTAACCTCTCCCTACTCCCTAACCCCTCCCTACTCCCTACTCCCTAACCCCTCCCTACTCCCTAACCCCTCCCTACTCCCTACTCCCTAACCTCTCCCTACTCCCTAACCCCTCCTTACTCCCTAACCCCTCCCTACTCCCTACTCCCTAAGCCCTCCCTACTCCCTAACCCCTCCCTACTCCCTACTCCATAACCCCTCCCTACTCCCTAACCCCTCCCTACTCCCTAACCCCTCCCTACTCCCTAACCTCTCCCTACTCCCTAACCCCTCCCTACTCCCTACTCCCTAACCCCTCCCTACTCCCTAACCCCTCCCTACTCCCTAACCCCTCCCTACTCCCTACTCCCTAACCTCTCCCTACTCCCTAACACCTCCTTACTCCCTAACCCCTCCCTACTCCCTACTTCCTAAGCCCTCCCTACTCCCTAACCCCTCCCTACTCCCTACTCCATAACCCCTCCCTACTCCCTAACCCCTCCCTACTCCCTAACCCCTCCCTACTCCCTAACCTCTCCCTACTCCCTAACCCCTCCCTTCTCCCTAACCCCTCCCTACTCCCTAACCCCTCCCTACTCCCTAACCCCTCCCTACTCCCTAACCCCTCCCTACTTCCTAACCCCTCCCTACTCCCTACTCCCTACTACCTACTCCCTACTCCCTAACCCCTCCCTACTACCTACTCCCTACTCCCTAACCCCTCCCTACTCCCTAAACCCTCCCTACTCCCTAACCCCTAACCCCTCCCTACTCCCTATCCCCTCCCTACTCCCTACTCCCTACTACCTACTCCCTACTCCCTAACCCCTCCCTACTCCCTACTACCTACTCCCTACTCCCTAACCCCTCCCTACTCCCTAACCCCTCCCTACTCCCTAACCCCTCCCTACTCCCTAACCCCTCCCTACTCCCTAACCCCTCCCTACTCCCTAACCTCTCCCTACTCCCTACTCCCTAACCCCTAACCCCTCCCTACTCCCTAACCCCTCCCTACTCCCTAACCCCTCCCTACTCCCTAACCCCTCCCTACTCCCTAACCCCTCCCTACTCCCTACTACCTACTCCCTACTCCCTAACCCCTCCCTACTCCCTAACCCCTCCCTACTCCCTAACCCCTCCCTACTCCCTAACCCCTCCCTACTCCCTAACCCCTCCCTACTCCCTAACCTCTCCCTACTCCCTACTCCCTAACCCCTAACCCCTCCCTACTCCCTAACCCCTCCCTACTCCCTAACCCCTCCCTACTCCCTAACCCCTCCCTACTCCCTAACCCCTCCCTACTCCCTAACCCCTCCCTACTCCCTAACCTCTCCCTACTCCCTAACCCCTAACCCCTCCCTACTCCCTAACCCCTCCCTACTCCCTAACCCCTCCCTACTCCCTACTCCCTAACCCCTCCCTACTCCCTAACCCCTCCCTACTCCCTACTTTCTAACCCCTCCCTACTCCCTAACCTCTCCCTACTCCCTAACCCCTCCCTACTCCCTAACCCCTCCCTACTCCCTAACCCCTCCCTACTCCCTACTCCCTAACCCCTCCCTACTCCCTAACCCCTCCCTACTCCCTAACCTCTCCCTACTCCCTAACCCCTCCCTACTCCCTACTCCCTAACCCCTCCCTACTCCCTAACCCCTCCCTACTCCCTACTCCCTAACCTCTCCCTACTCCCTAACCCCTCCTTACTCCCTAACCCCTCCCTACTCCCTACTCCCTAAGCCCTCCCTACTCCCTAACCCCTCCCTACTCCCTACTCCATAACCCCTCCCTACTCCCTAACCCCTCCCTACTCCCTAACCCCTCCCTACTCCCTAACCTCTCCCTACTCCCTAACCCCTCCCTACTCCCTACTCCCTAACCCCTCCCTACTCCCTAACCCCTCCCTACTCCCTAACCCCTCCCTACTCCCTACTCCCTAACCTCTCCCTACTCCCTAACACCTCCTTACTCCCTAACCCCTCCCTACTCCCTACTTCCTAAGCCCTCCCTACTCCCTAACCCCTCCCTACTCCCTACTCCATAACCCCTCCCTACTCCCTAACCCCTCCCTACTCCCTAACCCCTCCCTACTCCCTAACCTCTCCCTACTCCCTAACCCCTCCCTTCTCCCTAACCCCTCCCTACTCCCTAACCCCTCCCTACTCCCTAACCCCTCCCTACTCCCTAACCCCTCCCTACTTCCTAACCCCTCCCTACTCCCTACTCCCTACTACCTACTCCCTACTCCCTAACCCCTCCCTACTCCCTACTACCTACTCCCTACTCCCTAACCCCTCCCTACTCCCTAAACCCTCCCTACTCCCTAACCCCTAACCCCTCCCTACTCCCTATCCCCTCCCTACTCCCTACTCCCTACTACCTACTCCCTACTCCCTAACCCCTCCCTACTCCCTACTACCTACTCCCTACTCCCTAACCCCTCCCTACTCCCTACTACCTACTCCCTACTCCCTAACCCCTCCCTACTCCCTAACCTCTCCCTACTCCCTAACCCCTCCCTACTCCCTACTCCCTAACCCCTCCCTACTCCCTAACCCCTCCCTACTCCCTACTCCCTAACCTCTCCCTACTCCCTAACCCCTCCTTACTCCCTAACCCCTCCCTACTCCCTACTCCCTAAGCCCTCCCTACTCCCTAACCCCTCCCTACTCCCTACTCCATAACCCCTCCCTACTCCCTAACCCCTCCCTACTCCCTAACCCCTCCCTACTCCCTAACCTCTCCCTACTCCCTAACCCCTCCCTACTCCCTACTCCCTAACCCCTCCCTACTCCCTAACCCCTCCCTACTCCCTAACCCCTCCCTACTCCCTACTCCCTAACCTCTCCCTACTCCCTAACACCTCCTTACTCCCTAACCCCTCCCTACTCCCTACTTCCTAAGCCCTCCCTACTCCCTAACCCCTCCCTACTCCCTACTCCATAACCCCTCCCTACTCCCTAACCCCTCCCTACTCCCTAACCCCTCCCTACTCCCTAACCTCTCCCTACTCCCTAACCCCTCCCTTCTCCCTAACCCCTCCCTACTCCCTAACCCCTCCCTACTCCCTAACCCCTCCCTACTCCCTAACCCCTCCCTACTTCCTAACCCCTCCCTACTCCCTACTCCCTACTACCTACTCCCTACTCCCTAACCCCTCCCTACTCCCTACTACCTACTCCCTACTCCCTAACCCCTCCCTACTCCCTAAACCCTCCCTACTCCCTAACCCCTAACCCCTCCCTACTCCCTATCCCCTCCCTACTCCCTACTCCCTACTACCTACTCCCTACTCCCTAACCCCTCCCTACTCCCTACTACCTACTCCCTACTCCCTAACCCCTCCCTACTCCCTAACCCCTCCCTACTCCCTAACCCCTCCCTACTCCCTAACCCCTCCCTACTCCCTAACCCCTCCCTACTCCCTAACCTCTCCCTACTCCCTACTCCCTAACCCCTAACCCCTCCCTACTCCCTAACCCCTCCCTACTCCCTAACCCCTCCCTACTCCCTAACCTCTCCCTACTCCCTAACCCCTAACCCCTCCCTACTCCCTAACCCCTCCCTACTCCCTAACCCCTCCCTACTCCCTACTCCCTAACCCCTCCCTACTCCCTAACCCCTCCCTACTCCCTACTCCCTAACCCCTCCCTACTCCCTAACCTCTCCCTACTCCCTAACCCCTCCCTACTCCCTAACCCCTCCCTACTCCCTAACCCCTCCCTACTCCCTACTCCCTAACCCCTCCCTACTCCCTAACCCCTCCCTACTCCCTAACCTCTCCCTACTCCCTAACCCCTCCCTACTCCCTACTCCCTAACCCCTCCCTACTCCCTAACCCCTCCCTACTCCCTACTCCCTAACCTCTCCCTACTCCCTAACCCCTCCTTACTCCCTAACCCCTCCCTACTCCCTACTCCCTAAGCCCTCCCTACTCCCTAACCCCTCCCTACTCCCTACTCCATAACCCCTCCCTACTCCCTAACCCCTCCCTACTCCCTAACCCCTCCCTACTCCCTAACCTCTCCCTACTCCCTAACCCCTCCCTACTCCCTACTCCCTAACCCCTCCCTACTCCCTAACCCCTCCCTACTCCCTAACCCCTCCCTACTCCCTACTCCCTAACCTCTCCCTACTCCCTAACACCTCCTTACTCCCTAACCCCTCCCTACTCCCTACTCCCTAAGCCCTCCCTACTCCCTAACCCCTCCCTACTCCCTACTCCATAACCCCTCCCTACTCCCTAACCCCTCCCTACTCCCTAACCCCTCCCTACTCCCTAACCTCTCCCTACTCCCTAACCCCTCCCTTCTCCCTAACCCCTCCCTACTCCCTAACCCCTCCCTACTCCCTAACCCCTCCCTACTCCCTAACCCCTCCCTACTTCCTAACCCCTCCCTACTCCCTAACCCCTCCCTACTCCCTAACCCCTCCCTACTCCCTAACCCCTCCCTACTCCCTACTCCCTACTACCTACTCCCTACTCCCTAACCCCTCCCTACTACCTAACCCCTCCCTACTCCCTAACCCCTCCCTACTCCCTAACCCCTTCCTACTCCCTAACCCCTCCCTACTCCCTAACCCCTCCCTACTCCCTAACCTCTCCCTACTCCCTAACCCCTCCCTACTCCCTAAGCCCTCCCTACTCCCTAACCCCTCCCTACTCCCTACTCCATAACCCCTCCCTACTCCCTAACCCCTCCCTACTCCCTAACCCCTCCCTACTCCCTAACCTCTCCCTACTCCCTAACCCCTCCCTACTCCCTAACCCCTCCCTACTCCCTAACCCCTCCCTACTCCCTAACCCCTCCCTACTTCCTAACCCCTCCCTACTCCCTAACCCCTCCCTACTCCATACTCCCTACTACCTACTCCCTACTCCCTAACCCCTCCCTACTCCCTAACCCCTCCCTACTCCCTAACCCCTCCCTACTCCCTAACCCCTCCCTACTCCCTACTCCCTACTACCTACTCCCTACTCCCTAACCCCTCCCTACTACCTAACCCCTCCCTACTCCCTAACCCCTCCCTACTCCCTAACCCCTCCCTACTACCTAACCCCTCCCTACTCCCTAACCCCTCCCTACTCCCTAACCCCTTCCTACTCCCTAACCCCTCCCTACTCCCTAACCCCTCCCTACTCCCTAACGTCTCCCTACTCCCTAACCCCTCCCTACTCCCTAACCCCTCCCTACTCCCTAACCTCTCCCTACTCCCTAACCCCTCCCTACTCCCTAACCCCTCCATGCTCCCTAACCCCTCCCTACTCCCTAACCCCTCCCTACTACCTAACCCTTCCCTAGTCCCTAACCCCTCCCTACTCCCTACTCCCTAACCCCTCCCTACTCCCTAAACCCTCCCTACTCCCTAACCCCTCCCTACTCCCTAACCCCTCCCTACTCCCTAACCTCTCCCTACTCCCTAACCCCTCCCTACTCCCTAACCTCTCCCTACTCCCTAACCCCTCCCTACTCCCTAACCCCTCCCTACTCCCTAAGCCCTCCCTACTCCCTACTCCCTACTACCTACTCCCTACTCCCAAGATGCAGTAGATGGTACAGAATACAGTATATACAAAGGAGATGAGTAATGTAGGACATGTAAACATTATTAAAGTGGCGTTCTTTAAAAAGACTAGTGATACCTCTATTAAATCCATTTATAAAAGTGGCTAGTGAAATGAGTCTGAATGATGGCAGCAGCCTCTCTACGCTAAAGACGGCTGTTTAACAATCTGATGGCCTTGAGATAGAGAAACAGAATTACAGTTTTACTCCCTACTCCCTAACCCCTCCCTACTCCCTAACCCCTCCCTACGCCCTAACCCCTCCCTACTCCCTAAGCCCTCCCTACTCCCTAACCCCTCCCTACTCCCTAACCCCTCCCTACTCCCTAAGCCCTCCCTACTCCAAAACTCCTCCCTACTCCGTAACCCCTCCCTACTCCCTAACCCCTCCCTACTCCCTAACCCCTCCCTACTCCCTAACCCTCTCCCTACTCCCTAACCCCTCCCTACTCCGTAACCCCTCCCTACTCCCTAACCTCTCCCTACTCCCTAACCCCTCCCTACTCCGTAACCCCTCCCTACTCCCTAACCCCTCCCTACTCCCTAACCCCTAACCCCTCCCTACTCCCTAACCCCTCCCTACTCCCTAAGCCCTCCCTAGTCCCTAACCCCTCCCTACTCCCTAAGCCCTCACCAAACCCCTAACCCCTCCCTACTCCCTAACCCCTCCCTACTCCCTAACCCCTCCCTACTCCCTAACCCCTCCCTACTCCCTAACCCCTCCCTACTCCCTAACCCCTCCCTACTCCCTAACCTCTCCCTACTCCATAACCCCTCCCTACTCCCTAACCCCTCCCTACTCCCTAACCCCTCCCTACTCCCTACTCCCTAACCCCTCCCTACTCCCTAACCCCTCCCTACTCCCTAACCCCTCCCTACTCCCTAACCCCTCCCTACTTCCTAACCCCTCCCTACTCCCTAACCCCTCCCTACTCCCTACTCCCTACTACCTACTCCCTACTCCCTAACCCCTCCCTACTCCCTAACCCCTCCCTACTACCTAACCCTTCCCTAGTCCCTAACCCCTCCCTACTCCCTACTCCCTAACCCCTCCCTACTCCCTAAACCCTCCCTACTCCCTAACCCCTCCCTACTCCCTAACCCCTCCCTACTCCCTAACCTCTCCCTACTCCCTAACCCCTCCCTACTCCCTAACCTCTCCCTACTCCCTAACCCCTCCCTACTCCCTAACCCCTCCCTACTCCCTAAGCCCTCCCTACTCCCTACTCCCTACTACCTACTCCCTACTCCCAAGATGCAGTAGATGGTACAGAATACAGTATATACAAAGGAGATGAGTAATGTAGGACATGTAAACATTATTAAAGTGGCGTTCTTTAAAAAGACTAGTGATACCTCTATTAAATCCATTTATAAAAGTGGCTAGTGAAATGAGTCTGAATGATGGCAGCAGCCTCTCTACGCTAAAGACGGCTGTTTAACAATCTGATGGCCTTGAGATAGAGAAACAGAATTACAGTTTTACTCCCTACTCCCTAACCCCTCCCTACTCCCTAACCCCTCCCTACGCCCTAACCCCTCCCTACTCCCTAAGCCCTCCCTACTCCCTAACCCCTCCCTACTCCCTAACCCCTCCCTACTCCCTAAGCCCTCCCTACTCCAAAACTCCTCCCTACTCCGTAACCCCTCCCTACTCCCTAACCCCTCCCTACTCCCTAACCCCTCCCTACTCCCTAACCCTCTCCCTACTCCCTAACCCCTCCCTACTCCGTAACCCCTCCCTACTCCCTAACCTCTCCCTACTCCCTAACCCCTCCCTACTCCGTAACCCCTCCCTACTCCCTAACCCCTCCCTACTCCCTAACCCCTAACCCCTCCCTACTCCCTAACCCCTCCCTACTCCCTAAGCCCTCCCTAGTCCCTAACCCCTCCCTACTCCCTAAGCCCTCACCAAACCCCTAACCCCTCCCTACTCCCTAACCCCTCCCTACTCCCTAACCCCTCCCTACTCCCTAACCCCTCCCTACTCCCTAACCCCTCCCTACTCCCTAACCCCTCCCTACTCCCTAACCTCTCCCTACTCCATAACCCCTCCCTACTCCCTAACCCCTCCCTACTCCCTAACCCCTCCCTACTCCCTACTCCCTAACCCCTCCCTACTCCCTAACCCCTCCCTACTCCCTAACCCCTCCCTACTCCCTAACCCCTCCCTACTTCCTAACCCCTCCCTACTCCCTAACCCCTCCCTACTCCCTACTCCCTACTACCTACTCCCTACTCCCTAACCCCTCCCTACTCCCTAACCCCTCCCTACTCCCTAACCCCTCCCTACTCCCTAACCCCTCCCTACTCCATAACCCCTCCCTACTCCCTAACCTCTCCCTACTCCCTAACCCCTCCCTACTCCCTAACCCCTCCCTACTCCCTAACCCCTCCCTACTTCCTAACCCCTCCCTACTCCCTAACTCCTCCCTACTCCCTACTCCCTACTACCTACTCCCTACTCCCTAACCCCTCCCTACTCCCTAACCCCTCCCTACTCCCTAACCCCTCCCTACTCCCTACTCCCTAACCCCTCCCTACTCCCTAAACCCTCCCTACTCCCTAACCCCTCCCTACTCCCTAACCCCTCCCTACTCCCTAACCTCTCCCTACTCCCTAACCCCTACCTACTCCATAACCCCTAACCCCTCCCTACTCCCTAACCCCTCCCTACTCCCTAACCCCTCCCTACTCCCTACTCTCTAACCCCTCCCTACTCCCTAACCCCTCCCTACTCCCTAACCCCTCCCTACTCCATAAGCCCTCCCTACTACCTAACCCTTCCCTACTCCCTAACCCCTCCCTACTCCCTACTCCCTAACCCCTCCCTACTCCCTAACCCCTCCCTACTCCCTAACCACTCCCTACTCCCTACTCCCTAACCCCTCCCTACTCCATAAGCCCTCCCTACTACCTAACCCTTCCCTACTCCCTAACCCCTCCCTACTCCCTACTCCCTAACCCCTCCCTACTCCCTAACCCCTCCCTACTCCCTAACCCCTCCCTACTCCCTAACACCTCCCTACTCCCTACTCTCTAACCCCTCCCTACTCCCTAACCCCTCCCTACTCCCTAACCCCTCCCTACTCCATAAGCCCTCCCTACTCCCTACTCCCTACTACCTACTCCCTACTCCCAAGATGCAGTAGATGGTACAGAATACAGTATATACAAATGAGATGAGTAATGTAGGACATGTAAACATTATTAAAGTGGCGTTCTTTAAAAAGACTAGTCATACCTCTATTAAATCCATTTATAAAAGTGGCTAGTGAAATGAGTCTGAATGATGGCAGCAGCCTCTCTACGCTAAAGACGGCTGTTTAACAATCTGATGGCCTTGAGATAGAGAAACAGAATTACAGTTTTACTCCCTACTCCCTAACCCCTCCCTACTCCCTAACCCCTCCCTACTCCCTAACCCCTCCCTACTCCCTAACCCCTCCCTACTCCCTAACCCCTCCCTACTCCCTAACCCCTAACCCCTCCCTACTCCCTAACCCCTCCCTACTCCCTAAGCCCTCCCTACTCCCTAACCCCTCCCTACTCCCTAAGCCCTCACCAAACCCCTAACCCCTCCCTACTCCCTAACCCCTCCCTACTCCCTAACCCCTCCCTACTCCCTAACCCCTCCCTACTCCCTAACCCCTCCCTACTCCCTAACCTCTCCCTACTCCCTAACCCCTCCCTACTCCCTAACCCCTCCCTACTCCCTAACCCCTCCCTACTCCCTACTCCCTAACCCCTCCCTACTCCCTAACCCCTCCCTACTCCCTAACCCCTCCCTACTCCCTAACCCCTCCCTACTTCCTAACCCCTCCCTACTCCCTAACCCCTCCCTACTCCCTACTCCCTACTACCTACTCCCTACTCCCTAACCCCTCCCTACTCCCTAACCTCTCCCTACTCCCTAACCCCTCCCTACTCCCTAACCCCTCCCTACTCTCTAACCTCTCCCTACTCCCTAACCCCTCCCTACTCCCTAACCCCTCCCTACTTCCTAACCCCTTCCTACTCCCTAACTCCTCCCTACTCCCTACTCCCTACTACCTACTCCCTACTCCCTAACCCCTCCCTACTCCCTAACCCCTCCCTACTCCCTAACCCCTCCCTACTCCCTAACCCCTCCCTACTCCCTACTCCCTAACCCCTCCCTACTCCCTAACCCCTCCCTACTCCCTAACCCCTCCCTACTCCCTAACCTCTCCCTACTCCCTAACCCCTACCTACTCCATAACCCCTAACCCCTCCCTACTCCCTAACCCCTCCCTACTCCCTAACCCCTCCCTACTCCCTACTCTCTAACCCCTCCCTACTCCCTAACCCCTCCCTACTCCCTAACCCCTCCCTACTCCATAAGCCCTCCCTACTCCCTACTCCCTACTACCTACTCCCTACTCCCAAGATGCAGTAGATGGTACAGAATACAGTATATACAAAGGAGATGAGTAATGTAGGACATGTAAACATTATTAAAGTGGCGTTCTTTAAAAAGACTAGTCATACCTCTATTAAATCCATTTATAAAAGTGGCTAGTGAATTGAGTCTGAATGATGGCAGCAGCCTCTCTACGCTAAAGACGGCTGTATAACAATCTGATGGCCTTGAGATAGAGAAACAGAATTACAGTTTTACTCCCTACTCCCTAACCCCTCCCTACTCCCTAACCCCTCCCTACTCCCTAACCCCTCCCTACTCCCTAAGCCCTCCCTACTCCCTAACCCCTCCCTACTCCCTAACCCCTCCCTACTCCCTAAGCCCTCCCTACTCCCTAAGCCCTCCCTACTCCCTAACCCCTAACCCCTCCCTACTCCCTAACCCCTCCCTACTCCCTAACCCCTCCCTACTCCCTAACCCCTCCCTACTCCCTAACCCCTCCCTACTCCCTAACCCCTCCCTACTCCCTAACCCCTAACCCCTCCCTACTCCCTAACCCCTCCCTACTCCCTAACCCCTCCCTACTCCCTAACCCCTCCCTACTCCCTAAGCCCTCACCAAACCCCTAACCCCTCCCTACTCCCTAACCTCTCCCTACTCCCTAACCCCCCCCTACTCCCTACTCCCTAACCCCTCCCTACTCCCTAACCCCTCCCTACTCCCTAACCCCTCCCTACTCCCTAACCCCTCCCTACTCCCTAAGCCCTCACTACTCCCTAACCTCTCCCTACTCCCTAACCCCTCCCTACTCCCTAACCCCTCCCTACTCCCTAACCCCTCCCTACTCCCTAACCTCTCCCTACTCCCTAACCCCTAACCCCTCCCTACTCCCTAACCACTCCCTACTCCCTAACCCCTCCCTACTCCCTAACCCCTCCCTACTCCCTAACCTCTCCCTACTCCCTAACCCCTAACCCCTCCCTACTCCCTAACCCCTCCCTACTCCCTAACCCCTCCCTACTCCCTAACCCCTCCCTACTCCCTACTCCCTAACCCCTCCCTACTCCCTAACCCCTCCCTACTCCCTAACCTCTCCCTACTCCCTAACCCCTCCCTACTCCCTAACCCCTCCCTACTCCCTAACCCCTCCCTACTCCCTAACCCCTCCCTACTCCCTAACCCCTCCCTACTCCCTAACCTTTCCCTACTCCCTAACCCCTCCCTACTCCCTAACCCCTCCCTACTCCCTAACCCCTCCCTACTCCCTAACCTCTCCCTACTCCCTAACCCCTCCCTACTCCCTAACCCCTCCCTACTCCCTAACCTTTCCCTACTCCCTAACCCCTCCCTACTCCCTAACCCCTCCCTACTCCCTACTCCCTAACCCCTCCCTACTCCCTAACCCCTCCCTACTCCCTAACCCCTCCCTACTCCCTAACCCCTCCCTACTCCCTAACCCCTCCCTAACCCCTCCCTACTCCCTAACCCCTCCCTACTCCCTACTCCCTACTACCTACTCCCTACTCCCTAACCCCTCCCTACTCCCTAACCCCTCCCTACTCCCTAACCCCTCCCTACTCCCTACTCCCTACTACCTACTCCCTACTCCCTAACCCCTCCCTACTCCCTAACCCCTCCCTACTCCCTAACCCCTCCCTACTCCCTAACCCCTCCCTACTCCCTAACCCCTCCCTACTCCCTAACCTCTCCCTACTCCCAAACCCCTAACACCTCCCTACTCCCTAACCCCTCCCTACTACCTAACCCTTCCCTACTCCCTAACCCCTCCCTACTCCCTACTCCCTTATCCCTCCCTACTCCCTAAACCCTCCCTACTCCCTAACCCCTCCCTACTCCCTAACCCCTCCCTACTCCCTAACCTCTCCCTACTCCCTAACCCCTAACCCCTCCCTACTCCCTAACCCCTCCCTACTCCCTAACCCCTCCCTACTCCCTAACCCCTCCATACTCCCTAACCTCTCCCTACTCCCTAACCCCTAACCCCTCCTTACTCCCTAACCCCTAACCCCTCCCTACTCCCTAACCCCTCCCTACTCCCTAACCCCTCCCTACTCCCTAACCCCTCCCTGCTCCCTAACCTTTCCCTACTCCCTAACCCCTCCCTACTCCCTAACCCCTCCCTACTCCCTACTCCCTAACCCCTCCCTTCTCCCTAACCCCTCCCTACTCCCTAACCCCTCCCTACTCCCTAACCTCTCCCTACTCCCTAACCCCTCCCTACTCCCTAACCCCTCCCTACTCCCTACTCCCTAACCCCTCCCTACTCCCTAACCCCTCCCTACTCCCTAACCACTCCCTACTCCCTATCCCCTCCCTACTCCCTACTCCCTAACCCCTCCCTACTCCCTACTCCCTAACCCCTCCCTACTCCCTAACCCCTCCCTACTCCCTAACCACTCCCTACTCCCTATCCCCTCCATACTCCCTACTCCCTACTCCCCAACCAAGCCCTACTCCCTAACCTCTCCCTACTCCCTAACCTCTCCCTACTCCCTAACCCCTCCATACTCCCTACTCCCTACTCCCTAACCCCTCCCTACTCCCTAACCCCTCCATACTCCCTACACCCTAACCCCTCCATACTCCCTACTCCCTAACCCCTCCCTACTCCCTACTCCCTAACCTCTCCCTACTCCCTAACCCCTCCCTACTCCCTAACCCCTCCATACTCCCTACACCCTAACCCCTCCATACTCCCTACTCCCTAACCCCTCCCTACTCCCTACCCCCTAACCTCTCCCTACTCCCTAACCCCTCCCTACTCCCTAACCCCTCCCTACTCCCTACTCCCTAACCCCTCCCTACTCTCTAACCCCTCCCTACTCCCTAACACCTCCCTACTCCCTAACCTCTCCCTGCTCCCTAACCCCTCCCTACTCCCTAACCCCTCCCTACTCCCTAACCCCTCCCTACTCCCTAACCCCTCCCTACTCCCTAACCTCTCCCTACTCCTTTACCCCTCACTACTCCCTAACCCCCCCCTACTCCCTACTCCCTAACCCCTCCCTACTCCCTAACCTCTCCCTAATCCCTAACCCCTCCCTACTCCCTAACCCCTAACCCCTCCCTACTCCCTAACCCCTCCCTACTCCCTAACCCCTCCCTACTCCCTAACCCCTCCCTACTCCCTACTCCCTAACCCCTCCCTACTCCCTAACCCCTCCCTACTCCCTAACCCCTCCCTACTCCCTAACCTCTCCCTACTCCCTAACCCCTCCCTACTCCCTAACCCCTCCCTACTCTCTAACCCCTCCCTACTCCCTAACCCCTCCCTACTCCCTAACCCCTCCCTACTCCCTAACCTTTCCCTACTCCCTAACCCCTCCCTACTCCCTAACCCCTCCCTACTCCCTAACCCCTCCCTACTCCCTAACCTCTCCCTACTCCCTAACCCCTCCCTACTCCCTAACCCCTCCCTACTCCCTAACCTTTCCCTACTCCCTAACCCCTCCCTACTCCCTAACCCCTCCCTACTCCCTACTCCCTAACCCCTCCCTACTCCCTAACCCCTCCCTACTCCCTAACCCCTCCCTACTCCCTAACCCCTCCCTACTCCCTAACCCCTCCCTAACCCCTCCCTACTCCCTAACCCCTCCCTACTCCCTACTCCCTACTACCTACTCCCTACTCCCTAACCCCTCCCTACTCCCTAACCCCTCCCTACTCCCTAACCCCTCCCTACTCCCTACTCCCTACTACCTACTCCCTACTCCCTAACCCCTCCCTACTCCCTAACCCCTCCCTACTCCCTAACCCCTCCCTACTCCCTAACCCCTCCCTACTCCCTAACCCCTCCCTACTCCCTAACCCCTCCCTACTCCCTAACCTCTCCCTACTCCCAAACCCCTAACCCCTCCCTACTCCCTAACCCCTCCCTACTACCTAACCCTTCCCTACTCCCTAACCCCTCCCTACTCCCTACTCCCTAACCCCTCCCTACTCCCTAAACCCTCCCTACTCCCTAACCCCTCCCTACTCCCTAACCCCTCCCTACTCCCTAACCTCTCCCTACTCCCTAACCCCTAACCCCTCCCTACTCCCTAACCCCTCCCTACTCCCTAACCCCTCCCTACTCCCTAACCCCTCCATACTCCCTAACCTCTCCCTACTCCCTAACCCCTAACCCCTCCTTACTCCCTAACCCCTAACCCCTCCCTACTCCCTAACCCCTCCCTACTCCCTAACCCCTCCCTACTCCCTAACCCCTCCCTGCTCCCTAACCTTTCCCTACTCCCTAACCCCTCCCTACTCCCTAACCCCTCCCTACTCCCTACTCCCTAACCCCTCCCTTCTCCCTAACCCCTCCCTACTCCCTAACCCCTCCCTACTCCCTAACCTCTCCCTACTCCCTAACCCCTCCCTACTCCCTAACCCCTCCCTACTCCCTACTCCCTAACCCCTCCCTACTCCCTAACCCCTCCCTACTCCCTAACCACTCCCTACTCCCTATCCCCTCCCTACTCCCTACTCCCTAACCCCTCCCTACTCCCTACTCCCTAACCCCTCCCTACTCCCTAACCCCTCCCTACTCCCTAACCACTCCCTACTCCCTATCCCCTCCATACTCCCTACTCCCTACTCCCCAACCTCTCCCTACTCCCTAACCTCTCCCTACTCCCTAACCTCTCCCTACTCCCTAACCCCTCCATACTCCCTACTCCCTACTCCCTAACCCCTCCCTACTCCCTAACCCCTCCATACTCCCTACACCCTAACCCCTCCATACTCCCTACTCCCTAACCCCTCCCTACTCCCTACTCCCTAACCTCTCCCTACTCCCTAACCCCTCCCTACTCCCTAACCCCTCCATACTCCCTACACCCTAACCCCTCCATACTCCCTACTCCCTAACCCCTCCCTACTCCCTACCCCCTAACCTCTCCCTACTCCCTAACCCCTCCCTACTCCCTAACCCCTCCCTACTCCCTACTCCCTAACCCCTCCCTACTCTCTAACCCCTCCCTACTCCCTAACACCTCCCTACTCCCTAACCTCTCCCTGCTCCCTAACCCCTCCCTACTCCCTAACCCCTCCCTACTCCCTAACCCCTCCCTACTCCCTAACCCCTCCCTACTCCCTAACCTCTCCCTACTCCTTTACCCCTCACTACTCCCTAACCCCCCCCTACTCCCTACTCCCTAACCCCTCCCTACTCCCTAACCTCTCCCTAATCCCTAACCCCTCCCTACTCCCTAACCTCTCCCTACTCCTTTACCCCTCACTACTCCCTAACCCCTCCCTACTCTCTACTCCCTAACCCTTCCCTACTCCCTACTCCCTAACCCCTCCCTACTCCCTACTCCCTAACCTCTCCCTACTCCCTAACCTCTCCCTACTCCCTAACCTCTCCCTACTCCCTACTCCCTAACCTCCCCCTACTCCCTAACCTCTCCCTACTCCCTAACCCCTCCCTAACCCCTCCCTACTCCCTACTCCCTAACCCCTCCCTACTCCCTACTCCCTAACCTCTTCCTAATCCCACAGCTCAGCGTTCAACACCAAAGTGCCCTCCAAGCTCATCACTTAGCTAAGGACCCTGGGACTGAACACCTCCGTCTGCAGCTGGATCCTGGACTTCCTGACGGGCCGCCCCCAGGTGGTAAGAGTAGGCAACAACATGTCTGCAACACTGATCCTCAACATGCGGTCCCCTCAGGGGTGTGTGATTAGTCCCCTCCTGCACTCCCTGTTCACCCACGACTGCGTGGCCAAGCACGACTCCAACACCATCGTTAAGTTTGCTGACAACACAACAGTGGTAGGCCTGATCACCGACAACGACGAGACAGCCTACAGGGTGGCGGTCAGAGACCTGGCAGTGTGGTGCCAGGACAACGTCAGCAAGACAAATGAACAGATCGTGGACTACAGGAGGCTGTAGTGGCGCAGGTCGAGAGCTTCAGGTCCTCGGTGTCCACATCACTAAGGATCTTTCATGGTCCAAACACACCAAGACAGTTTTGAACGAGGACACGACAACAGCTTTTCCCCCTCAGGAGGCTGAAAAGATTTTGCATGGATCTCCAGATCCTCAAAAAGTAGTCACTTTACAAATTACCTCAACAAACCTGTACCCCCGCACATTGACTCTGTACCGGTACCCCCTGTATATAGCCTACACATTGATTCTGTACCGATACCCCCTGTATATAGCCTCCACATTGACTCTGTACCGGTACCCCCTGTATATAGCCTCCACATTGACTCTGTACCGGTACCCCCTGTATATAGCCTCCACATTGACTCTGTACCGGTACCCCCTGTATATAGCCTACACATTGACTCTGTACCGGTACCCCCTGTATATAGCCTCCACATTGACTCTGTACCGGTACCCCCTGTATATAGCCTACACATTGACTCTGTACCGGTACCCCCTGTATATAGCCTCCACATTGACTCTGTACCGGTACCCCCTGTATATAGCCTCCACATTGACTCTGTACCGGTACCCCCTGTATATAGCCTCCACATTGACTCTGTACCGGTACCCCCTGTATATAGCCTCCACATTGACTCTGTACCGGTACCCCCTGTATATAGCCTCCACATTGACTCTGTACCGGTACCCCCTGTATATAGCCTCCACATTGACTCTGTACCGGTACCCCCTGTATGTAGCCTCCACATTGACTCGGTACCGGTACCCCCTGTATATAGCCTCCACATTGACTCTGTACCTGTACCCCCTGTATATAGCCTCCACATTGACTCTGTACCGGTACCCCCTGTATATAGCCTCCACATTGACTCTGTACCGGTATCCCCTGTATATAGCCTCCACATTGACTCTGTACCGGTACCCCCTGTATATAGCCTCCACATTGACTCTGTACCGGTATCCCCTCTATATAGCCTCCACATCCACATAGCCTCGTTATTGTTATGTCCATACTCTTGTGTTACTTTTTGATTTGGTTAGATTTCTGTACTTTTGTTTAGTAAATATTTTCTTAACTCTAATTCTTGAACTGCGTTGTTGGTTTATGGGCTTGTAAGTAATTATTTCACGGTAAAGTCTATACATGTTGTATTCGGCACATGTGACAAATACAGTTTGATTTATTTAGTCGTAGAGGAGTAGCATACAGTACATGTAGATGATTCTACAAAACTTTACTATAACCTGTAGTCGTAGGTTACATCCTGTCACGACTTCCTCCGACTTCCACTTTGCTCCTCTCCCTGTTCGGGTGGTGCTCGGCGGTCGTCGTCGCCGGTCTTCTAGGTGCCACCGATCCTTTTTTCTTTTTCGGTTGGTCTTGTCTGTTTAGGTTGTTTCGTGTGGGTATTTGTTTTCTCCCTACCTGCTTTGTTTCGTGTGGGTGGCTCAACGCCAGGGTTGTGGGTTCGATTCCCACGGGGGGCCAGTACAACAAAAAAAAAAGGATGAAATGTATGCATTCACCTACTGTAAGTCGCTCTGTATAAGAGTGTCTGCTAAATGACTAAAATGTCAAATGTTTTCCCTGTTTGTATTTTTGGGTGATGTGATTTTTGTTCATTTTGTCATTCAGGTGTTGTCCCTAGATTTTGTTCTAGTGGTGTTTTTTTTGGACTGTGTTATGGTCCTGTGCCTGTATGTTTTGGATGGACTTTATTAAAAAAACACTTTCTACAAATTTACTCCTCTCCTGCGCCTGACTCCTACACCCACCTCTCGTAGAGAGCCGTGACACATCCTGAGTAGAGACCAAAGGTAGGCTATAAAAGGAGAAGGCTTAATGTTTAGCAACACATTTATCAGCACAGCGTCAGAGAGGTAAGTTATACCTGAACCTACATTTACCTTTTATGTTAAAACATTCCCACCTGTAATATGTTTTCATGATATCAGTGTTCGCAGAGTCGACGAGCGTTGTTCTTTATTCTTTATTTTATTTATTCCGCTTTATTAGCGTTTTTTTTGTTCACAAGATTCATATCTTGTTTATTTATAATTCTCTTTTTAAAATCAATAATTTGATATTGATCTTGTATTCATTTCTTTTCACGGTCTAACATTAGCATAAAATTAATGCCAGTCGTCATTTTATGTCATGCTTCTCTGATCAGTATTGTTTCCGGGTTTTTTCTTCCCATATGCTATTACGTTTCTTAACCACTGGGCATTTTACTGCACTCTGTCGCTTCGTTCTGTTTGTCACTATGAGAATTCATCATAAAAGCTTTGTCTGTTGAAGATCCAAATGTCGACGTTGGAGCTCTATTCAAATCCATATTCTTAAGGAATCCAAAAACTGACTGTAATTTAAAGAAATTAAACGAGTTCCACTTTTTTTTTTTTTTACCTTTATTTAACAGGGCAAGTCAGTTAAGATCAAATTTTTTATTTACAATGACAGCCTACACACCAGCCAAACCCGGACGACGCTGGGCCTACTTTACTACAGGCTCCACAATAACTTTTATATGACTTTATACCTCGTGGGTTTTATCTCAGATTAAATAGTTCATTCAAGTTAATCGCAATGTTTTTAAAGATCACTGACTGTTCTCTCTTCTCAGGTTGACACATCGTCAGCGAGATGAAGATGGTGATATTGGCTGTGGCTCTAGCCCTGGTGTTGGCTAGCGGTGGGTCCGTCTGTCTGTCACTAATTAACTATTGAGTAAACACTGTGTTTTAACCCCTCCTGTCCTGTGGTGCTGGTGAGGCTCTGGAACTGTCTCGTATGCTCCATTCATGACATGTCGGCACTAGTTTTCCACTATGGAAAGTATCAGAATAGAAAACTAGATAACTCTACGCAAATAACTTCATTTGAACTCAAGAGGTTCAGAGTTTCCCCTCCCTTTGCTTTTTTTTAACCTTCTGATTCTAGAAACCTGAGAAATTGGCATTCCTAATCTTTTACCAGTGACTCCCTGACCAATATGGCCGACCCATGGCCAATGCACCTTCTAGTGTTCCTATAACGTTGCTATAGTTCTATGGTTCTCCTAACCCAGTGATATGGTGTGGTTGTGCCCTAGGTGAAGCATTGGATTGTCTGCGCTGTGTGCCAGCTAAGGCAGGAGCAGACTGTGAGGTGACAGTAGAAACATGTCCACCCGAGAAGGACGGCTGTGCGGCCGCCAAGTTCTTCAGAGCACCATGTAAGTACTGTGACTGACCGTGTTCGAAACTGAGGTCATCTGTGTGTCACTAGATGTTAGCCTGCTGAGTTAAAAGCCTAAATATTGAAAGCGGACTTGACAAAGAGTAATGTTGTGCTGATGCTACATTAGTGGAAAAGCAGCATTGGACGTCACGTCACAGACAGTTCTGTGCTCGTATTCACAAAACGGAGTAGAGGTGCAGTTTTATATCATAATAAATTATATGGACTGATCCTAGATCAGCACCACTACTCTGAGATGCTTTATGAATACAGACCCAGAGCTGTGGATAATGAAGACCTGATCCTAGAATCAGCCCAGAGCTGTGGATAATGAAGACCTGATCCTAGGATCAGCCCAGAGCTGTGGATAATGAAGACCTGATCCTAGGATCAGCCCAGAGCTGTGGATAATGAAGACCTGATCCTAGAATCAGCCCAGAGCTGTGGATAATGAAGACCTGATCCTAGAATCAGCCCAGAGCTGTGGATAATGAAGACCTGATCCTAGAATCAGCCCAGAGCTGTGGATAATGAACACCTGATCCTAGAATCAGCCCAGAGCTGTGGATAATGAAGACCTGATCCTAGAATCAGCCCAGAGCTGTGGATAATGAAGACCTGATCCTAGAATCAGCCCAGAGCTGTGGATAATGAAGACCTGATCCTAGATCAGAACTACTACTCTGAGATGCCCTGGTCAGAATAATCAAGAATAAAAAGGTTTATAAAACAGGTTAAAGTCAACAGTTAACAGCTGTCACACAGTCACATAACATAGTAATTTCATTTCTCCCTCAGTTGGCCATTTCCAGAGATGCATGGACATGTCTGGCTGTAAGCAGTTCCAAACCAACGCTAACATCAACATGAAGTGTTGTGACACTGACAAGTGCAACACATTCTAGACCTTCTGCTGTGTGTCAGCATTGGCCAGCTACTCTGAGACTACTCTGCCGTGTGTCAGCATTGGTTGAATCAACGTTGAACCAACGTGGATTAAACATTGAATTGACGTATGTGCCCAGTTGGGATCCTACCATCACGTCAACATTCTAATTTATCAACAATTATATTGACTTAAAATAAACCAAACTTTTGAAACGCTTTTGTTGTTTTGAGCTTATTTTTTTGGGTAGGTTAAATCTATTTTTGTAAAATGATTGAATCTGAGCAAAGATTATCAATCGTCATTATTGGAACGATACAACGTACACTCCTGAAATACATCATAACTTTACACTTTAATGACTACAATCAACAACAAAAAATAAACATTTGTACACATTTTTAACATTAGAAAATGAGATGCAGATTTTTTTTTGAGGGGGCTGATGACAATAACAGCTATCAAAAAATAACATCCGACTGACAACGATGGAGATGAAGTCGAAAAATAAAGAGCTGTGTATTGGAGACAGAGGAACACCTCTAATGAATCAGAAGACGTGTCTAAAGAGTAAATCCTAACTTCCCACTTAAGTTGAATTTCCACTTAGTCATGCGACGGACGACACCCGCATAGCTGATGTTTTGGCGACGTCGGAGGTGGAACTGAGTTTGAACCGTCCAATCGGTGAGCAGCTGCTCTTGCGATCATTGTCACGAAGCTACACCCATCCCCCCCCCCCCCCTCGCGCGTTAGAAGTTCAGAAGGAGAAAGTGAAGGTTATAATAGAAATAATGATGCTTAAATTGAAAATTGTTTAAAAACAGAATAATGAGGATTTCTATCCTCCTATTGGAGGTGTAAATTCCATCTCACATTCCAGTGTTCCTATTGGAGGTGTAAATTCCATCTCACATTCCAGTGTTCCTATTGGAGGTGTAAATTCCATCTCACATTCCAGTGTTCCTATTGGAGGTGTAAATTCCATCTCACATTCCAGTGTTCCTATTGGAGGTGTAAATTACATCTCACATTCCAGTGTTCCTATTGGAGGTGTACATTCCATCTCACATTCCAGTGTTCCTATTGGAGGTGTAAATTCCATCTCACATTCCAGTGTTCCTATTGGAGGTGTAAATTACATCTCACATTCCAGTGTTCCTATTGGAGGTGTAAATTACATCTCACATTCCAGTGTTCCTATTGGAGGTGTAAATTACATCTCACATTCCAGTGTTCCTATTGGAGGTGTAAATTCCATCTCACATTCCAGTGTTCCTATTGGAGGTGTAAATTACATCTCACATTCCAGTGTTCCTATTGGAGGTGTAAATTCCATCTCACATTCCAGTGTTCCTATTGGAGGTGTAAATTCCTTCACACATTCCAGTGTTCCTATTGGAGGTGTAAATTCCATCTCACATTCCAGTGTTCCAACTTGTCAACAAGGCTGCGTTGGAATTTCTCTTAATGCGACTACATGCGGCCAATTGCAATGTCCGCTTTACAGAGCCTCTACAGGGGATTTATATGACAAGTGGCACTCGCCCCCGCAACGCAAGGCTCACGTGGGTGCTAACAAGCAAGCTAGGTAATGCTAGGTATCAACCAGTGGAGGCTGGTGGGAGGAGCTACAGGAAGACAGGCACATTGTAATGGCTGGAGTGGAATCAATGGAACGGAGTCAAACATGTGATTTCCATGGTTTCTATATGTCTGATCTGTTTGACTCTGTTCCATTGATTCCACTCCAGCCATTACAATGAGCCTGTCCTCCTATAGCTCCTCCCACCAGCCTCCACTGGTACCAACAGCCACTGTCAGCCAACCCATTAGGGGTTGGAAGCTATGGTGAGCTCCGATTGGTCACGCACGTCATGATATTGTGGGGTATTTGAAAAAAAGTTCAGCTTTCCCCAACTTTAGTCCCCACCTTGTTCAGCTCCCTTCCCCATGCTCGGTCCCTCTCCGCTTCTCGTGCTTTCCTTCCATTTGAAAGTGAATTGCTTCTGATGTTTCACCGTGCGATTCCGCTTCCTAGTATAAACAGGCCATTTAATGAAGACGATATGGGCGATGAAACTACGGAAAACCATTCATTTCCAATGGAAGTGAAGCAAAGTGGGCTGGGGGACCGTTGAGTGATGCGAGCATGGGCGAGGGACATGAACAGGGCCGGACCAAAGTTGTGGAAAGCTGAACTTTATGCAAATACCCTGCGACATCGCTGGACGCTTGCCCAATCGAAGGTCACTATAGCTTCCAGACTCTACTGGATTGGCTGTTGATACCTAGCACTACCTAGCTTACTAGCACCCACACGAGGACGAAGCTAGCCTGGCGAGGCGTCCTAGTTAAAACGTACTGCTAGGTGTAATGACGGAAGGCGCTTGCGAATTTGACAGCTCTAACGCAGTTTCACCAGCAATGTCAAAACATCAGGTATGTGGATGTCGGCTGAAGCGGATCAAATCGAATCGGGCTCTAAGTGAAAGTTTGACTTAAAGAAGTTGGGATTTTCCACCAAGTTAATTGAACAATTTCCTGTAAGAATCGGCGGTGTGAGAATGACAATGGAAGAAAGCAATCAGTGATGAAATAAAAAAACAAACAAAAACTAAAAATATATTTCAATACAAGGACATGTTTGTCTTCATGTCATGTCTCATATGAGGAGGTTCAATGTGAAATCAAATCACATTAAAATATCTCAGAACTCACATAGTACCTTCCACCATGAGGCCAGAATGGACACCTGTGCAGGAGCTACCTCCTGTAGGTTTTAATGCTAACCCTCCTGTAGGTTTTAATGCTAACCCTCCTGTAGGTTTTGGCTCTAACCCTCCTGTAGGTTTTAATGCCAACCCTCCTGTAGGTTTTAATGCTAACCCTCCTGTAGGTTTTAATGCTAACCCTCCTGTAGGTTTTAATGCTAACCCTCCTGTAGGTTTTAATGCTAACCCTCCTGTAGGTTTTGGCTCTAACCCTCCTGTAGGTTTTGGCTCTAACCCTCCTGTAGGTTTTGGCTCTAACCCTCCTGTAGGTTTTAATGCTAACCCTCCTGTAGGTTTTAATGCTAACCCTCCTGTAGGTTTTAATGCTAACCCTCCTGTAGGTTTTAATGCCAACCCTCCTGTAGGTTTTAATGCCAACCCTCCTGTAGGTTTTAATGCCAACCCTCCTGTAGGTTTTGGCTCTAACCCTCCTGTAGGTTTTAATGCTAACCCTCCTGTAGGTTTTAATGCTAACCGTCCTGTAGGTTTTAATGCTAACCCTCCTGTAGGTTTTAATGCCAACCCTCCTGTAGGTTTTAATGCCAACCCTCCTGTAGGTTTTAATGCTAACCCTCCTGTAGGTTTTGGCTCTAACCCTCCTGTAGGTTTTAATGCTAACCCTCCTGTAGGTTTTAATGCTAACCCTCCTGTAGGTTTTAATGCCAACCCTCCTGTAGGTTTTAATGCCAACCCTCCTGTAGGTTTTAATGCCAACCCTCCTGTAGGTTTTGGCTCTAACCCTCCTGTAGGTTTTGATGCTAACCCTCCTGTAGGTTTTAATGCTAACCCTCCTGTAGGTTTTGGCTCTAACCCTCCTGTAGGTTTTAATGCTAACCCTCCTGTAGGTTTTAATGCTAACCCTCCTGTAGGTTTTAATGCTAACCCTCCTGTAGGTTTTAATGCCAACCCTCCTGTAGGTTTTAATGCCAACCCTCCTGTAGGTTTTAATGCTAACCCTCCTGTAGGTTTTGGCTCTAACCCTCCTGTAGGTTTTAATGCTAACCCTCCTGTAGGTTTTAATGCTAACCCTCCTGTAGGTTTTGGCTCTAACCCTCCTGTAGGTTTTAATGCTAACCCTCCTGTAGGTTTTAATGCTAACCCTCCTGTAGGTTTTAATGCCAACTCTCCTGTAGGTTTTAATGCCAACCCTCCTGTAGGTTTTAATGCCAACCCTCCTGTAGGTTTTAATGCTAACCCTCCTGTAGGTTTTAATGCCAACCCTCCTGTAGGTTTTAATGCTAACCCTTCTGTAGGTTTTGGCTCTAACCCTCCTGTAGGTTTTAATGCTAACCCTCCTGTAGGTTTTGGCTCTAACCCTCCTGTAGGTTTTAATGCCAACCCTCCTGTAGGTTTTAATGCCAACCCTCCTGTAGGTTTTAATGCTAACCCTCCTGTAGGTTTTGGCTCTAACCCTTCTGTAGGTTTTGTCTCTAACCCTCCTGTAGGTTTTAATGCTAACCCTCCTGTAGGTTTTAATGCCAACCCTCCTGTAGGTTTTAATGCCAACCCTCCTGTAGGTTTTAATGCCAACCCTCCTGTAGGTTTTAATGCCAACCCTCCTGTAGGTTTTAATGCTAACCCTCCTGTAGGTTTTAATGCTAACCCTCCTGTAGGTTTTGGCTCTAACCCTCCTGTAGGTTTTGGCTCTAACCCTCCTGTAGGTTTTGATGCTAACCCTCCTGTAGGTTTTAATGCTAACCCTCCTGTAGGTTTTGATGCTAACCCTCCTGTAGGTTTTAATGCTAACCCTCCTGTAGGTTTTGATGCCAACCCTCCTGTAGGTTTTGGCTCTAACCCTCCTGTAGGTTTTAATGCTAACCCTCCTGTAGGTTTTGGCTCTAACCCTCCTGTAGGTTTTGGCTCTAACCCTCCTGTAGGTTTTGATGCTAACCCTCCTGTAGGTTTTAATGCCAACCCTCCTGTAGGTGTTGGCTCTAACCCCAGTTGTAACTAACCTGATTCATCTCATCAACCAGCTAATTATTGGAATCAGCTAGATTATGGTTGGAGTGCAAACCTACAGGAGGGTAGCTCTCCAGGAACAGGGTTGGAGTGCAAACCTACAGGATGGTAGCTCTCCAGGAACAGGGTTGGAGTTAAAACCTACAGGAGGGTAGCTCTCCAGGAACAGGGTTGGAGTTAAAACCTACAGGAGGGTATCTCTCCAGGAACAGGGTTGGAGAGCCTGTTCTTGGAGCTAGTGGTCATTTCTTGCCGGGGCCTCAGTTTTGCATCAGGGCTGAGGTCAGAACAGTTGAGAGGTGGATTGTGGGAAATGTACAGTATGACAGAAAACAGTCACTCAACCTTTCATAACAAATTGGAAAACAATACAGACATACAGAAATACAGGTAAATAAACAGTTGAAGACAACTGATGACAGTTGAAGACAGTTGATAAGTAGCAGTTGGAACTGGCAGGAAGCCTTCAAGTAACGGGATATCCCAGTGCAGTGTCCTATTCTGTGTTTGATTGGTTGGCAGCTCTACATGAGGGAGCAGGAAGTCTTCCCTGGTTGGACGCCGCCTTCCAGCTTCTCCGCCTCCAGGATCATGGTCTTGAACACCTCCACCGCTGTCTGAGACAGGGGCAATAGAATAGTCAGAGTAGAATCCACTACAACCCAGAATAGAATGGAATAGAAGACTAGTGTTGTTATCTTTTAAAAAACAACAGCCATCTGAGACAGGAGAAATACCAATAAAGTTAGAATAGGTTTGAGCCCTGAATTCTGATTGGCTGAAAACCATGATATATCAGACCGTATAACCACAGGTATGACAAAACGTTTATTTTCACTGCTCTAATTACGTTGGTAACCAGTTTATAATAGCAATAAGGCACCTCTGGGGTTTGTGGTATATGGCCAATATACCACGGCTAGGGGCTGTGTTCAGGCACGCCGCGTCGCATCATACATAATAACAGCCCTTAGCCGTGGTATATTGGCCATATATACCAAAATGGACTGATGATTTTGGGGACGCAACATTACAGAAAAGAGGACAAATGGACTGATGATTTTGCAGAAAGAGCTGGAGGTGAGAACAGGTTTAAATGTTCTGATGATTTTGCAGAAAGAGCTGGAGGTAAGAACAGGTTTAAATGTTCTGATGATTTTGCAGAAAGAGCTGGAGGTAAGAACAGGTTTAAATGTTCTGATGATTTTGCAGAAAGAGCTGGAGGTAAGAACAGGTTTAAATGTTCTGATGATTTTGCAGAAAGAGCTGGAGGTGAGAACAGGTTTAAATGTTCTGATGATTTTGCAGAAAGAGCTGGAGGTAAGAACAGGTTTAAATGTTCTGATGATTTTGCAGAAAGAGCTGGAGGTGAGAACAGGTTTAAATGTTCTGATGATTTTGCAGAAAGAGCTGGAGGTGAGAACAGGTTTAAATGTGCTGATGATTTTGCAGAAAGAGCTGGAGGTGAGAACAGGTTTAAATGTTCTGATGATTTTGCAGAAAGAGCTGGAGGTAAGAACAGGTTTAAATGTTCTGATGATTTTGCAGAAAGAGCTGGAGGTAAGAACAGGTTTAAATGGACTGATGATTTTGCAGAAAGAGCTGGAGGTGAGAACAGGTTTAAATGTTCTGATGATTTTGCAGAAAGAGCTGGAGGTAAGAACAGGTTTAAATGGACTGATGATTTTGCAGAAAGAGCTGGAGGTGAGAACAGGCGGTAGCAGAGAGAACAGTCTATTTCTAGAGTGGCTGAGGTCTGAGGACCAATGCCAAATCTTTTCAACCTCCTGAGGGGGAAGAGAGTGCTGTCGAGTGTGAGAGGACCGTGTTAAGTTCTTGGTGATGTGGACACAGAGGAATTCGAAGCTCTCGAACCGCTCCACCTACAACCCTGTCTATGTGAATGGGGGCGTTCTCGACCCTCCGTTTCCTGTAGTCCACAATCAGCTCCTTTGACGTGTGTGTGTGTGTGTGTGTGTGAGAGAGAGAGAGAGAGAGAGAGATGAATTTGTGAAGTAGTTGAAGAGTTCCTTTATAGTTCTGAGTAGCTGATTGGCTGATGGTGGGACTGCTAACACTTAGCGATAATTACAGTTTTTGAAGCGAATATATTCAACATGTTTGAAAAGGATCAGGACGCCGTAAGTGCACTGGAACAGCCATCAACCACAAATGTGGTATGTGCTTACACTTCACGTCTTACTCTGGGTTTGATCCGATTTACTACAATTTGGTCAAATGCGACGGGAGCTGATCTGGGGCCTGTAGATCGGATAGTGTCTAAGAGCTGATCTGGGGCCTGTAGATGGGGTACTGTCTAAGAGCTGATCTGGGGACTGTAGATGGGGTAGTGTCTCAGAGCTGATCTGGGGCCTGTAGATGGGGTAGTGTCTAAGAGCTGATCTGGGGCCTGTAAATCGGGTAGTGTCTAAGAGCTGATCTGGGGACTGTAGATGGGGTAGTGTCTCAGAGCTGATCTGGGGCCTGTAGATCGGATAGTGTCTAAGAGCTGATCTGGGGACTGTAGATGGGGTAGTGTCTAAGAGCTGATCTGGGGCCCGTAGATCGGGTAGTGTCTAAGAGCTGATCTGGGGACTGTAGATGGGGTAGTGTCTCAGAGCTGATCGGGGGCCTGTAGATCGGGAAGTGTCTAAGGCCCCAGCAGAATCCAGTATGACGGATCACCACCTCAAGCTGAACCTCGGCAAGACGGAGCTGCTCTTCCTCCCGGGGAAGGACTGCCCGTTCCATGATCTCGCATCACGGTTGACAACTCCATTGTGTCCTTCTCCCAGAGTGCTAAAAGCCTTGGCGTGACCCTGGACAGCACCCTGTCGTTCTCCGCTAACATCAAGGCAGTGACCCGATCCTGTAGGTTCATGCTCTACAACATTCGCAGAGTACGACCCTGCCTCACACAGGAAGCGGCGCAGGTCCTAATACAGGCACTTGTCATCTCCCGTCTGGATTACTGCAACTCGCTGTTGGCGGGGCTCCCTGCCTGTGCCATTAAACCCCTACAACTCATCCAGAACGCCGCAGCCCGTCTGGTGTTCAACCTTCCCAAGTTCTCTCACGTCACCCCGCTCCTCCGCACACTCTACTGGCTTCCAGTCGAAGCTCGCATCCGCTACAAGACCATGGTGCTTGCCTACGGAGCTGTGAGGGGAACGGCACCTCCGTACCTTCAGGCTCTGATCAGTCCCTACACCCAACGAAGGGCACTGCGTTCATCCACCTCTGGCCTGCTCGCCTCCCTACCTCTGCGGAAGCACAGTTCCCGCTCAGCCCAGTCAAAACTGTTCGCTGCTCTGGCACCCCAATGGTGGAACAAGCTCCCTCACGACGCCAGGACAGCGGAGTCAATCACCACCTTCCGGAGACACCTGAAACCCCACCTCTTCAAGGAATACCTGGGATAGGATTAAGTAATCCTTCTACCCTCCCCCCAAAAAAGATATAGATGTACTATTGTAAAGTGGTTGTTCCACTGGATATCATAAGGTGAATGCACCAATTTGTAAGTCGCTCTGGATAAGAGCGTCTGCTAAATGACGTAAATGTAAATGTAAGAGCTGATCTGGGGCCTGTAGATCGGGTAGTGTCTAAGAGCTAATCTGGGGCCTGTCGATCGGTTAGTGTCTAAGAGCTGATCTGGGGCCTGTAGATCGGGTAGTGTCTCAGAGCTGATCTGGGGCCTGTAGATCGGATAGTGTCTAAGAGCTGATCTGGGGCCTGTAGATCGGATAGTGTCTAAGAGCTGATCTGGGGCCTGTCGATCGGATAGTGTCTAAGAGCTGATCTGGGGCCTGTAGATGGGGTAGTGTCCGCCTGGCTTTAGTTGCCTTCACCTGGTTCTCCTTAGCTGAGGACTCCATGAAGGCAGCGTTCCAGGAGTCTGCAAGGGCCTTCCCTTCCTCACAGCTGATCACCCTGGGACACAAAACAAATAGCACACCAATCTGACACCACTGTGTGTGTGTGTGTGTGTGTGTGTGTGTGTGTGTGTGTGTGTGTGTGTGTGTGTGTGTGTGTGTGTGTGTGTGTGTGTGTGTGTGTGTGTGTGTGTGTCATACCGTTCCATGTGCAGGTCATTCTTATTCCCCACCAATATAATAGGTACTCTGTAGAGAAACATATGTTGTATTAAATGTATCCCATATTCCAAAAATGACACAGTCAGGTTACTACAGTAGAGGGTTAATATACAGTCAGGTTACAGTAGAGGAGGGTTAATATACAGTCAGGTTACAGTAGAGGGTTAATATACAGTCAGGTTACAGTAGAAGGTTAATATACAGTCAGGTTACAGTAGAGGAGGGTTAATATACAGTCAGGTTACAGTAGAGGGTTAATATACAGTCAGGTTACAGTAGAGGAGGGATAATATACAGTCAGGTTACAGTAGAGGAGGGTTAATATACAGTCAGGTTACAGTAGAGGAGGGTTAATATACAGTCAGGTTACAGTAGAGGGTTAATATACAGTCAGGTTACAGTAGAGGGTTAATATACAGTCAGGTTACAGTAGAGGAGGGTTAATATACAGTCAGGTTACAGTAGAGGAGGGTTAATATACAGTCAGGTTACAGTAGAGGGTTAATATACAGTCAGGTTACAGTAGAGGAGGGTTAATATACAGTCAGGTTACAGTAGAGGGTTAATATACAGTCAGGTTACAGTAGAGGAGGGTTAATATACAGTCAGGTTACAGTAGAGGAGGGTTAATATACAGTCAGGTTACAGTAGAGGGTTAATATACAGTCAGGTTACAGTAGAGGGTTAATATACAGTCAGGTTACAGTAGAGGAGGGATAATATACAGTCAGGTTACAGTAGAGGAGGGTTAATATACAGTCAGGTTACAGTAGAGGAGGGTTAATATACAGTCAGGTTACAGTAGAGGAGGGTTAATATACAGTCAGGTTACAGTAGAGGAGGGTTAATATACAGTCAGGTTACAGTAGAGGGTTAATATACAGTCAGGTTACAGTAGAGGAGGGTTAATATACAGTCAGGTTACAGTAGAGGAGGGTTAATATACAGTCAGGTTACAGTAGAGGAGGGTTAATATACAGTCAGGTTACAGTAGAGGAGGGATAATATACAGTCAGGTTACAGTAGAGGGTTAATATACAGTCAGGTTACAGTAGAGGAGGGTTAATATACAGTCAGGTTACAGTAGAGGAGGGTTAATATACAGTCAGGTTACAGTAGAGGGTTAATATACAGTCAGGTTACAGTAGAGGGTTAATATACAGTCAGGTTACAGTAGAGGAGGGTTAATATACAGTCAGGTTACAGTAGAGGGTTAATATACAGTCAGGTTACAGTAGAGGAGGGTTAATATACAGTCAGGTTACAGTAGAGGAGGGTTAATATACAGTCAGGTTACAGTAGAGGAGGGTTAATATACAGTCAGGTTACAGTAGAGGAGGGTTAATATACAGTCAGGTTACAGTAGAGGAGGGTTAATATACAGTCAGGTTACAGTAGAGGAGGGTTAATATACAGTCAGGTTACAGTAGAGGGTTAATATACAGTCAGGTTACAGTAGAGGAGGGTTAATATACAGTCAGGTTACAGTAGAGGGTTAATATACAGTCAGGTTACAGTAGAGGAGGGTTAATATACAGTCAGGTTACAGTAGAGGAGGGTTAATATACAGTCAGGTTACAGTAGAGGGTTAATATACAGTCAGGTTACAGTAGAGGAGGGTTAATATACAGTCAGGTTACAGTAGAGGAGGGTTAATATACAGTCAGGTTACAGTAGAGGGTTAATATACAGTCAGGTTACAGTAGAGGAGGGTTAATATACAGTCAGGTTACAGTAGAGGAGGGTTAATATACAGTCAGGTTACAGTAGAGGGTTAATATACAGTCAGGTTACAGTAGAGGGTTAATATACAGTCAGGTTACAGTAGAGGGTTAATATACAGTCAGGTTACAGTAGAGGAGGGTTAATATACAGTCAGGTTACAGTAGAGGAGGGTTAATATACAGTCAGGTTACAGTAGAGGAGGGTTAATATACAGTCAGGTTACAGTAGAGGGTTAATATACAGTCAGGTTACAGTAGAGGGTTAATATACAGTCAGGTTACAGTAGAGGGTTAATATACAGTCAGGTTACAGTAGAGGAGGGTTAATATACAGTCAGGTTACAGTAGAGGAGGGTTAATATACAGTCAGGTTACAGTAGAGGGTTAATATACAGTCAGGTTACAGTAGAGGGTTAATATACAGTCAGGTTACAGTAGAGGAGGGTTAATATACAGTCAGGTTACAGTAGAGGGTTAATATACAGTCAGGTTACAGTAGAGGGTTAATATACAGTCAGGTTACAGTAGAGGAGGGTTAATATACAGTCAGGTTACAGTAGAGGAGGGTTAATATACAGTCAGGTTACAGTAGAGGAGGGTTAATATACAGTCAGGTTACAGTAGAGGAGGGTTAATATACAGTCAGGTTACAGTAGAGGGTTAATATACAGTCAGGTTACAGTAGAGGAGGGTTAATATACAGTCAGGTTACAGTAGAGGAGGGTTAATATACAGTCAGGTTACAGTAGAGGGTTAATATACAGTCAGGTTACAGTAGAGGGGTTAATATACAGTCAGGTTACAGTAGAGGGTTAATATACAGTCAGGTTACAGTAGAGGGTTAATATACAGTCAGGTTACAGTAGAGGAGGGTTAATATACAGTCAGGTTACAGTAGAGGAGGGTTAATATACAGTCAGGTTACAGTAGAGGAGGGTTAATATACAGTCAGGTTACAGTAGAGGAGGGTTAATATACAGTCAGGTTACAGTAGAGGAGGGTTAATATACAGTCAGGTTACAGTAGAGGAGGGTTAATATACAGTCAGGTTACAGTAGAGGGTTAATATACAGTCAGGTTACAGTAGAGGAGGGTTAATATACAGTCAGGTTACAGTAGAGGGTTAATATACAGTCAGGTTACAGTAGAGGAGGGTTAATATACAGTCAGGTTACAGTAGAGGAGGGTTAATATACAGTCAGGTTACAGTAGAGGAGGGTTAATATACAGTCAGGTTACAGTAGAGGGTTAATATACAGTCAGGTTACAGTAGAGGGTTAATATACAGTCAGGTTACAGTAGAGGAGGGTTAATATACAGTCAGGTTACAGTAGAGGAGGGTTAATATACAGTCAGGTTACAGTAGAGGAGGGTTAATATACAGTCAGGTTACAGTAGAGGAGGGTTAATATACAGTCAGGTTACAGTAGAGGGTTAATATACAGTCAGGTTACAGTAGAGGGTTAATATACAGTCAGGTTACAGTAGAGGGTTAATATACAGTCAGGTTACAGTAGAGGGTTAATATACAGTCAGGTTACAGTAGAGGAGGGTTAATATACAGTCAGGTTACAGTAGAGGGTTAATATACAGTCAGGTTACAGTAGAGGGTTAATATACAGTCAGGTTACAGTAGAGGAGGGTTAATATACAGTCAGGTTACAGTAGAGGGTTAATATACAGTCAGGTTACAGTAGAGGAGGGTTAATATACAGTCAGGTTACAGTAGAGGGTTAATATACAGTCAGGTTACAGTAGAGGAGGGTTAATATACAGTCAGGTTACAGTAGAGGGTTAATATACAGTCAGGTTACAGTAGAGGAGGGTTAATATACAGTCAGGTTACAGTAGAGGAGGGTTAATATACAGTCAGGTTACAGTAGAGGAGGGTTAATATACAGTCAGGTTACAGTAGAGGGTTAATATACAGTCAGGTTACAGTAGAGGAGGGTTAATATACAGTCAGGTTACAGTAGAGGGTTAATATACAGTCAGGTTACAGTAGAGGAGGGTTAATATACAGTCAGGTTACAGTAGAGGGTTAATATACAGTCAGGTTACAGTAGAGGGTTAATATACAGTCAGGTTACAGTAGAGGAGGGTTAATATACAGTCAGGTTACAGTAGAGGAGGGTTAATATACAGTCAGGTTACAGTAGAGGAGGGTTAATATACAGTCAGGTTACAGTAGAGGGTTAATATACAGTCAGGTTACAGTAGAGGAGGGTTAATATACAGTCAGGTTACAGTAGAGGAGGGTTAATATACAGTCAGGTTACAGTAGAGGAGGGTTAATATACAGTCAGGTTACAGTAGAGGAGGGTTAATATACAGTCAGGTTACAGTAGAGGAGGGTTAATATACAGTCAGGTTACAGTAGAGGAGGGTTAATATACAGTCAGGTTACAGTAGAGGAGGGTTAATATACAGTCAGGTTACAGTAGAGGGTTAATATACAGTCAGGTTACAGTAGAGGAGGGTTAATATACAGTCAGGTTACAGTAGAGGAGGGTTAATATACAGTCAGGTTACAGTAGAGGAGGGTTAATATACAGTCAGGTTACAGTAGAGGGTTAATATACAGTCAGGTTACAGTAGAGGGTTAATATACAGTCAGGTTACAGTAGAGGGTTAATATACAGTCAGGTTACAGTAGAGGAGGGTTAATATACAGTCAGGTTACAGTAGAGGAGGGTTAATATACAGTCAGGTTACAGTAGAGGAGGGTTAATATACAGTCAGGTTACAGTAGAGGAGGGTTAATATACAGTCAGGTTACAGTAGAGGAGGGTTAATATACAGTCAGGTTACAGTAGAGGAGGGTTAATATACAGTCAGGTTACAGTAGAGGAGGGTTAATATACAGTCAGGTTACAGTAGAGGGTTAATATACAGTCAGGTTACAGTAGAGGGTTAATATACAGTCAGGTTACAGTAGAGGGTTAATATACAGTCAGGTTACAGTAGAGGGTTAATATACAGTCAGGTTACAGTAGAGGAGGGTTAATATACAGTCAGGTTACAGTAGAGGAGGGTTAATATACAGTCAGGTTACAGTAGAGGGTTAATATACAGTCAGGTTACAGTAGAGGAGGGTTAATATACAGTCAGGTTACAGTAGAGGAGGGTTAATATACAGTCAGGTTACAGTAGAGGAGGGTTAATATACAGTCAGGTTACAGTAGAGGGTTAATATACAGTCAGGTTACAGTAGAGGAGGGTTAATATACAGTCAGGTTACAGTAGAGGGTTAATATACAGTCAGGTTACAGTAGAGGAGGGTTAATATACAGTCAGGTTACAGTAGAGGAGGGTTAATATACAGTCAGGTTACAGTAGAGGGTTAATATACAGTCAGGTTACAGTAGAGGGGTTAATATACAGTCAGGTTACAGTAGAGGAGGGTTAATATACAGTCAGGTTACAGTAGAGGAGGGTTAATATACAGTCAGGTTACAGTAGAGGGTTAATATACAGTCAGGTTACAGTAGAGGAGGGTTAATATACAGTCAGGTTACAGTAGAGGAGGGTTAATATACAGTCAGGTTACAGTAGAGGAGGGTTAATATACAGTCAGGTTACAGTAGAGGAGGGTTAATATACAGTCAGGTTACAGTAGAGGAGGGTTAATATACAGTCAGGTTACAGTAGAGGAGGGTTAATATACAGTCAGGTTACAGTAGAGGGTTAATATACAGTCAGGTTACAGTAGAGGAGGGTTAATATACAGTCAGGTTACAGTAGAGGGTTAATATACAGTCAGGTTACAGTAGAGGGTTAATATACAGTCAGGTTACAGTAGAGGAGGGTTAATATACAGTCAGGTTACAGTAGAGGGTTAATATACAGTCAGGTTACAGTAGAGGGTTAATATACAGTCAGGTTACAGTAGAGGAGGGTTAATATACAGTCAGGTTACAGTAGAGGGTTAATATACAGTCAGGTTACAGTAGAGGAGGGTTAATATACAGTCAGGTTACAGTAGAGGGTTAATATACAGTCAGGTTACAGTAGAGGGTTAATATACAGTCAGGTTACAGTAGAGGAGGGTTAATATACAGTCAGGTTACAGTAGAGGGTTAATATACAGTCAGGTTACAGTAGAGGAGGGTTAATATACAGTCAGGTTACAGTAGAGGGTTAATATACAGTCAGGTTACAGTAGAGGAGGGTTAATATACAGTCAGGTTACAGTAGAGGAGGGTTAATATACAGTCAGGTTACAGTAGAGGGTTAATATACAGTCAGGTTACAGTAGAGGAGGGTTAATATACAGTCAGGTTACAGTAGAGGAGGGTTAATATACAGTCAGGTTACAGTAGAGGAGGGTTAATATACAGTCAGGTTACAGTAGAGGGTTAATATACAGTCAGGTTACAGTAGAGGAGGGTTAATATACAGTCAGGTTACAGTAGAGGGTTAATATACAGTCAGGTTACAGTAGAGGAGGGTTAATATACAGTCAGGTTACAGTAGAGGAGGGTTAATATACAGTCAGGTTACAGTAGAGGAGGGTTAATATACAGTCAGGTTACAGTAGAGGAGGGTTAATATACAGTCAGGTTACAGTAGAGGAGGGTTAATATACAGTCAGGTTACAGTAGAGGAGGGTTAATATACAGTCAGGTTACAGTAGAGGGTTAATATACAGTCAGGTTACAGTAGAGGAGGGTTAATATACAGTCAGGTTACAGTAGAGGAGGGTTAATATACAGTCAGGTTACAGTAGAGGGTTAATATACAGTCAGGTTACAGTAGAGGAGGGTTAATATACAGTCAGGTTACAGTAGAGGGTTAATATACAGTCAGGTTACAGTAGAGGAGGGTTAATATACAGTCAGGTTACAGTAGAGGAGGGTTAATATACAGTCAGGTTACAGTAGAGGAGGGTTAATATACAGTCAGGTTACAGTAGAGGAGGGTTAATATACAGTCAGGTTACAGTAGAGGGTTAATATACAGTCAGGTTACAGTAGAGGAGGGTTAATATACAGTCAGGTTACAGTAGAGGGTTAATATACAGTCAGGTTACAGTAGAGGGTTAATATACAGTCAGGTTACAGTAGAGGAGGGTTAATATACAGTCAGGTTACAGTAGAGGAGGGTTAATATACAGTCAGGTTACAGTAGAGGGTTAATATACAGTCAGGTTACAGTAGAGGGTTAATATACAGTCAGGTTACAGTAGAGGAGGGTTAATATACAGTCAGGTTACAGTAGAGGGTTAATATACAGTCAGGTTACAGTAGAGGAGGGTTAATATACAGTCAGGTTACAGTAGAGGGTTAATATACAGTCAGGTTACAGTAGAGGAGGGTTAATATACAGTCAGGTTACAGTAGAGGGTTAATATACAGTCAGGTTACAGTAGAGGAGGGTTAATATACAGTCAGGTTACAGTAGAGGAGGGTTAATATACAGTCAGGTTACAGTAGAGGGTTAATATACAGTCAGGTTACAGTAGAGGAGGGTTAATATACAGTCAGGTTACAGTAGAGGAGGGTTAATATACAGTCAGGTTACAGTAGAGGAGGGTTAATATACAGTCAGGTTACAGTAGAGGAGGGTTAATATACAGTCAGGTTACAGTAGAGGAGGGTTAATATACAGTCAGGTTACAGTAGAGGGTTAATATACAGTCAGGTTACAGTAGAGGAGGGTTAATATACAGTCAGGTTACAGTAGAGGGTTAATATACAGTCAGGTTACAGTAGAGGGTTAATATACAGTCAGGTTACAGTAGAGGAGGGTTAATATACAGTCAGGTTACAGTAGAGGGTTAATATACAGTCAGGTTACAGTAGAGGAGGGTTAATATACAGTCAGGTTACAGTAGAGGAGGGTTAATATACAGTCAGGTTACAGTAGAGGAGGGTTAATATACAGTCAGGTTACAGTAGAGGAGGGTTAATATACAGTCAGGTTACAGTAGAGGAGGGTTAATATACAGTCAGGTTACAGTAGAGGGTTAATATACAGTCAGGTTACAGTAGAGGAGGGTTAATATACAGTCAGGTTACAGTAGAGGAGGGTTAATATACAGTCAGGTTACAGTAGAGGAGGGTTAATATACAGTCAGGTTACAGTAGAGGAGGGTTAATATACAGTCAGGTTACAGTAGAGGAGGGTTAATATACAGTCAGGTTACAGTAGAGGAGGGTTAATATACAGTCAGGTTACAGTAGAGGAGGGTTAATATACAGTCAGGTTACAGTAGAGGAGGGTTAATATACAGTCAGGTTACAGTAGAGGGTTAATATACAGTCAGGTTACAGTAGAGGAGGGTTAATATACAGTCAGGTTACAGTAGAGGGTTAATATACAGTCAGGTTACAGTAGAGGAGGGTTAATATACAGTCAGGTTACAGTAGAGGGTTAATATACAGTCAGGTTACAGTAGAGGAGGGTTAATATACAGTCAGGTTACAGTAGAGGAGGGTTAATATACAGTCAGGTTACAGTAGAGGGTTAATATACAGTCAGGTTACAGTAGAGGAGGGTTAATATACAGTCAGGTTACAGTAGAGGGTTAATATACAGTCAGGTTACAGTAGAGGAGGGTTAATATACAGTCAGGTTACAGTAGAGGGTTAATATACAGTCAGGTTACAGTAGAGGAGGGTTAATATACAGTCAGGTTACAGTAGAGGGTTAATATACAGTCAGGTTACAGTAGAGGAGGGTTAATATACAGTCAGGTTACAGTAGAGGAGGGTTAATATACAGTCAGGTTACAGTAGAGGAGGGTTAATATACAGTCAGGTTACAGTAGAGGGTTAATATACAGTCAGGTTACAGTAGAGGAGGGTTAATATACAGTCAGGTTACAGTAGAGGAGGGTTAATATACAGTCAGGTTACAGTAGAGGGTTAATATACAGTCAGGTTACAGTAGAGGGTTAATATACAGTCAGGTTACAGTAGAGGAGGGTTAATATACAGTCAGGTTACAGTAGAGGAGGGTTAATATACAGTCAGGTTACAGTAGAGGAGGGTTAATATACAGTCAGGTTACAGTAGAGGAGGGTTAATATACAGTCAGGTTACAGTAGAGGAGGGTTAATATACAGTCAGGTTACAGTAGAGGGTTAATATACAGTCAGGTTACAGTAGAGGAGGGTTAATATACAGTCAGGTTACAGTAGAGGAGGGTTAATATACAGTCAGGTTACAGTAGAGGGTTAATATACAGTCAGGTTACAGTAGAGGAGGGTTAATATACAGTCAGGTTACAGTAGAGGGTTAATATACAGTCAGGTTACAGTAGAGGAGGGTTAATATACAGTCAGGTTACAGTAGAGGGTTAATATACAGTCAGGTTACAGTAGAGGAGGGTTAATATACAGTCAGGTTACAGTAGAGGAGGGTTAATATACAGTCAGGTTACAGTAGAGGGTTAATATACAGTCAGGTTACAGTAGAGGAGGGTTAATATACAGTCAGGTTACAGTAGAGGAGGGTTAATATACAGTCAGGTTACAGTAGAGGGTTAATATACAGTCAGGTTACAGTAGAGGGGTTAATATACAGTCAGGTTACAGTAGAGGGTTAATATACAGTCAGGTTACAGTAGAGGAGGGTTAATATACAGTCAGGTTACAGTAGAGGAGGGTTAATATACAGTCAGGTTACAGTAGAGGAGGGTTAATATACAGTCAGGTTACAGTAGAGGAGGGTTAATATACAGTCAGGTTACATTGAAAACATATATATATATATATATATATATATATATATATATATACACGTCAGGTTACAGTAGATACTCACTGAGCTTTCCCCACCATATCCAGAAGTTTTTCATGGATAACCTGAACTACTTCAAAACTGGAGAAGAGAGAAAAACAGCAGATGACATACTAACATACTGTACTACATACTGTACTATATACTGTCATGATAATGTCCTACACACTGTCATACATAATGTACTACATGCTGTCATACATAATGTACTATATACTGTCATAGATAATGTACTACATACTGTACTACATGCTGTCATACATAATTTACTATATACTGTCATACATAAAATACTATATACTGTACTATATACTGTCATAGATAATGTACTACATACTGTACTATATACTGTCATACATATTGTCCTACATACTGTACTATATACTGTCATACATAATGTACTACATACTGTCATAGATAATGTCCTACATAATGTACTATATACTGTCATACATAATGTACTACATACTGTCATACATAATGTACTATATACTGTCATACATAATGTACTACATACTGTCATACATAATGTACTATATACTGTCATACATAATGTACTACATACGGTCATACATACTGTACTACATACTGTCATACATAATGTACTATATACTGTCATAGATAATGTACTACATACTGTCATAGATAATGTACTACATACTGTCATAGATAATGTCCTACATAATGAACTATATACTGTCATACATAATGTACTACATACTGTCATACATAATGTACTATATACTGTCATAGATAATGTACTACATACTGTACTATATACTGTCATAGATAATGCACTACACACTGTAATATATACTGTCATAGATAATGTCCTACACACTGTACTATATACTGTCATAGATAATGTACTACTTAATGTACTATATATTGTCATAGATAATGTCCTACATACTGTACTATATACTGTCATACATAATGTACTACATACTGTCATAGATAATGTACTATATACTGTCATAGATAATGTACTACATACTGTACTACATACTGTCATACATAATGTACTATATACTGTCATAGATAATGTCCTACATACTGTACTATATACTGTCATACATAATGTACTACATACTGTCATACATAATGTACTATATACTGTCATACATAATGTACTACATACTGTCATACATAATGTACTATATACTGTCATAGATAATGTACTACATACTGTACTACATACTGTCATACATAATGTACGATATACTGTCATAGATAATGTACTACATACTGTCATACATACTGTCTTACATACTGTACTATATACTGTACTACATACTGTACTACATACTGTCATACATACTGTACTATATATATACTGTCATACATAATGTACTACATACTGTCATACATAATGCTTACTTACAAGCCCTTAACCAACAGTGCAGTTCAAGAAGAGTTAAGAAAATATTTACCAAATAAACTAAAGTAAAAAATAATCAAAAAGTAACACAATAACATAACAATAACGAGGCTATATACAGGGAGTACAGAGTCAATGTGGAGGCTATATACAGGGGTACCGATACCGAGTCAATGTGGAGGCTATATACAGGGGGTACCTGTACCGAGTCAGTGTGGAGGCTATATACAGGGGGTACCGGTACAGAGTCAATGTGGAGGCTATATACAGGGAGTATAGAGTCAATGTGGAGGCTATATACAGGGAGTATAGAGTCAATGTGGAGGCTATATACAGGGGGTACCGGTACAGAGTCAATGTGGAGGCTATATACAGGGGGTACCGGTACAGAGTCAATGTGGAGGCTATATACAGGGGATACCGGTACAGAGTCAATGTGGAGGCTATATACAGGGGGTACCGGTACAGAGTCAATGTGGAGGCTATATACAGGGGGTACCGGTACAGAGTCAATGTGGAGGCTATATACAGGGGGTACCGGTACAGAGTCAATGTGGAGGTTATATACAGGGGGTACCGGTACAGAGTCAATGTGGAGGCTATATACAGGGGGTACCGGTACAGAGTCAATGTGGAGGCTATATACAGGGGGTACCGGTACAGAGTCAATGTGGAGGCTATATACAGGGGGTACCGGTACAGAGTCAATGTGGAGGCTATATACAGGGGGTACCGGTACAGAGTCAATGTGGAGGCTATATACAGTGGGTACCGGTACAGAGTCAATGTGTAGGCTATATACAGGGGGTACCGGTACAGAGTCAATGTGTAGGCTATATACAGGGGGTACCGGTACAGAGTCAATGTGGAGGCTATATACAGGGGGTACCGGTACAGAGTCAATGTGGAGGCTATATACAGGGGGTACCGGTACAGAGTCAATGTGGAGGCTATATACAGGGGGTACCGGTACAGAGTCAATGTGGAGGCTATATACAGGGGGTACCGGTACAGAGTCAATGTGGAGGCTATATACAGGGGGTACCGGTACAGAGTCAATGTGGAGGCTATATACAGGGGGTACCGGTACAGAGTCAATGTGGAGGCTATATACAGGGGGTACCGGTACAGAGTCAATGTGGAGGCTATATACAGGGGGTACCGGTACAGAGTCAATGTGGAGGCTATATACAGGGGGTACCGGTACAGAGTCAATGTGGAGGCTATATACAGGGGGTACCGGTACAGAGTCAATGTGGAGGCTATATACAGGGGGTACCGGTACAGAGTCAATGTGGAGGCTATATACAGGGGGTACCGGTACAGAGTCAATGTGGAGGCTATATACAGGGGGTACCGGTACAGAGTCAATGTGGAGGCTATATACAGGGGGTACCGGTACAGAGTCAATGTGGAGGCTATATACAGGGGGTACCGGTACAGAGTCAATGTGGAGGCTATATACAGGGGGTACCGGTACAGAGTCAATGTGGAGGCTATATACAGGGGGTACCGGTACAGAGTCAATGTGGAGGCTATATACAGGGGGTACCGGTACAGAGTCAATGTGGAGGCTATATACAGGGGGTACCGGTACAGAGTCAATGTGGAGGCTATATACAGGGGGTACCGGTACAGAGTCAATGTGGAGGCTATATACAGGGGGTACCGGTACAGAGTCAATGTGGAGGCTATATACAGGGGGTACCGGTACAGAGTCAATGTGGAGGCTATATACAGGGGGTACCGGTACAGAGTCAATGTGGAGGCTATATACAGGGGGTACCGGTACAGAGTCAATGTGGAGGCTATATACAGGGGGTACCGGTACAGAGTCAATGTGGAGGCTATATACAGGGGGTACCGGTACAGAGTCAATGTGGAGGCTATATACAGGGGGTACCGGTACAGAGTCAATGTGGAGGCTATATACAGGGGGTACCGGTACAGAGTCAATGTGGAGGCTATATACAGGGGGTACCGGTACAGAGTCAATGTGGAGGCTATATACAGGGGGTACCGGTACAGAGTCAATGTGGAGGCTATATACAGGGGGTACCGGTACAGAGTCAATGTGGAGGCTATATACAGGGGGTACCGGTACAGAGTCAATGTGGAGGCTATATACAGGGGGTACCGGTATAGAGTCAATGTGGAGGCTATATACAGGGGGTACCGGTACAGAGTCAATGTGGAGGCTATATACAGGGGGTACCGGTACCGAGTCAATGTGGAGGCAATATACAGGGGGTACCGGTACCGAGTCAATGTGGAGGCTATATACAGGGGGTACCGGTACAGAGTCAATGTGGAGGCTATATACAGGGGGTACCGGTACCGAGTCAATGTGGAGGCTATATACAGGGGGTACCTGTACCGAGTCAGTGTGGAGACTATATACAGGGGGTACCGGTACAGAGTCAATGTGGAGGCTATATACAGGGGGTACCAGTACAGAGTCAATGTGGAGGCTATATACAGGGGGTACCGGTACAGAGTCAATGTGGAGGCTATATACAGGGGGTACCAGTACAGAGTCAATGTGGAGGCTATATACAGGGGTACTGGTACTGAGTCAGTGTGCGGGGTACAGGTTAGTTGAGGTAATTTGTACATGTAGGTAGGGGTGAAGTGACTATTCATAGATAATAAACAGAGTAGCAGCAGTGTATAAAACAAATGGGGGTGTCAATGTAAATAGCAGGGTGGCCATTTGATTCATTGTTCAGCAGTCCTGGATGGTAGGAAGCTTGGCCCCAGTGATGTACTGGGCCGTACGCACTGCCCTCTGTAGCGCCTTACGGTCAGATGCCGAGAAGTTGTCATACATTCTGTCACAAATACTGCCATACATCCTGTATACATCCTGCTATACATCCTGCTATACATCCTGCTATACATCCTGCTATACATCCTGTTATACATCCTGTTATACATCCTGTTATACATCCTGTTATACATCCTGTTATACATCCTGTTATACATCCTGATATACATCCTGTTATACATCCTGTTATACATCCTGTTTTACATCCTGTTATACATCCTGTTATACATCCTGTTATACATCCTGTTATACATCCTGTTATACATCCTGTTTTACATCCTGTTATACATCCTGATATACATCCTGTTATACATCCTGATATACATCCTGTTATACATCCTGTTATACATCCTGTTATACATCCTGTTATACATCCTGTTTTACATCCTGTTATACATCCTGTTATACATCCTGATATACATCCTGTTATACATCCTGTTATACATCCTGTCATACATCCTGTCTTACATCCTGTCATACATCCTGTCATACATCCTGTCATACATCCTGATATACATCCTGTCATACATCCTGATATACATCCTGTCTTACATCCTGTCATACATCCTGTCATACATCCTGATATACATCCTGTCATACATCCTGATATACATCCTGTTATACATCCTGTTATACATCCTGTTATACATCCTGTTATACATCCTGTTATACATCCTGTTTTACATCCTGTTATACATCCTGTTTTACATCCTGTTATACATCCTGTTATACATCCTGTTTCACATCCTGCTATACATCCTGTTTTACATCCTGTTATACATCCTGTTATACATCCTGTTATACATCCTGTTTTACATCCTGTTATACATCCTGTTATACATCCTGATATACATCCTGTTATACATCCTGTTATACATCCTGTCATACATCCTGTCTTACATCCTGTCATACATCCTGTTATACATCCTGTTATACATCCTGTTATACATCCTGTTATACATCCTGTTATACATCCTGTTATACATCCTGTTATACATCCTGCTATACATCCTGATATACATCCTGTTATACATCCTGTTTTACATCCTGTTATACATCCTGTTATACATCCTGTTATACATCCTGTTATACATCCTGTTATACATCCTGATATACATCCTGTTATACATCCTGTTATACATCCTGCTATACATCCTGATATACATCCTGTTATACATCCTGTTATACATCCTGATATACATCCTGATATACATCCTGATATACATCCTGTTATACATCCTGTTATACATCCTGATATACATCCTGATATACATCCTGATATACATCCTGTTATACATCCTGCTATACATCCTGATATACATCCTGTTATACATCCTGTTATACATCCTGATATACATCCTGTTATACATCCTGATATACATCCTGTTATACATCCTGTTATACATCCTGATATACATCCTGTTATACATCCTGTTATACATCCTGTTATACATCCTGATATACATCCTGTTATACATCCTGTTATACATCCTGATATACATCCTGTTATACATCCTGTTATACATCCTGTTATACATCCTGTTTTACATCCTGTTTTACATCCTGTTATACATCCTGTTATACATCCTGTTTCACATCCTGCTATACATCCTGTTTTACATCCTGTTATACATCCTGTTATACATCCTGTTTTACATCCTGTTATACATCCTGTTATACATCCTGTTATACATCCTGTTATACATCCTGATATACATCCTGTTATACATCCTGTTATACATCCTGTTATACATCCTGTTTTACATCCTGTTTTACATCCTGTTTTACATCCTGATATACATCCTGTTATACATCCTGTTATACATCCTGTTATACATCCTGATATACATCCTGTTATACATCCTGTTATACATCCTGTTATACATCCTGTTATACATCCTGATATACATCCTGATATACATCCTGTTTCACATCCTGTTATACATCCTGTTATACATCCTGTTTTACATCCTGTTATACATTCAGTCCTACTCTAATACACCTGATTCAGCTGCTCATCCAGCCCTATAATACACCTGATTCAGCTGCTCATCCAGCCCTATAATACACCTGATTCAGCTGCTCATCCAGTCCTATAATACACCTGATTCAGCTGCTCATCCAGCCCTACTCTAATACACCTGATTCAGCTGCTCATCCAGCCCTATAATACACCTGAATCAGCTTGGAGTAAAATCCTGCACTCCCAGTGGTTGAGTACCCTTGTAGCAAACCACACTGCACAATCTACACCTTTAAAAGATGTTGAGTCAATATCTGACTAACCTTTTATTAGATGTGACAGAGTAGACCAGGATGTATCCATTGATGTCTATGGAATAGGTCTGAGGAAAGATAGAGTACTCATCCTGGAACAGACAGAGACAGAGAGAGACAGAGAGAGATGGGGAGAGAGAGAGAGATGGGGAGAGAGTAGAGTGAAAGAAAGGTAAAGAGGGAGAAAGAGAGAGAGATAGGGGGTGAGGGAGAGAGACAGATGGGGGGGGGAAGGGAGAGAAAATAGAGAGCGAAAGAAAGGGAGAGAAAGAGACGGGGAAGAGCGAGAGACAGATGGGGGGAAGGGAGAGAAAATAGAGAGCGAAAGAAAGGGAGAGAAAGAGAGGGGGGAAGAGCGAGAGACAGATGGGGGGAAGGGAGAGAAAATAGAGAGCGAAAGAAAGGGAGAGAAAGAGAGGGGGGAAGAGCGAGAGAGGCGTGAGAGAGAGAGAGAGAGAGGTGGTAGAGGGAGACAGAGAGACTGGGTGAAATAAGTGCTTAGCCTGCATACTGTAACATGGCGGCTCAGTTACCATAAATGTCCAAACTAGTATACCGTTTAGCCTCTAAGCCTTAGAGTAAAGAAATGTACTGAGCAAGCATTCTACGTAGAGGTATGAAGCATTCTAGTGTGGATATGGAACGTAGCCTGTGTTCTAAAATCCTAATATCATAATGAGTAGGGCCAGGTCCCTAACCATGAGTTAAAGGACATATTATATTCAAGGTCTGTAAGATGTTTCAGTGGTGTAAGACTCCTACCTGTCCCGCTGTGTCTACCAACTGCAGGTGGTATTCTTGTCCGTTTATCGTGATCATCTTGGTGAATGCTGCAGCAAAGAGAGAAGACATGAGGTAAACCGAACTGACATCTAACAGAGGATTCACATTAGCATAAAGAGTGTTTATAAGATTATAACTAACAGATGATTAGCATTAGCATAAAGGTTGTCTATATAGATTATACCTAACAGAGGATTAGCATTAGCATAAAGATTGTCTATATAGATAACCAACAGAGGAGTATCATTAGCATAAAGATTGTCTATATAGATTATATCTAACAGAGGATTAGCATTAGCATAAAGATTGTCTATATAGATTATAAATGACAGAGGATTAGCATTAGCATAAAGATTGTCTATATAGATTATAACTAACAGAGGATTAGCATTAGCATAAAGGTTGTCTATATAGATAACCAACAGAGGATTAGCATTAGCATAAAGATTGTCTATATAGACTATAACTAACAGAGGATTAGCATTAGCCTAAAGATTGTCAATATAGATTTTAACTAACAGAGGATTAGCATTAGCATAAAGGTTGCCTATATAGATAACCAACAGAGGATTAGCATAAAGATTGTCTATATAGATTATAACTAACAGAGGATTAGCATTAGCATAAAGATTGTCTATATAGATTATAACTAACAGAGGATTAGCATTAGCATAAAGATTGTCTATATAGATTATAACTAACAGAGGATTAGCATTAGCCTAAAGATTGTCTATATAGATTATAACTAACAGAGGATTAGCATTAGCATAAAGGTTGTCTATATAGATAACCAACAGAGGATTAGCATTAGCATAAAGATTGTCTATATAGATTATAACTAACAGAGGATTACCATAAGCATAAAGATTGTCTATATAGATTATAACTCTTGATCCTGTCGAGAAATGTGTCACTGTATCAGACGCTCTGAGCTATCCTACCCAGAGACCCTACTACTACAACTACTGCTACTGTTACTACTACTACTACTACTACTACTGCTACTACTACTACTACTGCTACTGCTACAACTACTGCTACTGTTACTACTACTACAACTACTGCTACTGCTACTGTTACTACTACTACTACTACTACTACTACTGCTACTACTACTGCTACTACTACTGTTACTACTACTACTACTACTACTACTACTACTGCTACTACTACTACTGCTACTACTACAACTACTGCTACTACTACTACTACTGCTACTACTACAACTACTGCTACTACTACTACTACTGCTACTACTACTACTACTACTGCTACTACTACAACTACTGCTACTGCTACAGAATACTCATCATTTCAGATGTTCCCACTGAAACACATATGTTTCTATGGCTGCGTAAAGACGTATAGATGTGGAGATGTACAGAGCATTCAGAAAGTATTCAGACCCCTTTCCCTTTTTCCACATTTTGTTACATTACAGCCTTATTCTAAAATGGATGAAATTCATGTTTTCCCGTATCAATCTACACACAATGCCCCATAATGACAAAGTGAAAACAGGTTTAAAAGAAATGTTTACAAATATTTTTTTATTGATATATATTTACATAAGTATTCAGACCCTTTGTGATGAGACTCGAAATTGAGCTCAGGTGCATCCTGTTTCCATTGATCGTCCTTGAGATGTTTCTACAGGTCCACTTGTGGTAAATTCAATTGATTGGACATGATTTGGAAAGGCACAAACCTGTCTATATAAGGTCCCACAGTTGACACTGCATGCCAGAGAAAAAAACAAGCCATGAGGTTGAAGGAATTGACCATAAAGCTCCGAGACAGGATTGTGTCAAGGCACAGATCTGGGGAAGGGTACCAAACATTTATGTAGCATTGAAGGTCCCCAAGAACACAGTGGCCTCCATCATTCTTAAATGGAAGAAGTTTGGAACCACCAAGACTCTTCCTAGAGCTGGCCGCCCGGCTAAATTGAGCAATCGGGTGAGAAGGGCCTTGGTCAGGGAGGTGACCAAGAACCCGATGGTCACTCTGACAGAGCTCCAGAGTTCCTCTGTGGAGATGGGAGAACCTTCCAGAAGGACAACTATCCCTGCAGCACTCCACCAATCAGGCCTTTATGGTAGAGTGTCCAGACAGAAGCCCCTCCTCAGTAAAAGTCACATGACATGCCGCTTGGAGTTTGTCGAAAGGCACCTAAAGGACTCTCAGACCATGAGAAACAAGTTTCTCAGGTCTGATGAAACTAAGATTGAACTCTTTGGCCTGAATGCCAAGCGTCATGTCTGGAGGAAACCTGGCACCATCCCTATGGTGAAGCATGGTGGTGGTGGCAGGCAGCATCATGCTGTGGGGATGTTTTTCAGTGGCAAGGACTGGGGGAGTTTTTAGGATTAAAAGAAACTGAGTAGAGCTAAGCACAGGCAAAATCCTAGAGGAAGACCTGGTTCAGTCAGCTTTCCACCAGACACTGGGAGACAAACTCACCTTTCAGCAGGACAATAACCTAAAATACAAGGCCAAATATACACTGACAGAATATACACTTGCTTACCAAGACGGCATTGAATGTTCCTGAGTGACCTTGTTACAGTTTTGACTTAAATCGGCTTGAAAATCTATGGCAAGACTTGAAAATAGCTGTCTAGCAATGATCAACAACCAACTTGACAGAGCTTGAAGAATTTAAAAAAGAATAATGTTCAAATATTGTACAATCCATGTGTGCAAAAGCTCTTAGAGACTTACCCAGAAAGACTCAGCTCAGACCTTAGATCAGTCCTCAGATAAAACCTTAGATCAGTCCTTAGATCAGTCCTTAGATCAGTCCTTAGACCAGTCCCTAGATTAGTCCCTAGATCAGTCCTTAGACCAGTCCCTAGATCAGTCCTTAGACCAGTCCTTAGATCAGTCCTTAGATCAGTCCTCAGATAAAACCTTAGATCAGTCCTTAGATCAGTCCTTAGACCAGTCCCTAGATTAGTCCCTAGATCAGTCCTTAGATCAGTCCCTAGATCAGTCCTTAGACCAGTCCTTAGATCAGTCCTTAGATCAGTCCTCAGATAAAACCTTAGATCAGTCCTTAGATCAGTCCTTAGATCAGTCCTTAGATCAGTCCCTAGATCAGTCCTTAGATCAGTCCTTAGATCAGTCCTTAGATCAGTCCTTAGATCAGTCCTTAGATCAGTCCCTAGATCAGTCCTTAGATCAGTCCTTAGATCAGTCCTTAGATCAGTCCCTAGATCAGTCCTTAGATCAGTCCTTAGATCAGTCCTTAGATCAGTCCTTAGATCAGTCCTTAGACCAGTCCCTAGATTAGTCCCTAGATCAGTCCTTAGATCAGTCCCTAGATCAGTCCTTAGATCAGTCCTTAGATCAGACCTTAGATCAGACCTTAGATCAGTCCTTAGATCAGTCCTTAGATCAGTCCTTAGATCAGTCCTTAGATCAGACCTTAGATCAGTCCTTAGATCAGTCCTTAGATCAGTCCTTAGATCAGACCTTAGATCAGTCCCTAGATCAGTCCTTAGATCAGTCCTTAGATCAGACCTTAGATCAGACCTTAGATCAGTCCCTAGATCAGTCACACCTGAGATGACCACTGGTTAAGAAAGCTATGATAGAGACAGGGAAACTCTGTGTCTGTGTCTGTGTCTATGTGTGGTGTGTGTGTGTGTGTGTGTGTGTGTGTGTGTGGTGTGTGTGTGTGTGTGTGTGTGTGTGTGTGTGTGTAGCGTGCCGCATGTTGTACCAGATCGAGCTGAAACACTGGGAACAAGATGAAAACCTACACGCTCTAAAGCATTATATTTGAATACATTAATATGCAAATGACTCTGTGCTACTACTATGAAATTACACCAGTTTCACACCTCCAAGTTATGACTTCATGTGTTTCTGATACTTACTGTTTTCTATTGTTGGGTCATAGGAGTCAACAAACTGGCCTTCCACAAACTGAATTGTTAGTGAGGACTTTCCTGCAGAACAAAAACATGAAGGATGTCATTTATCAGTTGAGGGGAAAAACACTGTTCTCTCTCTCTCTGTCTCTCCCCCTCTCTCTCTCTCTCTCTCTCCTCTCTCTCTCCGTCTCTCTCTCTCTCTCGCCTCTCTCCCTCTCTCTCTCTCCCTCTCTCCTCTCTGTCTCTCTCCCCCTCTCTGTCTCTCTCTCTCTCTCCCCTCTCTCTCTCCCTCTCTCTCTCTCTCTCTCTGTCTCTCTCTCTCTCTCTCTCTCTCTGTCTCTCTCCCCCTCTCTGTCTCTCTCTCTCTCCCCCTCTCTCTCTCCCCTCTCTCCTCTCTCTCTCTCGTCTCTCTCCCCCTCTCTGCTCTCTCTCTCTCTCCCTCTCTCTCCCCCTCTCTCTCTCCCTCTCTCCTCTCTCTCTCTGTCTCTCTCTCTCTCTGTCTCTCCCTCTCTCTCCTATCTCTCTCTCTCTCTCTCCCTCTCTATCTCTCCCTCTCTCCCTCTCTGTCTCTCCCCCTCCCCCTCTCTATCTCACACACACAGAGAAATGTGATGAGTAGGCTACTATTCTGTCCTGTACAGCAACCAACAGGCAGAGGTGTGTAATTAATAAACAGGCAGTCATGTGACCTCTCATCATCATCATCATCATCTCTTATCATCAGTAGCATAGCCTATACAGTAGTTGGCCTGTACACTTGTACAGTAGCCTCTATGCCAGTTGAACACGCGGTAGCACATTTTCAGAAGACAGAGCGCTCTCTCTCTCTGTCTTGAATTGAGCAATATTACTGAAGACCAACACGTTTATAATCGATAGTGTAATATGCAAATAAATAGTCAATATCAAATTGGACTTTTAGTCCACTGTTTCGCCTTGTGGAGCGCGCTCATTTGTTCCAGTGTCTTGTATAATTTAACTCCATTATAAGGAGAGCCTATTCCGATACACGCGCGGCCTCTGCCTTACAGCGGGCACCTTATTAAACACGCGTATTGTGTCGTTCTGTACGGTCGACGGTAAAAATGAAGACTCACCTACGGATCTGTACCCGAGGATGGCGATTTTTCGTGATTTGGGCTGCGGCATATCTCGTGCTGGCTACCGCATCTAGTCCTCGAGGTGGATAGCAGCAACCTCCAACATCAACGGCATTAGAATATCACGAGCCGTTCAACAAATCCTCTGTTTTTATTTTAAATCACTATTTATTCTCAAAGAGGGATAAAACATATGTCTACAGATTAGACATTTGAATTCCTGTAGATTTAATAGAGACGTTGGGCATCTATAATAACTGCGTCACTCCCCTTCGCTATCTCATGAATTATGCCTGATGCTTGATGCTGATTGGTTGTGTACAGAATAAAGGCGGGCTTTATGTCTCACACTAACCAATGATTGGATCAGACAGCTGTCAGTCTAAGCTGAGACGTTGTCCCTTGTCATCCATTGGCTCGTGTAAGTGCCGTAGACCAAACGGGTCGTGTTGGCGGGTCGGAGGTCGTGCCATTCATAATGGTGCCTAATAACAGTGCGTTAATTCGTTATTCAAAGACGTCATCACTTTAAAGTGTGCGGGGCCCCGAGGTGTATCAAAGCGCCCTGACTCGTTGGAATGATTGATAGTAGTCAGATTGCGGTAGTCTGATTGAGAGGACTGCTGTGTTTTGTGTATATATATATATATATATATATATATATATATATATATATATATATATATATACTGGGGATGAGACTTTCGTTGTACAGAATGAATTGGTAGTTTTACATTATTATTATTAAAGCTGTTAGAATGATTAAGTCATGCTTGGAAACGCCACCTGTTTGGTTTCATGATGTGACTTGACAAGAGACTGGGAAATATCAGGACTATTTCAACTGTAATAATTAAATGCATTTTAGGGGGATTGCGGTTTTACACTGTGTTGCTATTTCAGTTGTATTTAGATGTCATACAGTATATAACACACAGACTGATCATGGTTTATTCATATAAAGTATTTTTTGGGGAATACCACTGAACCGTACCAATTACTGTAATTGTTACTGATGGGCTATATTGAGAGCATCCCTTATTTTTATTTTTATTTAACTAGTCAAGTCAGTTAAGAACAAATTCGTATTTACAATGACAGCCTACCAAAAGACAAAAGGCCTCCTGCGGGGACGGGAGCCTGGGATTAAAATAAATAAATAAATACAATATAAAAAGGACAAAACACACATCACAACAAGAGGGACAACACTACACTACATAAAGAGAGACCTAAAGACAACAACACAGCAAGGCAGCAACACATGACAACTCATCTCTCTTAGATGAGAGATCTTTATTCTGGGAGATGCATAGACACATACAGTCACACTATGAAAGCTGTCAGATGTGTACCTATATGGCAATTAGATTTAGATGTATTTATTTATTTCACCTTTATTTAACCAGGTAGGCCAGCTGAGAACAAGTTCTCATTTACAACTGGCCAAGATAAAGCAAAGCAGTTCGACACATACAACAACACAGGCACTGGAGTAAAACAAACATACAGTCAATGATACAGTAGAAAAATAAGTCTATATACAATGTGAGCAAATGAGGTGAGATAAGGGAGGTAAAGGCAATAAATAGGCCATGGTGGCAAAGTAAATACAATATAGCAAGTAAAACACTGGAATGGTAGATTTGCAGGGAGTAGGAAATAGAAATAATGGGGTGCAAAGGAGCAAAATAAATAAATAAATAAATACAGTAGGGGAAGCGGTAGTTGTTTGGGCTAAATTATAGATGGGCTATGTACAGGTGCAGTGATCTGTGAGCTGCTCTGACAGCTGGTGCTTAAAGCTAGTGAGGGAGATAAGTGTTTCCAGTTTCAGAGATTTTTGTAGTTCGTTCCAGTCATTGGCAGCAGAGAACTGGAAGGAGAGGCGGCCGAAGGAGGAATTGGCTTTGGGGGTGACAAGTGAGATATACCTTGTTGCGAAATAGGAAGCCAATTCTAGATTTAACTTTGGATTGGAGATGCTTAATGTGAGTCTGGAAGGAGAGTTTACAGTCTAACCAGACACCTAGGTATTTGTAGTTGTCCACATATTCTAAATCAGAACCTTTATGGCCCCCAACTTGCTAGAACGCCCTCCCCCCATCTGGTCAAGTAAACATAAATACCCACAATGCTTTGTGCTAGTAATTTCAGGAATGTCACCATGCTTTTTCTAACCTGAAACATGGACTCCATTTGTTATGTCATAATCACACCTTTATAACAATTCAATAATGATGAGACGGGAGACAGGAATCAGTTCAACCATTTATATGAACGTGCTCATCAGCACACATTACCCATGATGCTCTGTGCATACAACTACCATAAATAGTTGCAAATGGTCTAACCATACGTGACGACTCCCCCCCTTCTACATGAACTGTCGGTAGAGTCTGTCTGCATGTCTAAACGTCTAGGTTTCCGCCTATCTGTCGTAGGGTAGCGGCGGTCAACCTGACTCTCAACAACAAAATGTCTCTAACGACTGGTGGTTCAGCATGTCTTCCAGGAACAGTTCTGGACCGCTAACGACTGGTGGTTCAGGATATCTCCCAGTAACAGTATTGGACCACTAACGATTGGTGGTTCTGTCGGTGTTGCTTTATTCAACAGTAACTGATCTGTGTGCCTCAGTGGCGGCTGCTGAGGGGAGGCTGCTAAGGGGAGGCTGCTGAGGGGAGGCTGCTGAGGGGAGGCTGCTGAGGGGAGGCTGCTGAGGGGAGGCTGCTGAACGGATCATAATAATGGCTGGAACGGAGCGAATGGAACGGCATCAAACACATGGAAACCATATATGTTTGATATACACTGCTCAAAAAAATAAAGGGAACACTTAAACAACACAATGTAACTCCAAGTCAATCACTCTTCTGTGAAATCAAACTGTCCACTTAGGAAGCAACACTGATAGACAATACATTTCACATGCTGTTGTCCAAATGGAATAGACAACAGGTGGAAATTATAGGCAATTAGCAAGACACCCCCAATAAAGGAGTGGTTCGGCAGGTGGTGACCACAGACCACTTCTCTGTTCTTATGCTTCCTGGCTGATGTTTTGGTCACTTTTGAATGCTGGCGGTGCTTTCACTCTAGTGGTAGCATGAGACGGAGTCTACAACCCACACAAGTGGCTCAGGTAGTGCAGCTCATCCAGGATGCACATCAATGCGAGCTGTGGCAAGAAGGTTTGCTGTGTCTGTCAGCGTAGTGTCCAGAGCATGGAGGCGCTACCAGGAGACAGGCCAGTACATCAGGAGACGTGGAGGAGGCCGTAGGAGGGCAACAACCCAGCAGCAGGACCGCTACCTCCGCCTTTGTGTAAGGAGGAGCAGGAGGAGCACTGCCAGAGTCCTGCAAAATGACCTCCAGCAGGCCACAAATGTGCATGTGTCTGCTCAAACGGTCAGAAACAGACTCCATGAGGGTGGTATGAGGGCCCGACGTCCACAGGTGGTGGTTGTGCTTACAGCCCAACACCATGCAGGACGTTTGGCATTTGCCAGAGAACACCAAGATTGGCAAATTCACCACTGGTGCCCTGTGCTCTTCACAGATGAAATAGGTTCACACTGAGCACATGTGACAGACGTGACAGAGTCTGGAGACGCCGTGGAGAACGTTCTGCTGCCTGCAACATCCTCCAGCATGATCGGTTTGGCGGTGGGTCAGTCATGGTGTGGGGTGGCATTTCTTTGGGGGGCCGCACAGCCCTCCATGTGCTCGCCAGAGGTAGCCTGACTGCCATTAGGTACCGAGATGAGATCCTCAGACCCCTTGTGAGACCATATGCTGGTGTGGTTGGCCCTGGGTTCCTCCTAATGCAAGACAATGCTAGACATCATGTGGCTGGAGTGTGTCAGCAGTTCCTGCAAGAGGAAGGCATTGATGCTATGGACTGGCCCGCCCGTTCCCCAGACCTGAATCCAATTGAGCACATCTGGGACATCATGTCTCGCTCCATCCACCAACGCCACGTTGCACCACAGACTGTCCAGGAGTTGGCGGATGCTTTAGTCCAGGTCTGGGAGGAGATCCCTCAGGAGACCATCTGCCACCTCATCAGGAGCATGCCCAGGCATTTTAGAGAGGTCATACAGGCACATGGAGGCCACACACACTACTGAGCCTCATTTTGACTTGTTTTAAGGACATTACATCAAAGTTGGATGAGCCTGTAGTGTGGTTTTCCACTTTAATTTTGAGTGTGACTCCAAATCCAGACCTCCATGGGTTGATAAATTGGATTTCCATTGATTATTTGTGTGTGATTTTGTTGTCAGCACATTCAACTATGTAAAGGAAAAAGTATTTAATAAGATGATTTCATTCATTCAGATCTAGGATGTGTTATTTTAGTGTTCCCTTTATTTTTTTGAGCAGTGTATATCAGTTATTACAGTACAGAGGATAATGTAGGATTCTATATGAGAGGAGGCTGCTGAGGGGAGGCTGCTGAGGGGAGGCTGCTAAGGGGAGGCTGCTGAGGGGAGGCTGCTGAGGGGAGGCTGCTGAGGGGAGGCTGCTGAGGGGAGGCTGCTGAGGGGAGGCTGCTGAGGGGAGGCTGCTGAGGGGAGGCTGCTGAACGGCTCATAATAACGGCTGGAACGGAGCGAATGGAACGGCATCAAACACATGGAAACCATATATGTTTGATATATTTGATACCATTTCCCCCTGTTCCGCTCCAGCTATTACCACGAGCCCATCCTTCCAAATGAAGGTGCCACCATCCTCCTGTGGTGTGCCTTCTCCAGATGACGTTCTCTGCGGTCCGGACAGTGTAGGACACAGGACCAGTCTGATTAATAACTGTAGCAGGAACACACTTCGTTCCTTTTGAAGGGTAGCTCCTTGCTAAGACAGTTTCTCCACGATCGAAAGCTCTGTCCTTCTCTCTCAGTTAACGTTTGACTTGACCTCTACTGTTGACGTCGCACTGTCTCTTTTGCATTCGGCGGTTTGAGTAGATCGAAGTTTGTGCGTAGCTTTCTTTTCATGAGTAGCGATGCAGGGGGAAGCCTTGGTGGTTGAGTAAGGCGTGTTGCTGTAGGATAGCAGGAAGCTGTTCCAAGTGTTGGTGCAGTGTCCCTTGACTCTGAGACGCTTTTAATACCTCAAAGACGTCATCACTGTACAATACTACAGATGACACAACCCTAGTGAAGTACATTAAACTTGACACAATTTTGCAAGTGCAACCTAAGCTTTGTGCTGGACCAAGTTAGCCTAGTGGTTAAAGCATCGGGCCAGTAACCAAAAGGTTGCTAGATCAAATCCCCGAGCTGACAAAGTGAAAATCTGTCGTTCTGCCGCTGAACAAGGCAGTTAACCCCACTGTTCCTAGCCCGTCATCGTAAATAAGAATTTGTTCTTAACTGACTTGCCTAGTGAAATAAAAAAGTTTATATTTGATACAATGTTTCAAGTTTGTTGCCGACAGGCAGAGCAGAGAGATGAACGTGTTTGAAAGAACATTAACACTGTAATGTGATTTATAAGGATTTCCATTTTTTCCTGGAGATTTTCTATCTGTGTGTCTCACCTGCTCCCTGGCGCTCAAAGGCATCAGGCTCCCCCAGCATTACGCACACCTGCTTCCCTCATCACACACATCAGCAATTGTTGAACTCACCTAGACTCAATCACCTCTGTCATTACCTCCCCTATATCTGTCTGGTACACCACTCTGTTCCCAGCATTCATTGTCATTTGTCATTGTTTACCTGTGTGCAAACATTGTTCCTGCTCTGTTACCTGTCTGTTCCTGATTACATTTTAGTCATTTAGCAGACACTGTTATCCAGAGCAACTTACAGTAGTGAATGCATACATTTCATTTCATGCATTTTTTTTGTTTTTGTACTGGCCCCCCGTGGGAATTGAACCCACAACCCTGGCGTTGCACACACCATGCTGGCGTTGCAAACACCATGCTCTACCAACTGAGCCACAGGGAAGGATTAAATGTTGACTCCCCGGTACCTGCTTCTCATCTCCAGCGTCGGTCATTACACTATGTTAACCTAGTTGGCAAAGTAACTTGCATTGGTATATAGTCCTATCTCTGCATTCTGCGCTAAGTCCTTTAGCTTCCAGTGGATCATGGTGTATCAATGATGGCGCTCTGGCATTATATTCATTTTCGTTTTGATTTCGATAGAATTTCAACTTACCACATGACAATGATTTTACGCTACGAAGACGTTATTAAAGTTGAAAATGAAACAGTTTCACATATGAAGTTCATAACAGGCAAACAGATTGATAGAAATGGTAAAGTAAATTGGCACTTCACATGAAAAGGTCGCTGACCCCTTTGCTATTACTGTAATGACATACACTTCCCTAGAGAAGATTGATGTCATTAGAATGGAATAGAAGAATAGCCCACAGATATGAAAATAACATTCATTCAAATCAAATTTGTCACTTGCCTGAATACAACAGGTGTAGTAGACCTTACAGTGAAAATACTTACAAGCTTTTAACACTTATTTTCTCTTAACTGCATTGTTGGTTAAGAAAATATTTACTAAATTAACTGAAGTAAAAAAATTAATTACAATTAAAAAAGAAAATAGACAAACAACAAATAATTATAGAGCAACAATAAAATAACAATAGCGAGACTATATACAGGGGGTACCAGTACAGAGTCAATGTGCAGGGGCACCGGTTAGTCAAGGTAATTGAGGTAATATGTACATGTAGGTAGAGTTATTAAAGTGACTATGCATAGATAATAAACAGAGAGTAGCAGCAGTGTAAAAATGGGGGTGGGGGGCAATGCAAATAGTCCGGGTAGCCATTTGATTAGCTGTTCAGGAGTCTTATGGCTTCGGGGTTAGAAGCTGTTTAGAAGCCCAGACACAACAGTGGTGGCCTCCGACCACAAGGCGCTACAGAGAGTAATGCGAACGGCCCAGTACATTACTGGAGCCAAGCTTCCTGCCATCCAGGACCTCTACACCAGGTGGTGTCAGAGGAAGGCCTTAAAAATTGCCAGAGACTCCAGCCACCCAAGCCATAGACTGTTCTCTCTGCTACCACACGACAAGCGGTACCAGTGGACCAAGTCTGGAACCAACAGGACCCTGAACAGCTTCTACCCCCCAAGCTATATCTCTGCTGAACAAGACTGCTGAATAGTTAATCAAATGGCTACCTGGACTACATGCTTTGACCCATTTCACTAACTCCCTTGTACTGGACTCTACCCACCCACACACACTGGACTCTACCCACACACACCGACTCTACCCACACACACTGGACTCTACCCACCCACACACACTGGACTCTACCTACACACACACACTGGACTCTACCCACACACACTGGACTCTACCCACACACACTGGACTCTACCCACACACACTGTCTGGACTCTACCCACCCACACACACTGTCTGGACTCTACCCACCCACACACACTGGACTCTACCCACACACACACACACACTGGACTCTACCCCCCCACACACTGGACTCTACCCACCCACACACTGGACTCTACCCACCCACACACTGGACTCTACCCACCCACACACTGGACTCTACCCACCCACACACACACCTGAACAGCTTCTACCCCCCAAGCCATAATACTCCTGAATATCTAATCAAATTGACTTACATTGACACACCCCTTTGGTTTTTATCACTGCTGCTACCCATTGTTTATTATCTATGCACTTTACAAATTACCTCGACTAACCTGTTCCCCCACACATTGACTTGGTACTGGTACCCCCTGTATATAGCCTCGTTATTGTTATGTACATTTTCTTGTTATTTTGTTTATTTTTTTTACTTTAGTTTATTTAAGTAAATATTTTCTTAACTATTTCTTGAACTACATTTCTTGTTTTGTTTTTAAACCTTTAACTTGACAAGTCAGTTAAGAACAAATCGTTATTTACAATGACAGTCTACACCGGCCAAATACGGACGACCGCTGGGCCAATTGTGCGCCGCCCTATGGGACTCCCAATCACGCCCGGGTTGTGATACCCTGGTTTGAATCAAGGTTGTGTCTGTAGTGACGGCTCAAGCATTGAGATGCAGGGGCCTGTTACATAGAGGTTGGAGCAGGGGGCCTGTTACACAGAGGTTGGAGCAGGGGGCCTGTTACATAGAGGTCGGAGCAGGGGCCTGTTACATAGAGGTTGGAGCAGGGGCCTGTTACATAGAGGTTGGAGTCGGGGGCCTGTTACACAGAGGTTGGAGCAGGGGCCTGTTACACAGAGGTTGGAGCAGGGGGCCTGTTACATAGAGGTCGGAGCAGGGGCCTGTTACATAGAGGTTGGAGCAGGGGCCTGTTACATAGAGGTTGGAGTCGGGGGCCTGTTACATACAGAGGTTGGAGCAGGGGCCTGTTACATACAGAGGTTGGAGCAGGGGCCTGTTACATAGAGGTTGAAGCAGGGGCCTGTTACATACAGAGGTTGGAGCAGGGGCCTGTTACATACAGAGGTTGGAGCAGGGGCCTGTTACATACAGAGGTTGGAGCAGGGGCCTGTTACATACATATAGAGGTTGGAGTCGGGGGCCTGGTACATAGAGGTTGGAGCAGGGGCCTGTTACATACATATAGAGGTTGGAGTCGGGGGCCTGGTACATAGAGGTTGGAGCAGGGGCCTGGTACATATAGAGGTTGGAGCAGGGGCCTGTTACATAGAGCTTGAAGCAGGGGCCTGGTACATACATATAGAGGTTGGAGTCGGGGGCTGCCACAATGGGCGCCTGTGGAATACTTGTTGTGGAGGGATAAGTGCCTTGCTCTAGGTCACAAAGGCAGGCAATGGCATCTCGGATTACATGATCACTCAATCATAATAAAGACCAACAGGTCAAGCCTCACTGTGAGTGTATCTGGAACCATAAAGGGTTCTTCATTTGTCCCCATAGGAGAACCTTCTAAAAAATAACTATTTTTGGTTCATTAACAAAAGGTTCTACATGTTAACCCTTTCATCACTAAAATATTATAAGTAGAATCTCTTTTACCACCAAAGGGTTCTACCTGGAACTAAAAAGGGTTCTACCTGGAACTAAAAAGGGTTCTACCTGGAACTAAAAAGGGTTCTACCTGGAACAAAAAAGGGTTCTACCTGGAACTAAAAAGGGTTCTACCTGGAACTAAAAAGGGTTCAACCTGGAACTAAAAAGGGTTCAACCTGGAACAAAAAAGGGTTCAACCTGGAACTAAAAAGGGTTCAACCTGGAACTAAAAAGGGTTCAACCTGGAACTAAAAAGGGTTCAACCTGGAACTAAAAAGGGTTCAACCTGGAACTAAAAAGGGTTCAACCTGGAACTAAAAAGGGTTCTCAAATGGGGACAAACGGAATAACATGTCTATAATGGTCCAATGTCTATTTGGAAACGATTGAATGCTCCTTCTTAACTGATGTTATTACAAATCAGGTCATTTACTTTGTAAAAAAAAATAAAAAATCATGTCAGACATTCAAAATAGCTCCCAGTTATATTTGATGGCTTTGTCTCACTTTAGCCTACATTCACTGATTTCACTGTCAGGTTATGTGCACAAATAACCAGTAATCCTTTCTGACCAGTAGAGGTCGCCCTAACACCAACAATCATCTCAGCAAACTCCAGTATAATTTATATTTTATTTTTCATTGAACCTTTAACGGCACTATAAATCATTTTTTTTTGCTGGCCCCCCGTGGTTCAAGGACACATTGACAGATGTTTCACCTTGTCGGCTCGCGTATTCGAACCAGCGACCTTTCGGTTACTGGCCCAACGCTGTAACCTTCGAGGCTACATTCCGCCATAATATTTAGCAAATGCTTTTATCCAAAGCGACTTACAATCACGCGTGCATATATTTCACATATGAGCGGTCCCGGGAATCTAACCCACTGTCCTGGAATTCCTAGCGCCATGCTCTACCATCTGATGACCACCATAGTTGTATGAACTATCCATATGTATCTCTTATCGAGAACATCTAATTAACTTTCATCTAAATCAAATATTCTGTCCTAAAACCCCATGCAGCCTAGAAGATGGATTATCTGTGAAGATAACACACACATACACATACACATACACACACACACACGCGCGTGCGCAGGAACACTTCAGAATAACTCAGACCATAATTAGTGGGTTAAGTCTAGAGACAGACAGGCTATGGTGGGGAACTGCTGACAGCGGTGAGAGAAGGGGGGGTTAACTCACTAGCCGGGCACTACAGAGAATCAATGGGTATATCGGTGGTTAGCTGGTGATGGGAGAATCAATATCGTTCAATTAAATGAACCAAAATGGCTGTAAATATCACGGAGTGAACCTTCAGTCACCATGACAGCTCAGACGGAGACAGCCTGGTTGTTATGCTCTGTTGGGTTGGATGCCAGAATCACAGGAATAACTGGTGAGACACACCACACACACACACACACACACACACACAGACACAGACACACCACACACACACACACACACACACACACAGACACACACACACACAGAGACACACACACACACAGACACACACAGACACACACACAGACACACAGACACACACACACACACACGCAAAAGCACTTAACTACAAGCTTAATGAATGAAGCAAAGTACAGAGAGATCCTTGATGAAAACCTGCTCCAGAGTGCTCAGGATCTCAGACTGGGGGCGAAGGTTCACCTTCCAACAGGACAACGACCCAAAGCACACAGCTAAGAAAACCAAGGAGTGGCTTCGGGACAAGTCTCTGAATGTCCTTGATTGGCCCAGCCAGAGCCCGGACTTGAACCCAATCGAACATCTCTGGAGAGACCTGAAAATAGCTGTGCAGCAACGCTCCCCATCCAACCTGACAGAGCTTGAGAGGATCTGCAGAGAAGAATGGGAGACACTCCCCAAATACAGGTGTGCCAAGCTTGTAGCGTCATACCCAAGAGGACTTGAGGCTGTAATCGCTGCCAAAGATGCTTCAACAAAGTACTGAGTAAAGGGTCTGAATACTTATGTAAATGTATACATCCTTTTTTATTTTTTATTTTGTATAAATTAGAAAAAATGTCTAAACCTGTTTTTGCTTTGTCAATATGGGGTATTGTGTGCAGATTGTTGAAGGGGTAAAAACTATTTAATTCATTTTAGAAAAAGGCTGTAACGTAACAAAATGTGGAAAAAAATTCAAGGGGTCTGAATACTTTCCGAATCCACTGTAGATAGGAAAGACTACGTTCAATGTGTAATCAACGACGTGAGAATGTGTCATTTCTTTCTTTCGCTTGTATTTCAAGTATATTCACAATGAGTATTTTTTATTATTATTATTATTATTATTATTATTATATTAATTTCCTTCAGCTATGAAGTCAGCAATGCATCTCAAATAGCACCCTATTCCCTACATAGTACACTTCCTTTGACCAGTGCCCTATTGACACTGGTCAAAAGAAGTGCACTATATAGAGAATAGTGTGGCAGCTTTTGGGACGCAATGGTAGCTCAGCGAGCAGACCTGCAGCTGGAGATGAGCCTGGGAGGAAGGCTGGGAGGTTGTTGGCATCGATGCCAGTCTCTTTCAGCTCACTGTGAAAGCAAGCGCCTCTGGTTCTGTTAGCACGCCAGCCAGTGTGCCAGCGCTGTGTGTGTTGTTGTGTGCGTGCATGCGTGTGTATGTGTGTGTATTAGCTCTGTGTGTATCTGTGCAAGTCACTCACATCGTCCAGCTGGTCCTGTGCCCCAACAGGCACCTGGACCCACTCACAAACCTCAAACGAAATGCATACTTAATGTATCTAACTCACTCACTGGATGGAATGCATTTTGTATAGCACCTTTTATCCACGGCCGGGTCTCCAGTCTCCACGGCCCGGGTCTCCATTCTCCACGGCCTGGATCTCTAGTCTCCACGGCCGGGTCTCCAGTCTCCACGGCCGGGTCTCCAGTCTCCACGGCCCGGGTCACCAGTCTCCACGGCCCGGGTCTCCAGTCTCCACGGCCCGGGTCTCCATTCTCCACGGCCCGGGTCTCCAGTCTCCACGGCCGGGTCTCCAGTCTCCACGGCCGGGTCTCCAGTCTCCACGGCCGGGTCACCAGTCTCCACGGCCGGGTCTCCAGTCTCCACGTCCGGGTCTCCAGTCTCCACGGCCCGGGTCTCCAGTCTCCACGGCCGGGTCACCAGTCTCCACGGCCGGGTCTCCAGTCTCCACGGCCGGGTCTCCAGTCTCAACGGCCCGGGTCACCAGTCTCCACGGCCCGGGTCTCCAGTCTCCACGGCCCGGGTCTCCATTCTCCACGGCCCGGGTCTCCAGTCTCCACGGCCGGGTCTCCAGTCTCCACGGCCGGGTCTCCAGTCTCCACGGCCGGGTCACCAGTCTCCACGGCCGGGTCTCCAGTCTCCACGTCCGGGTCTCCAGTCTCCACGGCCCGGGTCTCCAGTCTCCACGGCCGGGTCACCAGTCTCCACGGCCGGGTCTCCAGTCTCCACGGCCGGGTCTCCAGTCTCAACGGCCCGGGTCACCAGTCTCCACGGCCCGGGTCACCAGTCTCCACGGCCGGGTCTCCAGTCTCTATGAGCTCCGCAGGTCCCCGATCTGTTTGTGCCGTCTTGCCAACTCCTATGATCGTTGTCACACCAATTGGTTAACAACAGAGCCTTGTCGCTCAAGATCAGGACGTCAGGAGATTACATAAAAAACGTCCACTAGGGGCAACGGTGAGCGCCATTACCATCCAGTAGGCTTGTAAACGGGGGATCGGCGGATGGGCCGAAGATGTTCCGAGCTCCAAGGGTTGTGTGTTCAATCCCAGTGCTAACCCTATCCCAAACCTTAATCCTTAACTAAACCATTCAGAATGTGTGACTAAATTTAACTTTCGAAACTTCCGAAACAGATCCACACATTGAGCCAGTTTCTGGGTGGTGTCCAGGTTTGTCAAGGGCTGAGAGGCGACTGCAGGCCACAAGCACTGTGCAATTGTAGGCATCGGATGAATAACATAGCATCAACCTCATCATGAATTTATAGACTATTGGCAGAGAGATTGTTAGATCTCTTTTTCATTTGCTCTCTGAGAAAAATGAAACAGTTGGAATGGTATGAAGGCTACAGGAGTATCAAAGTTATATAAAACATCCAGGAAAACTTTAAATGATGAAAATGTTACAATAACTAATTTTTCATACAATACAGTCCTTGATTAAGATAAAACTAGTGTAGTTTCCCTGTACTATGTAACATTTCACAAGCTTTTGTATTTTATCACTATGGGTTACTACTTATCCAAAGTGTCTGAACGAGGACATGGTTAATATACATCTTGCTGGGTATTCTCTGCATCGTCGAGACCGGACGGCAGCGCTCAGGTAAGACGAAGGGAGGAGGGGTGTGTCTCTTTGGTAAAAACAGCTGGTGCACGATATCTATTGTTAAGGAAGTCTGGAGTTTTTGCTGGCCTGAGAATACCTCATGATAATCTGCAGACCATACTATTTAATCTATCTTTTTTCATAGCTGTCTATTTAACACAACAAACTGATGCTGTCAATAAGACCACAATCAACGAGCTGTATAAGGCCATAAGAAAACAAGAAAATGCACATCCAGAGGTAGCGTTTCTTGTGGCCGGCGATTTTAATGCAGGGAAAACAAAAGCAAGACAAAGGAGCTGATCGTGGACTACATCCACATCAATGGGGCTGTATGGGGCTGAGCGGGTCGAGAGATTCAAGTTCCTCGGTGTCCACATCACTAAGGAATTAACATAGTCCACACAAACCCACACTGTTGTGAAGAGGGCACGATAGCGCCACTTCCACCTCAGGAGGCTGAAAAGTTATGAAATGGGTCCTCAGATCCTCAAAAAGTTCTACAGCTGCGCCATTGAGAGCATCTTGACTGGCTGTATCACCACCTGGTACGGCAACTGCAAGGCACCCGACCGCAAGGCGCTACAGAGGGTGGTGAGTACAGCCCAGTACATCACTGACGCCGACCTCCCTGCCATCCAGGACCTCTATACCAGGCGTTGTCAGAGGAACGGCCCAAAAAATTGTAAAAGACTCCAGCCACCCTAGTCATAGACTGTTCTCTCTGCTACCGCACGACAAGGGGTACTGATGCACCAAGTCTGGAACCAACAGGACCCTGAACAGCTTCTACCCCCCAAGCTATATCTCTGCTGAACAAGACTGCTGAATAGTTAATCAAATGGCTACCTGGACTACATGCTTTGACCCGTTTCACTAACTCCCTTGTACTGGACTCTACCCACCCACACACACTGGACTCTACCCACACACACCGACTCTACCCACACACACTGGACTCTAGCCACACACACTGGACTCTACCCACACACACTGGATTCTACCCACACACACTGGACTCTACCCACCCATACACACTGGACTCTACCCACCCACACACACTGGACTCTACCCACCCACACACACTGGACTCTACCCACCCACACACACTGGACTCTACCCACCCAAACACACTGGACTCTAACCACCCACACACTGGACTCTACCCCCCCACACACACACTGGACTCTACCCCCCCACACACACTGGACTCTACCCCCACACACACACACTGGACTCTACCCACCCACACACACACTGGACTCTACCCACCCACACACACACTGGACTCTACCCACACGCACACAATGGACTCTACCCACACGCACACACTGGACTCCACCCACGCACTGGACTCTAACCACCCACGCACTGGACTCTAACCACCCACGCACTGGACTCTACCCACCCACACACACTGGACTCTACCCACCCACACACACTGGACTCTACCCACCCACACACACTGGACTCTAACCACCCACACACTGGACTCTACCCACCCAAACACACTGGACTCTACCCAACCACACACACCGGACTCTACCCACCCACACACACCGGACTCTACCCACCCACACACACCGGACTCTACCCACCCACACACACCGAACTCTACCCACCCACACACACCGAACTCTACCCACCCACACACACCGGACTCTACCCACCCAAACACACTGGACTGTAACCACCCACACACCGGACTCTACCCACCCACACACACTGGACTCTACCCACCCACACACACTGGACTCTACCCCCCCACACACACTGGACTCTACCCACCCAAACACACTGGACTCTACCCAACCACACACACCGGACTCTACCCACACACACACACCGGACTCTACCCACCCACACACACTGGACTCTACCCACCCACACACACACACTGGACTCTACCCACCCACACACACACACTGGACTCTACCCACCCACACACACTGGACTCTACCCCCCCCCACACACACCGGACTCTACCCCCCCACACACACTGGACTCTACCCACCCACACACACTGGACTCTACCCACCCACACACTGGACTCTACCCACCCACACACTGGACTCTACCCACCCACACACTGGACACTACCCACACACACACACTGGACTCTACCCACCCACACACACACACTGGACTCTACCCACCCACACACACACACTGGACTCTACCCACCCACACACACACACTGGACTCTACCCACCCACACACACACACCGGACTCTACCCACCCACACACACCGGACTCTACCCACCCACACACACCGAACTCTACCCACCCACACACACCGGACTCTACCCACCCACACACACTGGACTCTACCCACCCACACACACTGGACTCTACCCACCCACACACACTGGACTCTACCCCCCACCCACACACTGGACTCTACCCACACTGGACTCTAACCACCCACACACACTGGACTCTAACCACCACACACACTGGACTCTAACCACCCGCACACACTGGACTCTACCCACACGCACACAATGGACTCTACCCACACGCACACACTGGACTCCACCCACACACACTGGACTCTACCCACCCACACTGGACTCTACCCCCCCCCCACACACACTGGACTCTACCCCCCCACACACACACTCTGGACTCTACCCCCACACACACACACTGAACTCTACCCACCCACACACACTGGACCCTACCCACCCACACACACTGGACTCTACCCACCCACACACACTGGACTCTAACCACCCACACACTGGACTCTAACCACCCACACACTGGACTCTAACCACCCACACACTGGACTCTAACCACCCACGCACTGGACTCTACCCACCCACACACACTGGACTCTACCCACCCACACACACTGGACTCTACCCACCCACACACACTGGACTCTACCCACCCACACACACTGGACTCTACCCCCCCACCCACACACTGGACCCACACTGGACTCTAACCACCCACACACACTGGACTAACCACCCACACACACTGGACTCTAACCACCCACACACACTGGACTCTACCCACCCACACACACACTGGACTCTAACCACCCACACACTGGACTCTAACCACCCACACACTGGACTCTAACCACCCACACACTGGACTCTAACCACCCACACACTGGACTCTATTATTTTCTTGGTGTTTGTATCATTTGATTTACACATGCCTACCACTTTGAAGATGCACATTCGCTGCTGTTACTGTCTATTATCTATCCTGTTGTCTAGTCACTTTACCCCTACCTACAGTATACTGCTGTTACTGTCTATTATATATCCTTTACCCCTACCTACAGTATACTGCTGTTACTGTCTATTATCTATCCTTTACCCCTACCTACAGTATACTGCTGTTACTGTCTATTATCTATCCTTTACCCCTACTTACAGTATACTCCTGTTACTGTCTATTATCTATCCTGTTGTCTAGTCACTTTACCCCTACCTACAGTATACTGCTGTTACTGTCTATTATCTATCCTTTACCCCTACCTACAGTATACTGCTGTTACTGTCTATTATCTATCCTTTACCCCTACCTACAGTATACTGCTGTTACTGTCTATTATCTATCCTTTACCCCTACCTACAGTATACTGCTGCTACTGTCTATTATCTATCCTTTACCCCTACCTACAGTATACTGCTGTTACTGTCTATTATCTATCCTTTACCCCTACCTACAGTATACTGCTGTTACTGTCTACTATCTATCCTTTACCCCTACCTACAGTATACTGCTGTTACTGTCTATTATCTATCCTTTACCCCTACCTACAGTATACTGCTGTTACTGTCTACTATCTATCCTTTACCCCTACCTACAGTATACTGCTGTTACTGTCTATTATCTATCCTTTACCCCTACCTACAGTATACTGCTGTACTGCTGTTACTGTCTATTATCTATCCTTTACCCCTACCTACAGTATACTGCTGTTACTGTCTACTATCTATCCTTTACCCCTACCTACAGTATACTGCTGTTACTGTCTATTATCTATCCTTTACCCCTACCTACAGTATACTGCTGTTACTGTCTACTATCTATCCTTTACCCCTACCTACAGTATACTACTGTTACTTTCTATTATCTATCCTGTTGTCTAGTCACTTTACCCCAAATTAAATGGCATCAACCACGTGGAAACCATGTGTTTAATATGATTCCACTAATCCCGCTCCAGCCATTACCACAATCCCATTCTCCCCAATTAAGGTATCACCAACCTCCTTTTGTACATATCTACCTCAATTACCTTGTATCCCTGCACATCAACACGGTACTGGTACTCCCTGTATATAGCCATGTTATGACCTCGAGGCAAGTAACACTGAAACATGCATGAGTGCATCAGCTGTTCCGGATGACTGTGTGATCACGCTTTTGGCAGTCGATGTAAGACCTTTAAACAGGTCAACATTCACAAGGCCACTGGGCCACACTGATTACCAGGACGTGTACTCCGAGAATGCGTTGACCATTCACTGACATTTTCAACCTCTCCCTGTCTGAGTCTGTAATACCAACCGTACCAACAGATCCACAGATGATGCAATCTCTATCGCACTCCACACCGCCAATTCCCACCTGGACAAAAAGAACACCTACGTCAGAATGTTATTCATTGACTACAGCTCAGTGTTCAACACCATAGTTCCCTCAAAGCTCATCATTGATCTAAGGACCCTGGGACTTAACACCTCCCTCTGCAACTGGATCCTGGACTTCCTGACTGACCGCCCCCAGGTGGTAAGGGTAGGCAACAACACATCCGCCACGCTGATCCTCAACACAGGGGCCCCTCAGGGGCTGCGTGCTCAGTTCCCTCCTGTACTCTCTGTTCACTCATGACTGCACGGCCAGGCACAACTCCAACACCATCATTAAGTTTGCTGATGACAACAGTGGTAGGCCTGATCACCGACAACGATGAGAAAGAATATAGGGAGGAGGTCAGAGACCTTACCATGTGGTACCAGGAAAACAACCTCTCCCTCAACGTGATCAAGACAAAGGAGATGATTGTGGACGTCAGGAAAAGGAGGAACGAGCACGCCCCCATTCTCATCGACGGGGCTGTAGTGGAGCAGGTTGAGAGCTTCAAGTTCCTTGGTGTCCACATCACAAACAAACTATCATGGTCCAATCAAAACAAGACAGTCGTGAAGAGGGCACAACAAAACCTAATCCCCATCAGGAGACTGAAAAGATTTTGCATGGGTCCTCAGATCCTCAAAAGGTTTTACAGCTGCACCATCGAGAGCATCCTGACTGGTTGCATCACTGCCTGCTATGGCAACTGCTCAGCCTCTGACCGCAAGGCACTACCTTGTGTAGTGCGTATGGCCCAGTACATCACCTGGGCCAAGCTTCCTGCCAGCCAGGACCTCTGTACCAGACGGTGTCAGAGGAAGGCCCTAAAAATTGTCAATGACTCCAGCCACCCTAGTCATAGACTGTTCTCTCTGAAACCACACAGCAAGCGGTACTGGAGCGCCAAGTCTAGGTCCAGGAGGCTTCTAAACATAAGCCATAAGACTCCTGAACATCTAATCAAATGGCTAACCAGACTATTTGCTTTGTCCCCCCACGCTGCTGCTACTCTGTTAATATCTATGCATAGTCACTTTAATAACTCTACCTATATGTACATAATTACCTCAATTAACTCAACTAACCGGTGCCCCCGCACATTGACATATTGACTCTGTACCGGTACCCCTGTATATAGTCTCCACATTGACTCTGTACCGGTACCCCCTGTATATAGCCTCCACATTGACTCTGTACCGGTACCCCCTGTATATAGCCTCCACATTGACTATGTACCAGTACCCCCTGTATATAGCCTCCACATTGACTCTGAACCGGTACCCTCTGTATATAGCCTCCACATTGACTCTGTACCTGAACCCCCTGTATATAGCCTCCACATTGACTCTGTACCGGTACCCCCTGTATATAGCCTCCACATTGACTATGTACCAGTAACCCCTGTATATAGCCTCCACATTGACTCTGAACCGTAATACCCTGTATATAGCCTCCACATTGACTCTGTACCGGTAACACCCTGTATATAGCCTCCACATTGACTCTGTACCGGTACCCCCTGTATATAGCCTCCACATTGACTCTGTACCGGTAACACCCTGTATATAGCCTCCACATTGACTCTGTACCGGTACCCCCTGTATATAGCCTCCACATTGACTCGGTACCGGTACCCCCTGTATATAGCCTCCACATTGACTCTGTACCGGTACCCCCTGTATATAGCCTCCACATTGACTCTGTACCGGAACCCCCTGTATATAGCCTCCACATTGACTCTGTACCGGTACCCCCTGTATATAGCCTCCACATTGACTATGTACCAGTAACCCCTGTATATAGCCTCCACATTGACTCTGAACCGTAATACCCTGTATATAGCCTCCACATTGACTCTGTACCGGTAACACCCTGTATATAGCCTCCACATTGACTCTGTACCGGTACCCCCTGTATATAGCCTCCACATTGACTCTGTACCGGTACCCCCTGTATATAGCCTCCACATTGACTCTGTACCGGTACCCCCTGTATATAGCCTCCACATTGACTCTGTACCGGTACCCCCTGTATATAGCCTCCACATTGACTCTGTACCGGTACCCCCTGTATATAGCCTCCACATTGACTCTGTACCGGTACCCCCTGTATATAGCCTCCACATTGACTCTGTACCGGTACCCCCTGTATATAGCCTCCACATTGACTCTGTACCGGTACCCCCCTGTATATAGCCTCCACATTGACTCTGTACCAGTAGCCCCTGTATATAGCCTCGCAATTGTTATATACTGCTGCTCCTTAATTATTTGATTTCTTATCTTATTTTTCTTTTTTGATGGGGGGTATTTTCTTAAAACTGCATAGCTAGTTAAGGGCTTGTAAGTAAGCATTTCCCTGTAAGGACTACACCTGTTGTATTTGGCACATGTGAGAAATAACATAAAAATTTGATTTTGATTTACTTCTGCACATCGACACGGTACTGGTACTTTCTGTATGTAGCCGTGTTATTACCTGGTACTCCCTTTGTATAGCCATGTTATTACCTCTTTCCCCTGCACATCGACACGTTACTGGTACTTTCTGTATGTAGCCGTGTTATTTTCACTCATTGTTATTGGTTATTCACTGTTTATTTATCCCTCGTTTCACTGTTTATATTTTATATTTTTATCTTTAACTCTGCATTGTTAGAGAAGGACCCGTAATTAAGCATTTCACTGTTAGTCTACACCTGTTGTTTACGAATCATGTGACGAATAACATTTAATTTGATTTGAGTTAGTCATGTGAGTCATACGTTTAAAACGTGGGTGGTCCCGGATATCGAACCCACAACCCTGGTATTGCATGTGCAATGCTCTACCAACTGAGTGATGTTTATTTGTAATGAGAAAGAGTACAGATGTTGGAATGAAAAATTGGATAGTGTACAGTATTTCCTTTTCACAAATTGATATGCTGTATGCTGTAATTGAGGACGGAGCCACTGCAGCTTCAGTTCAGGTCAGAACATGTCTTTATAGTCCAGTTAAAATATCTGTTTGATCCAAACTGTCAAACCTCTCAGATTTTCCCAAAGCCTTGATGGAGGAGAGAGGGGATCAGTTCCTCCCTAAAGCAGAGTCCTCACACCGGTGGGGGTTTTGTGACCTCTTTAAAAGGAGAACATGATAAATCAGGTCTGGAACACAATAAAATATGCATTTCAGAAACCAATTAGCCACTCTAGCTCCACCACGTCACCTGCCTGGGACGGAGAGGAGCGTTCAGTGTGTGATAATGCTGTGAGGAGTGGTGGGATGGAGAGGAGCGTGTGATAATGCTGTGAGGAGTGGTGGGATGGAGAGGAGCGTGTGATAATGCTGTGAGGAGTGGTGGGATGGAGAGGAGCGTGTGATAACGCTGTGAGGAGTGTTGGGATGGAGAGGAGCGTGTGATAATGCTGTGAGGAGTGGTGGGATGGAGAGGAGCGTTCAGCGTGTGATAACGCTGTGAGGAGTGATGGGATGGAGAGGAGCGTGTGATAATGCTGTGAGGAGTGATGGGATGGAGAGGAGCGTTCAGTGTGTGATAACGCTGTGAGGAGTGGTGGGATGGAGAGGAGCGTGTGATAATGCTGTGAGGAGTGGTGGGATGGAGAGGAGCGTGTGATAACGCTGTGAGGAGTGTTGGGATGGAGAGGAGCGTGTGATAATGCTGTGAGGAGTGGTGGGATGGAGAGGAGCGTTCAGCGTGTGATAACGCTGTGAGGAGTGATGGGATGGAGAGGAGCGTGTGATAATGCTGTGAGGAGTGATGGGATGGAGAGGAGCGCGTGATAACACTGTGAGGAGTGGTGGGATGGAGAGGAGCGTGTGATAATGCTGTGAAGAGTGGTGGGATGGAGAGGAGCGTGTGATAACGCTGTGAGGAGTGGTGGGATGGAGAGGAGCGTGTGATAATGCTGTGAGGAGTGATGGGATGGAGAGGAGCGTGTGATAACGCTGTGAGGAGTGGTGGGATGGAGAGGAGCGTTCAGCGTGTGATAACGCTGTGAGGAGTGGTGGGATGGAGAGGAGCGTGTGATAATGCTGTGAGGAGTGGTGGGATGGAGAGGAGCGTTCAGCGTGTGATAACGCTGTGAGGAGTGGTGGGATGGAGAGGAGCGTGTGATAACGCTGTGAGGAGTGGTGGGATGGAGAGGAGTGTGTGATAACGCTGTGAGGAGTGGTGGGATGGAGAGGAGCGTGTGATAATGCTGTGAGGAGTGGTGGGATGGAGAGGAGTGTGTGATAACGCTGTGAGGAGTGGTGGGATGGAGAGGAGTGTGTGATAACGCTGTGAGGAGTGGTGGGATGGAGAGGAGCGTGTGATAATGCTGTGAGGAGTGGTGGGATGGAGAGGAGCGTGTGATAACGCTGTGAGGAGTGGTGGGATGGAGAGGAGCGTGTGATAATGCTGTGAGGAGTGGTGGGATGGAGAGGAGCGTGTGATAACGCTGTGAGGAGTGGTGGGATGGAGAGGAGCGTGTGATAATGCTGTGAGGAGTGGTGGGATGGAGAGGAGCGTGTGATAATGCTGTGAGGAGTGGTGGGATGGAGAGGAGCGTTCAGCGTGTGATAACGCTGTGAGGAGTGATGGGATGGAGAGGAGCGTGTGATAATGCTGTGAGGAGTGATGGGATGGAGAGGAGCGTTCAGCGTGTGATAACGTTGTGAGGAGTGATGGGATGGAGAGGAGCGTGTGATAATGCTGTGAGGAGTGGTGGGATGGAGAGGAGCGTTCAGCGTGTGATAACGCTGTGAGGAGTGGTGGGATGGAGAGGAGCGTTCAGCGTGTGATAATGCTGTGAAGAGTGGTGGGATGGAGAGGAGCGTGTGATAACGCTGTGAGGAGTGGTGGGATGGAGAGGAGCGTGTGATAACGCTGTGAGGAGTGGTGGGATGGAGAGGAGCGTTCAGCGTGTGATAACGCTGTGAGGAGTGGTGGGATGGAGAGGAGCGTTCAGCGTGTGATAATGCTGTGAAGAGTGGTGGGATGGAGAGGAGCGTGTGATAACGCTGTGAGGAGTGGTGGGATGGAGAGGAGCGTGTGATAACGCTGTGAGGAGTGGTGGGATGGAGAGGAGCGTTCAGCGTGTGATAACGCTGTGAGGAGTGGTGGGATGGAGAGGAGCGTTCAGCGTGTGATAATGCTGTGAGGAGGGATGGGATGGAGAGGAGCGTGTGATAATGCTGTGAGGAGTGGTGGGATGGAGAGGAGCGTTCAGCGTGTGTTAACGCTGTGAGGAGTGATATGATGGAGGGTGAAGAGCCACCTGAACTAGATATTTAGTCTACTTACCAAATGGCATCCTATTCTCTACATAGTGCGCTACTTTTGACCAGAGCCCTATGAGGAACAGGGTTCCATTTGAGATGCAACGTTGGTCTATTATTCAGCAGGTGCAGATGTACATATTCACACTGCTGGACACCTTCCATCTGTGTGTGTGAGTGAATGTTTTTGTGTGTATCTATGTCTCATCCACCTTCCTAGGGCTGATGGAGACTGCGTTAGAGGTGGCGTTGTGTTCCGTCTCAAATTGAGGATAATGTCACACATTGGAAACGCCATCTGGAAATTGGCTCCTGCTCCTCCGTTCTGCTCTTCTCTCACCCCCCCAGGTGATACAATGATCTGATCTAGTCGGAAATTGAGATTAGTAGAGGTTGGAAAATATAACCAGAGAAAGAGAGTGAGAGAGAGAGAGAACCAGAGAGAGAGAGAGAACCAGAGAGAGAGAGAGAGAACCAGAGAGAGAGAGAGAACCAGAGAGAGAGAGAGAACCAGAGAGAGAGAGAGAACCAGAGAGAGAGAGAGAACCAGAGAGAGAGAGAGAACCAGAGAGAGAGAGAGAACCAGAGAGAGAGAGAGACAGAGAGAGAGAGAGAACCAGAGAGAGAGAGAGAACCAGAGAGAGAGAGAGAGAACCAGAGAGAGAGAGAGAGAACCAGAGAGAGAGAGACCAACAGTTCCTCCTTTTCTTTCTCTGAGGCAAAAAAAAAGAGAGCCAAGAACATTTAATTTTGATGTTTCAAATGTTCCATCATTTATGTATCTATTTGGACACATTTGTACTGCTGTAGGCTTGTTCCTGTCTGGAAATAACACCAACATTATTTTGAACAGTCTACTTTAAGGACACGCCAAGGCTGTAAATCTGTAATAATGCATAAAAAATTGTAATAATGCATAACCAACACATCTCCATGTTGTAAACACTACTTTTTAAATGTACTGCTTTCTCAATAATATAATGAGTCAACAGAGACACAGAGACACACAGGGAGAAAGAAAGAAAGAAAGAAAGAAAGAAAGAAAGAAAGAAAGAAAGAAAGAAGAAAGAAAGAAAGAAAGAAAGAAAGAAAGAAAGAAAGAAAGAAAGAAAGAAAGAAAGAAAGAAAGAAAGAAAGAAAGAAAGAAAGAAAGAAAGAAAGAAAGAAAGAAAGAAAGAGAGAGGAGAGAGAGAGACAAAGAAACAGAAATAGAGAAACCTGTCCAACCAAAAACATAGAGACCCAGAAAACCTGAGTCTACGCCTTCACTATGGTGAATCACTAAAACAATACAGAAATACACTACGGCAATAGAAGGAACAGCACGTCAGACATCAGCTCAATGTAATTGAAGAATCCATAGACTCAACCCACTTCTGGGAAAATTAGAAAACTCTAAACAAACAACAATACAAAGAATTATCTATCCAAAATGGAAATGTATGGGTATACCACTTCTCCATTCTTTTTTGGCTCTATAACTAAGAAAAAACAGCAAAAATGTAATCACTGGATTCTTCAATTACATTGAATATACTACAAGACAAAATAAAAACCCTCCAACCCTAAAAGGCCTGTGGTGTTGATGGTATCTGAAATGAAATCATAAAATACACAGACAACAAATTCCAATTGACTATACTAAAACTCTTTAACATCCTCCTCAGATCTGGCATCTTCCACAATATTTGGAACCAAAGACTGATCACCCCAATCTACAAAAGTGGAGACAAATATGACCCCAATAACTACCGTGGGACATGCGTCAACAACAACCTTGAGAAAATCCTCTGCATTATCACTAACAGCAGACTTGTACATTTCCGCAGTGAAAACAATGTACTGAGCAAATGTCAAATTGGCTTTTTACCAAATAACTGTATGACAGACCACGTATTCACCCTGTACACCCTAATTGACAAACAAACAAACCAAAACAAAGGCAAAGTCTTCTCATGCTTTGTTGATTTCAAAACAGCTTTCGACTCAATTTGATCATGAGGGTCTGCTATACAAATTGATGGAAAGTGGTGTTGGGGGAAAAGCATACAACATTATAAAATCCATGTACACAAACAACAAGCCCCACCCTCTTCAACATATATATCAACGAATTGGCGAGGGCACTAGAACAGTCTGCAGCACCCGGCCTCACCCTACTAGAATCTGAAGTCAAATGTCTACTGTTTGCTGATGATCTGGTGCTTCTGTCCCCAACCAAGGAGGACCTACAGCAGCACCTAGATCTTCTGCACAGATTCTGCCAGACCTGGGCCCTGACAGTAAATCTCAGTAAGACAAAAATAATGGTGTTCCAAAAACAGTCCAGTCGCCAGGACCACAAATACAAATTCCATCTAGACACAGTTGCCCTAGAGCACACAAAAAACTATACATACCTTGGCCTAAACATCAGCGCCACAGACAACTTCCACAAAGCTGTGAATGAGCTGAGAGACAAGGCAAGAAGGGCATTCTATGCCATCAAAAGGAACATAAAATTCAACATACCAATTACAATCTGGCTAAAAGTCCTTGAATCAGTTATAGAACCCATTGCCCTTTATGGTTGTGAGGTCTGGGGTCCGCACACCAACCAAGAATTCACATAATGGACAAACACCAAATTGAGACTCTGCATGCAGAATTCTGCAAAAATATCCTCTGTGTACAACGTAAAACACCAAATAATGCATGCAGAGCAGAATTAGGCCGATACCCGCTAATTATCAAAATCCAGAAAAGAGCCGTTAAATTCTACAACCACCTAAAAGGAAGAGATTCCCAAACCTTCCATAACAAAGCCATCACCTACAGAGAGATGAACCTGGAGAAAAGCCCCTAAGAATTGAGAGAGAGAGAGAGAGAGAGAGAGAGAGAGAGAGAGAGAGAGAGAGAGAGAGAGAGAGAGAGAGAGAGAGAGGAGAGAGAGAGAGAGAGAGAGAGAGAGAGAGAGAGAGAGAGAGAGAGAGAGAGAGAGAGAGAGAGAGAGAGAGAGAGAGAGAGAGAGGGGGTGTAATTCATGTTTACTGTTCATTTTTTCTAAAAAATTTTCTATAATTTTTTACAACTTTTGTTTATTATCTATTTAACTTGCTTTGGCAATGTAAACTTACTGTATGTTTCCCATGCCAGTAAAGCCCCTTAAACTGAATTGATTGTAGAATTAATTTCTCAATAATTATTGTTAATTTATGCAATACTTCATATACATTGCTTTAGCAACAGTGGATAACCACCCATTCATGCCAATAAGGCATTTATTGAATTTTGAGAGAGAGACAGAGAGAGAGAGTAAATACTCCTAGGGGACAGGCCTGTATCTGTGTGGTTAACACACAGCTTAAAGACACAAGCACACACACACAAGCACACACACAAGCACACACACACACGCACACACACACACACACACACACACACACACACACACACACACACACACACACACACACAAGCACACACACACACACACACACACACACACACACACACACACACCACACACACACACACACACACACACACCACACACACACACACAAGCACACACACACACACACAGAGAGATCCCTGGAATCAGGAGGAATGGGATAAAGACCGTCAGCCAGCCAGGGAGTAACCACAGTTAACAGGCTCTGAAGTGACCCAACGAGGGTTAGGGGCATGTCCTAAATGGCCACCTATTCCCTATTTAGTGCCCTGCTTGTGACCAGGGAAGCCCATACGGCTCTGGTCAAAAGTAGTGCGCTATGTAGGGAATAGGTGGCCATTTGGGATGCTGTCTGGTTCTGCTGAGGCAGCAGCATGAGAGGATGACCCCATTGTAATTCTAACAGCAACAAGCTGGGTGATAGACCCCATTGTAATTCTAACAGCAACAAGCTGGGTGATAAAGTACCACTAGGAAGGCTATCTGGGACAGGTAGTTAGACACATACAACACTGCCGGAGGAATAGTACAGTACAGAAAACTTAAGTCTGAGAAAATCTTGTTAGACACACAGACACGATTGCTGGAGGTGTCTTTCCACCCACTACAGCGATTCCACCCTAAATATAGTCGGCCTACTACATTTCAAACATTAGCAATCAGGACATGGCTAGGATGGAGCCATGTTAAGACATGGCTAGGATGGAGCCATGTTAAGACATGGCTAGGTTGGAGCCATGTTAAGACATGGCTAGGTTGGATCCATGTTAAGACATGGCTAGGATGGAGCCATGTTAAGACATGGCTAGGCTGGATCCATGTTAAGACATGGCTAGGATGGAGCCATGTTAAGACATGGCTAGGCTGGATCCATGTTAAGACATGGCTAGGCTGGATCCATGTTAAGACATGGCTAGGATGGAGCCATGTTAAGATATGGCTAGGCTGGATCCATGTTAAGACATGGCTAGGCTGGATCCATGTTAAGACATGGCTAGGATGGAGCCATGTTAAGACATGGCTAGGCTGGATCCATGTTAAGACATGGCTAGGCTGGAGCCATGTTAAGACATGGCTAGGCTGGATCCATGTTAAGACATGGCTAGGCTGGATCCATGTTAAGACATGGCTAGGCTGGATCCATGTTAAGACATGGCTAGGTTGGATCCATGTTAAGACATGGCTAGGCTGGATCCATGTTAAGACATGGCTAGGTTGGATCCATGTTAAGACATGGCTAGGATGGAGCCATGTTAAGACATGGCTAGGTTGGATCCATGTTAAGACATGGCTAGGTTGGATCCATGTTAAGACATGGCTAGGCTGGATCCATGTTAAGACATGGCTAGGTTGGATCCATGTTAAGACATGGCTAGGTTGGATCCATGTTAAGACATGGCTAGGCTGGATCCATGTTAAGACATGGCTAGGTTGGATCCATGTTAAGACATGGCTAGGTTGGAGCCATGTTAAGATATGGCTAGGTTGGATCCATGTTAAGACATGGCTAGGCTGGATCCATGTTAAGACATGGCTAGGTTGGATCCATGTTAAGACATGGCTAGGTTGGATCCATGTTAAGACATGGCTAGGTTGGATCCATGTTAAGACATGGCTAGGCTGGATCCATGTTAAGACATGGCTAGGCTGGATCCATGTTAAGACATGGCTAGGTTGGATCCATGTTAAGACATGGCTAGGCTGGATCCATGTTAAGACATGGCTAGGCTGGATCCATGTTAAGACATGGCTAGGTTGGAGCCATGTTAAGACATGGCTAGGTTGGAGCCATGTTAAGACATGGCTAGGTTGGATCCATGTTAAGACATGGCTAGGCTGGATCCATGTTAAGACATGGCTAGGATGGAGCCATGTTAAGACATGGCTAGGTTGGATCCATGTTAAGACATGGCTAGGCTGGATCCATGTTAAGACATGGCTAGGATGGAGCCATGTTAAGACATGGCTAGGTTGGAGCCATGTTAAGACATGGCTAGGCTGGATCCATGTTAAGACATGGCTAGGTTGGAGCCATGTTAAGACATGGCTAGGTTGGAGCCATGTTAAGACATGGCTAGGTTGGAGCCATGTTAAGACTGGGTCCATGTTAGCCAACATGTATGCTGGTGTTGCCACCATAGAGCTGTTTTGACACTGCAGAGGAATCCTACAAGGCCGACCACAGAGGTGTCACCTCTCATGTAAACAGAGTACGTCAGTCTATACTCAGACTAGGGAGACCACGGAGCTGGCCACGGAGCAGGCCACGGAGCGGGCCACGGAGCGGGCCACGGAGCGGGCCACGGAGCGGGCCACGGAGCGGGCCACGGAGCTGCAGAAATACATTTTCACATACAGAGGTGTTTATGTACATCACATCATGCCACACTCACAGCGGATCAAGCCACCAATTAGGGCCTGAACATACTGCATGCTGGCTAATATAAGAGAACGTGACAAATAATCATTAAGTATTATACTATGCAATACTATCAGAGGATATAAATATGCATCTACAGAAGGAAAAAGTTTAAGTGTACATTAGAGGTGAAGTAGCGTAGATGATCTGTAAGGTACTAACACTGTACATAAATACATGATGACCAGCCACATGGTGAATCCAGCAGCTGCATGAATGACTGAGACATACTCCTGAACAGTCTTCAGCCAATAGAGGAATACAACAAGCGTGATGACCTTCCCACTCTGTCTGCCATGGCGAATGAGACATGTTCTGCCGTATTCTTTCTCTTTGCTCTTGTTTTCCTTATTAGGATGTCAGGGAGGGAGGGTGGGGGTGGAGGGAGGGAGGGTCGTCAGTGACATGGGACACACCTGGGCAAAGGTGTGTCCCGGGATAAATACACCTCTTCCCCATTCATTAGGGAGACTCTCTCCATGTAAACACACTGATAGAGTTTGGTTGTGGCATTTTTGTGGCATTTTTGCTTTTAGCACCTTTCAACACCCCTCATTATCAAATTTATGCACGCAACCACTCACTTACACTACTGATTACTGACTACACACGCCATTGTTAATTGTATTTAGTTTACTTCAGTTAATAAATATATTTTGTTATTCCTTATCTCCACGTTGTCTCCCTTTTTGTTATGAACTTTGAACCGGTTCGTGACACAAGAATGTATCAAAAGTGGTGAATGAGACATGTTCCTAAACTCTTAACAGACATACACTATATATATGCATATAAAAGTATGTGGACACCCCTTCAAATGAGTGGATTCGGCTATTTCATCCACACCTGCTGCGGACAGGTGTATAAAATTGAGCACACAGCCATGAGTTCAGTAACACCGTCATAGGATGCTACTTTTCCAACAAGTCAGTTCATCAAATTTCTACCCTGCTAGACCAGCCCCCCGGTCAACTGTAAGTGCTGTTATTGTGAAGTGAAAATGTCTAGGAGCAACAACGGCTCAGCCGAGAAGTGGTAGGCCACACAAGCTCACATAATGGGACCGCCGAGTGCTGAAGCACGTAGCGCTTATAGAATCGTCTGTCCTCAGTTGCAACACTCACTACCGAGTTCCAAACTGTCTCTGGAAGCAACGTCACCACAAGAACTGTTCGTCATGAAATGGGTTTCCATGGCTGAGCAGCCACACACAAGCCTGAGATCACCATGCGCAATGCCAAGCGTAGGCTGAGTGGTGCAAAACTCACCGCCATTGGACTCTGGAACACTGGAAACGGGTTCTCTGGAGTGACGAATCACACTTCACCATCTGGCAGTCCGACGGACTAATCTGGGTTTGGCAGATGCCAAGAGAAGGCTATCTGCCCCAATGCATAGTGCCAACTGTAAAGTTTGGTGGAGGAGGAATAATGGTCTGAGGCTGTTTTTCATGGTTCGGGCTAGGTCCCTTAGTTCCAGTGAAGGGAAATCTTACTGCTACAGCATACAATGACATTCTAGACGATTCTGTGCATCCAATTTTTAGCACCAGTTTGGGGAAGGCCCTTTCCTGTTTACCCATGAAAATGCCTCCGTGCACAAAGCGAGATCAATAGAGAAATGGTTTGTTGAGATCTGTGTGGAAGAACTTGACTGGCCTGCACAGAGTCATGACCTCAACCCCATTGAACAACTTTGGGATGAATTGGAACGCTGACTGCGAGCCAGGCCTAAACCATCTAACATCAGTTCCCAACCTCAGTAATGCTCTTGTGGCTGAATGGAAGTAAGACCCTGCAGCAATTTTCCAACATCTAGTGGAAAGCCTTCCCAGATGAGTGGTGGCTGCAAAGGGGGGAGGGGCAACTCCATATTAATGTCCAAGATTTTGAAATGAGAAGAGCAGATGTCCATATACTTTTGATCACGTAGTGTACATCAGAGATCACACAAGACTGTATCAATAGTATGAATGAGCAACACGCCTCAATATACTTTTTTCCTGTCGGGGTTATTAACTGGAGTAAGGGTTTCCTGTCGGGGTTATTAACTGGAGTAAGGGTTTCCTGTCGGGGTTATTAACTGGAGTAAGGGTTTCCTGTCGGGGTTATTAACTGGAGTAAGGGTTTCCTGTCGGGGTTATTAACTGGAGAAAGGGTTTCCTGTCGGGGTTATTAACTGGAGTAAGGGTTTCCTGTCTGGGTTATTAACTGGAGTAAGGGTTTCCTGTCTGGGTTATTAACTGGAGTAAGGGTTTCCTGTCGGGGTTATTAACTGGAGTAAGGGTTTCCTGTCTGGGTTATTAACTGGAGTAAGGGTTTCCTGTCGGGGTTATTAACTGGAGTAGGGGTTTCCTGTCGGGGTTATTAACTGGAGTAAGGGTTTCCTGTCGGGGTTATTAACTGGAGTAAGGGTTTCCTGTCGGGGTTATTAACTGGAGTAAGGGTTTCCTGTCGGGGTTATTAACTGGAGTAAGGGTTTCCTGTCGGGGTTATTAACTGGAGTAAGGGTTTCCTGTCTGGGTTATTAACTGGAGTAACGGTTTCCTGTCTGGGTTATTAACTGGAGTAAGGGTTTCCTGTCGGGGTTATTAACTGGAGTAAGGGTTTCCTGTCAGGGTTATTAACTGGAGTAAGGGTTTCCTGTAGGGGTTATTAACTGGAGTAAGGGTTTCCTATCGGGGTTATTAACTGGAGTAAGGGTTTCCTGTCGGGGTTATTAACTGGAGTAAGGGTTTCCTGTCGGGGTTATTAACTGGAGTAAGGGTTTCCTATCGGGGTTATTAACTGGAGTAAGGGTTTCCTGTCGGGGTTATTAACTGGAGTAAGGGTTTCCTGTCTGGGTTATTAACTGGAGTAACGGTTTCCTGTCTGGGTTATTAACTGGAGTAAGGGTTTCCTGTCGGGGTTATTAACTGGAGTAAGGGTTTCCTGTCTGGGTTATTAACTGGAGTAAGGGTTTCCTGACTGGGTTATTAACTGGAGTAAGGGTTTCCTGTCGGGGTTATTAACTGGAGTAAGGGTTTCCTGTCTGGGTTATTAACTGGAGTAAGGGTTTCCTGTCGGGGTTATTAACTGGAGTAAGGGTTTCCTGTCGGGGTTATTAACTGGAGTAAGGGTTTCCTATCGGGGTTATTAACTGGAGTAAGGGTTTCCTGTCGGGGTTATTAACTGGAGTAAGGGTTTCCTGTCGGGGTTATTAATTGGAGTAAGGGTTTCCTGTCGGGGTTATTAACTGGATTAACGGTTTCCTGTCTGGGTTATTAACTGGAGTAACGGTTTCCTGTCTGGGTTATTAACTGGAGTAAGGGTTTCCTGTCGGGGTTATTAACTGGAGTAAGGGTTTCCTGTCTGGGTTATTAACTGGAGTAAGGGTTTCCTGTCTGGGTTATTAACTGGAGTAACGGTTTCCTGACTGGGTTATTAACTGGAGTAACGGTTTCCTGTCGGGGTTATTAACTGGAGTAAGGGTTTCCTGTCTGGGTTATTAACTGGAGTAAGGGTTTCCTGTCGGGGTTATTAACTGGAGTAAGGGTTTCCTATCGGGGTTATTAACTGGAGTAAGGGTTTCCTGTCGGGGTTATTAACTGGAGTAAGGGTTTCCTGTCTGGGTTATTAACTGGAGTAAGGGTTTCCTGTCGGGGTTATTAACTGGAGTAAGGGTTTCCTGTCGGGGTTATTATCTGGAGTAAGGGTTTCCTGTCGGGGTTATTATCTGGAGTAAGGGTTTCCTGTCAGGGTTATTATCTGGAGTAAGGGTTTCCTGTCGGGGTTATTAACTGGAGTCGGGTCGCGTGTGCAGTCCGGCAGTTTCAATAATGCATTTGCTTTGAATTTATGATGACTTTGTGTGAAGTAAATATGCTAAGCTAAAGGCTTCCTTGCTACGATCTGTTTGGATAAGGTGGCATTTAATTTTTTGGCTAATCTGATGCTAAGCATGTTGTGTATTTTGTGGAATTGCATTACTACGACATTGCGGGGGGAAATGTAATTTCCCGGGTCTTTCATTCATTTTTGGGGGGAAATGTGAAGTGTTCCCGCGACAGTCCCAGGATCCTGGTTACCCATGTTAACCCCTATTGTGTGTGTGTGTGTGTGTGTGTGTGTGTGTGTGTGTGTGTGTGTGTGTGTGTGTGTGTGTGTGTGTGTGTGTGTGTGTGTGTGTGTGTGTGTGTGTGTGTGTGTGTGTGTGTGTGTGTGTGTGTGTGTGTGTGTGTCGTGCTTGTGCGTGCGTTGCGTGCATGCTTTTGAGTGTGAGATTAGGGGAAAAACAGAATATGAATATCCAATTCTCACAAAATGGACGCTAAACTATCTAATGTCCTCAGGTGAGCGTGTGTAACGGAAGGCAGAGCCACGGGAGAGACAACAACAACCACCCCAGCCTGTCCTGGGCTGCTGAGCTGCAGCCACCTGAGCCTGGCCCAGCGTGGCCTGGGCAAACCCCCTGCAGAGCACTGGGAGCTGAGAGAGCCGGAGAAGCTGAACTGTCTTACTGTTAATACTTCCAGCCCTTGGAGCCCTGGAGAACCTGGTGGTCCTGAACCTGTGGGGGAACAAGCTCACCTGTCTGCCGTCCTGAGATGGGACTGCTGAAGAGGCTCAAGGTGCTGTTTGCATACCGCAACAGGCTCAGCGAGGCCAGAACCTTATAATTGAATAGAAGTGTATTACACACCAACACACCTCTATTGATCAGACCTTTATATCTCAATATAGAATTAATACATTCAGAGATCTCTCTATATTTAACTACTGTATAGTACTTCCTCGGAGCTCTCTCTATATTTAACTACTGTATAGTACTTCCTCAGAGCTCTCTCTGTATTGAACTACTGGATAGTACTTCCTCAGAGCTCTCTCTATATTTAACTACTGTATAGTACTTCCTCGGAGCTCTCTCTATATTTAACTACTGTATAGTACTTCCTCAGAGCTCTCTCTATATTTAACTACTGTATAGTACTTCCTCGGAGTTCTCTCTATATTTAACTACTGTATAGTACTTCCTCAGAGCTCTCTCTGTATTGAACTACTGTATAGTACTTCCTCAGAGCTCTCTCTATATTTAACTACTGTATAGTACTTCCTCATAGATCTCTCTATATTGAACTACTGTATAGTACTTCCTCAGAGCTCTCTCTGTATTTAACTACTGTATAGTACTTCCTCAGAGCTCTCTCTGTATTGAACTACTGTATAGTACTTCCTCAGAGCTCTCTCTGTATTTAACTACTGTATAGTACTTCCTCATAGATCTCTCTATATTGAACTACTGTATAGTACTTCCTCAGAGCTCTCTCTGTATTTAACTACTGTATAGTACTTCCTCGGAGCTCTCTCTATATTTAACTACTGTATAGTACTTCCTCTGAGCGTTATATTACTGACTAGGAGGCTCCGAGCTACAGTAGGTGATACTGTATATGTTAATAATGATAATTATAATGACAATGATAATGGCTTTATTATCCTCTTGGAAAAATGATGTTTGTGGCATTGTGTTTACGAGATATCACAGTCTAACATCCTTTCATGACGTCCTTGGATAAACATCCATTTTTGACTAGTAAACTAACTTAATATCCAGACGTCCTGTATTTATGCACACAGCTCCCACATGAGGTCCTGTCAATTTAGGCTCACAGAAACAACTCTACTGTTAAGTAAAGGCATTAACTCAGACCGGGTTAATTAAAGGTATTAAAATGGGAATAGGATTAAAACAGAAATAACTGTAGAGTTCATTTCAGACCATTAATTCCGATTGGTTAAAAATTCTGGCATTAATTCCGATTGGTTAAAAATTCTGGCATTAATTCTGATTGGTTAAATTAAGGAGCAAGGTTTGGGATAGGGTTAATTCAATTCAGGCATTCATTCTGATTGGTTAAAATAAGGAGCAAGGTTTGGGATACGGTTAATTAAATTCAGGCAGTCATTCTGATTGGTTAAAATAAGGATGAAGGTTTGGGATAGGGTTAAAACAGAAAAGAAACTCCTCGGTTCAGTTTAGTCATTCATTAAGATTGGCCTTGCTAATTCATTGTGGATGGATGGTGCAGTGGTCTAAGCAGCTCCTGCTCCATAGACTGCAGACTCAATCCCGGCTCCCGGCACTCATTTTTAGCAATTTTTCTGCCCCTAGTGGACGGTTTTGACTGTGTCTCCCGACATCCTGGGTACCTGCAAAAATGTCGAATTTTGACTTGAATCTGGAGTAATCTCTTCTGATTGTGTACTGATAGCATGGTGCCAGATCTAACATCTCTGATTGTGTACTGGTAACCTAGATCATTGACATGCCAAACAACCATAGGAGTTATGATGTTACTGACAGAAACACATGACATACTGTACATGTGTAGACAGTTATGTTCAAGTAGTCTACAATCAATGTGAAAGTGTTGGGCATGCTTAGTCCATAATAATGTAAACTAATGTACATTTCATTCTCCAATGTATGTGAACATGCTAAGTGTCAGAGGAGTAATTAAAATCGTACTGTATTTAACTAATGTACAGATGTAGGATCTTAATGTGTTCACTTTCTTAAAATATAGGAAATGTAAAACTTGCAGTGTATTTGAGGTTTAAATATGCTTCTGAAGTTTGTAATTGCCATTTACACATTTCACACTTGATTTCCCTTACAAAAAAAGTTATCAACCTCTACAAAATGTTCCATTAATTATAATCCACATAAGAATTCACATTTCCTGTTGCTGCAGGATACATTTTCCTGCTCTATCAAACTGGCTCAAATTAAGACCCTGCATCTGAATGATAATGTCACCGTATCAAGGTGCCAGGCGGAGTTAGGGCCATGGTAATGTATTTAACTAATGTATGATGTGTTATTTGTCATATGGTGTTTTATTTAGTTTTTACTACCAAGGACCACTTTGGAAACAAATGACTTAATAATACTTTTAAAAGCTGGAATTCTTAGCAGTGAAACTACCACGCCCGTTTGCGATATTACAACAACAATAAATACTTTAAGTTCAAATAATGAACACTTTTTTTCCCCTCTGACATCATTGCACATTATTTGAGAGTGGTTCAATTTTTTCCAGACCCATCCCTCAGCTTTTTTACCAAAACAGGGGTTCAACTACTGATTGGTCATTGAAGTGCTACCCTCTAGGGCAGGGTTTCCCAAAGTCGATCCTGTGTCCCCCTGGGTGCACGTTTAGGACAGAGTTTGGGAAACCCTGGTCTAGGGCCCTCAAATTCAAACTCGAAGCCAGTTCCACTGCATTTTTTCATTGTTCCCCTCTAATTAGGGACTGAATTAGACCTGGGACACAAGGTGTATGCAATTAATTATTAGTTAGGACAGAATACCAGCAGGCTCAGAGTTGAATACCCTTGCTGTAGGGGCTAGGGTGGCTCCAGACCTCCAGGGTCTAGGTTGAATACCCCTGCTGTAGGGGATACACTGTAAATCTTGTTGTATATGTTTTTACATTTGATTTAGTACTACAGACTTAGATGGATAGAGATGTTCCTACTTTGTTTTGAGAACTTGACATGACTTCCGCGTTGTCCGTGCTGCTTGTTGCTACTTGGCTACCTGCCAAACGTTTCGTTTTTTATTTTTTTTATTTAATAACAATTTAATCAAAACTCTGCATTTTAACAAATTGACTTTTTTTCATTCAACTTTTTCAGCCCGGACGCTTTATCTGGACAGGAGTTCCACAAGTAGTAACATTAACAGTATGTCATCTAATTGCAGTGACTGTTCTCATAATATACAATCATTAATCTTGGCCATATTCTGTTATAATCTTGGGGGGGTTTAGGCTGGGTTTTCTGTACAAGCACTTTGAGATATCAGCTGATGTAAGAAGGGCTATTATAAATACATTTGATTTGATTTGATTAGACAAGGGCAATTTAGGTGTAGGAAAGGATGCAACGGTGTCTTGTCCAGTAGGATTCTCTGGCCGGTTCCCCTCTCTCCACTGGGATTCTCTGCCTCTGACCCTATTAGGGGGGCTGAGTCACTGGCTTACTAGTGATCTTCCATGCCTTCCCTAGGAAGGGTGCGTCACTTGAGTGGGTTTAGTCACTGACGTGATCTTCCTGTCCAGTCTTGCGCCCCCCTCGGATTCGTGCCGTGGGCTATACTCAGCCTTGTCTCAGGGTAGTAAGTTGGTGATCTGTTGATATTACTCAACTGATGTGGGGATTGTGCTTTGGCAAAGTGGGTGGGGTTATATCCTGCCAGGTTGGCCCTGTCCGGGAGGGGCCACAGTGTCCCCTGATCCCCCCCACCCCATCTCAGCCTCCAGTATCTATGCTGCAATAGTCAGCGGGCTAGGGTCAATATGTTACATCTGGTGTAATTCTCCTGTCTTATCTGGTGTACTGTGTGAATTTAAGTATGCTCCCTCTAATTCTCTCTCTCTTCCCTCCAGGGGGACCTGAGCCTTAGGACCATGCCTGATGACTCCTTGCTCTCCCCAGTCCACCTGGTTGTGCTGCTGCTCCAGTTTCAACTGTTCTGCCTGCGGCTATGGAACCCTGACCTGTTCACCGGATGTGCTACCTTGTCCCGGACCTGCTGGTTTTGTCTCTCCCTCTCTTGACTATTAAAAGCCAACTGGCATTTACTCCTAAGGTGCTGACCTGTTGCACCCTCTACAACCACGTATTATTAGTTTCTGGTCATCTATGAACATTTGCACGTCTTGATAATGGTGCCGTTTTAACCAATTGTGCAACTGTGTGTATGTTTTTGTGTGTAATTTCTCATTTATTTTGTACATACTTTTTCTGCCAGCGGCTCTTCTAATCGATAAGAGCTTCTAAATATCAGGAGATTGATTACTCACCTAGTACTGGACGAAGATGTTTTCTTTAACGAATCGGACGCAAAGGATTTACTTCAGACACCTGACAAGGACCTCATCCCTGTGATTCGTATGAGAAAGGGAGATATCGGGGACGTAGGTTGGGGTGCCTTGTAAGGATTCGATGGCGAGTGGGCAATCTTCCCTCTACCATCAGTCCTATTAGCCAATGTACAATCATTGGATAATAAAATAGATTAACTACGATCACGAATATTCTACCTATGGGACATTTAAAAACTGTGATATCTTATGTTTCACAGAGTCGTGAAAATTAAAGCAGGAAGCACCAGTGACTCGGTCTATTAAAAAAATGGTCAGATGAAACAGATGCTAAACTACAGGACTGTTTTGCTAGCACAGACTGGAATATGTTCCGGGATTCTTCCGATGGCATTGAGGAGTACACCACATCAGTCACATAAGTGCATTGATGATGTCGTCCCCACAGTGACCATACATACATACCCCAACCAGAAGTCATGGATTACAGGCAACATCCACACTGAGCTAAAGGGTAGAGCTGACACTTTCAAGGAGTGGGACTCTAACCCGGACACTTATAAGAAATCCCGCTATGCTCTCCGACGAACCATCAAACAGGCAAAGCATCAGTACAGGACTAAGATTAAATTGTACTACACCGATGCTCGTCAGATGTGGCAGGGCTTGCAAACTATTACAGAGTACAAAGGGAAGCCCAGCCGCGAGCTGCCCAGTGACAAGAGCCTACCAGACGAGCTAATCTAGTGCTATGCGAGGCAAGCAACACTGAAGCATGCATGAGAGCATCAGCTGTTCCGGATGACTGTGTAATCACGCTCTCTGTAGCCGATGTGAGTAAGACCTTTAAACAGACGGATTACCAGGACGTGTACTCCGAGCATGCACTGACCAACTGGCAAGTGTCTTCACTGACATTTTCAGCCAGTCACTGACTGAGTCTGTAATACCAACATGTTTCAAGCAGACCACCATATTCCCTGTGCCCAAGAACACTAAGGTAACCTGTCTAAATGACTACCGACCCGTAGCACTCACGTCTGTAGCCATGAAGTGCTTTGAAAGGCAGGTCATGGCTCACATCAACACCATTATTTCACCATGAGGCCAATGGTGACTTTAAAACAGTTAGAGTTTCATGGCTGTGATAGAAGAAAACTGAGAATAGATTAACATTGTAGTTACTCCACAATGCTAAGCTAAACGAGACAGTAAAAAGGAGGAAGCCGCGGACAGAATAAAAAATATTCCAAAACATGCATCCTGTTTGCAACGAGGCACTGCAAAAATGTTGCAAAGCAATTCACTTTTGTCCTGAATACAAAGGGTTTTGTTTGGGGCAAATTCAATACAACACATTACTGAGTACCACTCTTCATATTTCCAAGCATAGTGGTGGCTGCATCATGTTATGGGTATGCTTGTCATCGTTAGTGGAGGAAAGGGAGTTAAGGGCGTTTTACATTTTTTTTAACTAAACACAGTCAATATCCAAGAGGAAAACCTGGTTCAGTCTGCTTTTCACCAGACACTGGGAGATGAATTTACCTTTCAGCAGGACAATAACCAAAAACACAAGGCCAAATCTACACTGGAGTTGCTTACCAATAAGACAGGGAATGTTCCTGAGTGGCCGAGTTGCATTTACGACTTATATCGACGGCAAGACCTGAAAATGGTTGTCTAGCATTCATTGCCTTTAAAACCGTTTCCAAAGGTGGGGGCAGACATGGCCGCCGGCGTCATAATGGTGATGGCCCATCCCCTGTGACCAATTTCAAACTCCTGTCATTCACTGAGTTTTGACTCTATAAGGCTCAAACCACTGTGAAAGGACTGGCGACATCTAGTGGAAGCAATAGGAAGTGCCAAAATATTCCTAAACCCCTGTGTTTTGCAATGGGATAGGTTAGAACTCAATACAACACATCAGGTATCCACTTCCTGTCAGAAAATGTCTCAGGGTTTTGCCTGCCAAATGAGTTCTGTTATACTCACAGACACCATTCAAACAGTTTTAGAAACTTTAGAGTGTTTTCTATCCATATATAATAAGTATATGCATGCCCTATCTTCTGAGTTTGATTAGTAGGCCGTTGAAAATGGGAACGATTTTTTTTCAAAATGCGCTGTGGCGCCCCCTATCCTAGGGTATCCTCAAGAGGCTAGCAATGATCAACCACCAATTTGATAGAGCTTGAAGAATTTTGAAAACAATAAATGGCCATATATTGCACAATCCAGGTGTGGAAAGCTCTTAGAGACTAACCCAAGAAGACTCTCAGCTGTACTGACTCTTAGAAACTTACCCAAGAAGACTCCCAGCTGTAATCACTCTTAGAGACTTACCCAGAAAGACGCACAGCTGTAATCGCTGCAAAATGGTGCTTTACAAAGTATTGACTCAGGTGTGTGAATACTTATGTAAATAGACAATCTGGACCCTTTCTTTCTAAAATGATCTGCCGAAATGGTTGCAACCCCTATTACTAGCCTGTTCAACCTCTCTTTCGTGTCGTCTGAGATTCCCAAAGGTTGGAAAGCAGCTGCGGTCATCCCCCTCTTCAAAGGGGGGGATGCTCTTGACCCAAACAGCTACAGACCCATATCTATCCTACCCTGCCTTTCTAAGGTCTTCGAAAGCCAAGTCAACAAACAGATTACCGACCATTTCGAATCCCACCGCACCTTCTCCGCTATGCAATCTGGTTTCAGAGCTGGCCATGGGTGCACCTCAGCCACGCTCAAGGTCCTAAACGATGTCGTAACCGCCATCGACATGAAACAATACTGTGCTGCCGTATTCATTGACCTGGCCAAGGCTTTCGACTCAGTCAATCACCACATCCTCATTGGCAGACTCAATAGCCTTGGTTTCTCAAATGATTGCCTCGCCTGGATCACCAACTACTTCTCTGATAGAGTTCAATGTGTCAAATCGGATTGCCTGTTGTCTGGGCCTCTGGCAGTCTCTATGGGGGTGCCACAGGGTTCAATTCTTGGACCAACTCTTTTCTCTGTATACATCAATGATGTTGCTCTTGCTGCTGGTGAGTCTCTGATCCACCTCTACGCAGACGACACCATTCTGTATACTTCTGGCCCTACTTTGGACACTGTGTTAACAACCCTCCAGACGAGCTTCAATGCCATACAACTCTCCTTCCGTGGCTTCCAACTGCTCTTAAATACAAGTAAAACTAAATGCATGCTCTTCAACTGATCGCTGCCTGCACCTGCCCGCCCACCCAGCATCACTACTCTGGACGGTTCTGACTTAGAATATGTGGACAACTACAAATACTTAGATGTCTGGTTAGACTGTAAACTCTCCTTCCAGACTCACATCAAACATCTCCAATCCAAAGTTAAATCTAGAATTGGCTTCCTATTTCGCAACAAAGCATCCTTCACTCATGCTGCCAAACATACCCTCGTAAAACTGACCATCCTACCGATCCTCGACTTCGGCGTTGTCATTTACAAAATAGCCTCCAATACCCTACTCAATAAACTGGATGCAGTCTATCACAGTGCCATCCATTTTGTCACCAAAGCCCCATATACTACCCACCACTGCGATCTGTACGCTCTTGTTGGCTTGTTGGTCCCTCGCTTCATACTCGTCGCCAAACCCACTGGCTCCAGGTCATCTACAAGACCCTGCTAGGTAAAGTCCCCCCTTATCTCAGCTCACTGGTCACCATAGCAGCACCCACCTGTAGCACGCACTCCAGCAGGTATACCTCTCTGGTCACCCCCAAAGCCAATTCCTCCTTTGGCCGTCTCAACTTCCAGTTCTCTGCTGCTAATGACTGGAACGAACTACAAAAATCTCTGAACCTGGAAACACTTATCTCCCTCACTAGCTTTAAGCACCAGCTGTCAGAGCAGCTAACAGATCACTGCACCTGTACATAGACCATCTATAATTTAGCCCAAACAACTACCTCTTCCCCTACTGTATTTAATTATTTATTTTATTTTGCTCCTTTGCACACCATTATTTGTATTTCTACTTTGCACTTTCTTCCACTACAAATCTACCATTCCAGTGTTTTACTTGCTATATTGTATTTACTTTGCCACTATGGCCTTTTTGCCTTTTCCTCCCTTATCTCACCTAATTTGCTCACATTGTCTATAGACTTATTTTTCTACTGTATTATTGACGGTATGTTTGTTTTACTCCATGTGTAACTGCTTTGCTTTATCTTGGCCAGATCGCAATTGTAAATGAGAACTTGTTCTCAACTTGCCTACCTGGTTAAATAAAGGTGAAATAAAAAAAATAAAAAAAATGTAAATAAGATATCTGTTAATCTTCAGAAAGAGGAACAAAGACAACCTCTGTTGGCTGCCTTGTGTTACTACATCACACAACACCATTATTCAGAGATGCTCATCTCTCTCTCACACACACACACACACACACACACACACACACACACACACACACACACACACACACACACACACACACACACACACACACACACACACACACGATAAATGATAAATGATAAATAAACCCATTAAGACCAAAACCTTTACCAGTGAAATGAGGAATAAAAAATAAGTCCAGGAATTATAAATAAGATCCTGGATGAAGACCTGTCAAACCCAGCCCAGTGTAAAATATATTGCCTCATAAATTCTTAGGGTTAGTATGTTTTCATTTGGAGTCGTTCCTCTACTATACATCTGTAGACCTGAGTTTACTGTTGCGAGAATCAGTCTGTATTGTACTATGGTGGCAAGTAGAGGTTAATCAGTTAGTCTATACTATACTATACTATGGTGGCAAGTAGGATGGAATCAGTTAGTCTGTACTGCACTATGGTGGCAAGTAGGAGTGAATCAATTAGTCTGTACGGTATTATGGTGGCAAGTAGGATAAAATCAGGTAGTCTGTACTATGGTGGCAAGTAGGATGAAATCAGACACTCTGTACTGAACTATGGTGGCAAGTAGAAGCGAATCAGTTAGTTTGTACTGTACTATGGTGGAAAGTAGGATGGAATCAGTTAGTCTGTACTATGGTGGCAAGTAGGATGGAATCAGTTAGTCTGTACTATGGTGGCAAGTAGTAGTGAATCAGTTAGTCTGTACTATGGTGGCAAGTAGAATGGAATCAGTTAGTCTGTACTGTACTATGGTGGCAAGTAGTATGGAATCAGTTAGTCTGTACTATGGTGGCAAGTAGTATGGAATCAGTTAGTCTGTACTGTACTATGGTGGCAAGTAGTAGTGAATCAGTTAGTCTGTACTGTACTATGGTGGCAAGTAGGATGGAATCAGTTAGTCTGTACTGTACTATGGTGGCAAGTAGAATGGAATCAGTTAGTCTGTACTATGGTGGCAAGTAGGACGGAATCAGTTAGTCTGTACTATGGTGCCAAGAAGAGGTGAATCAGTTAGTCTGTACTGTACTTTTGGTGGCAAGTAGAATGGAATCAGTTAGTCTGTACTGTACTATGGTGGCAAGTAGAATGGAATCAGTTAGTCTGTACTATGGTGGCAAGTAGGATGGAATCAGACACTCTGTACTGTACTATGGTGGCAAGTAGGAGGGAATCAGTTAGTTTGTACTGTACTATGGTGGCAAGTAGGATGGAATCAGTTAGTCTGTACTATGGTGGCAAGTAGGATGGAATCAGTTAGTCTGTACTGTACTATGGTGGCAAGTAGTAGGGAATCAGTTAGTCTGTACTATGGTGGCAAGTAGGATGGAATCAGACACTCTGTACTGTACTATGATGGCAAGTAGGAGTGAATCAGTTAGTCTGTACTGTACTATGGTGGCAAGTAGTATGGATTCAGTTAGTCTGTATTATGGTGGCAAGTAGGATGGAATCAGTTAGTCTGTACTATGGTGGCAAGTAGTAGTGAATCAGTTAGTCTGTACTATGGTGGCAAGTAGGAGTGAATCAGTTAGTCTGTACTGTACTATGGTGGCAAGTAGGATGGAATCAGTTAGTCTGTACTGTACTATGGTGGCAAGTAGTAGGGAATCAGTTAGTCTGTACTATGGTGGCAAGTAGGATGGAATCAGACACTCTGTACTGTACTATGATGGCAAGTAGGAGTGAATCAGTTAGTCTGTACTGTACTATGGTGGCAAGTAGGATGGATTCAGTTAGTCTGTATTATGGTGGCAAGTAGGATGGAATCAGTTAGTCTGTACTATGGTGGCAAGTAGTAGTGAATCAGTTAGTCTGTACTATGGTGGCAAGTAGGAGTGAATCAGTTAGTCTGTACTGTACTATGGTGGCAAGTAGGATGGAATCAGTTAGTCTGTACTGTACTATGGTGGCAAGTAGGATGAATCAGTTAGTCTGCATTATGGTGGCAAGTAGGACGGAATCAGTTAGTCTGTACTGTACTATGGTGGCAAGTAGGATGGAATCAGTTAGTCTGTACTGTACTATGTGGCAAGTAGGATGAATCAGTTAGTCTGTATTATGGTGGCAAGTAGTACAGAATCAGTTAGTCTGTACTGTACTATGGTGGCAAGTCGGATGGAATCAGTTAGTCTGTACTATGGTGGCAAGTAGGATGGAATCAGTTAGTCTGTACTGTACTATGGTGGCAAGTAGTAGTGAATCAGTTAGTCTGTACTGTACTATGGTGGCAAGTAGGATGGAATCAGTTAGTCTGTACTGTACTATGGTGGCAAGTAGGATGGAATCAGTTAGTCTGTACTGTACTATGGTGGCAAGTAGGATGAATCAGTTAGTCTGCATTATGGTGGCAAGTAGCACGGAATCAGTTAGTCTGTACTGTACTATGGTGGCAAGTAGGATAGAATCAGTTAGTCTGTACTGTACTATGGTGGCAAGTAGGATGAATCAGTTAGTCTGTATTATGGTGGCAAGTAGGACGGAATCAGTTAGTCTGTACTGTACTATGGTGGCAAGTAGTACGGAATCAGTTAGTCTGTACTGCACTATGGTGGCAAGTAGGACGGAATCAGTTAGTCTGTACTATGGTGGCAAGTAGAGGTTAATAAGTTAGTCTGTACTGTACTATGGTGGCAAGTAGGATGGAATCAGTTAGACAGTACTATGGTGGCAAGTAGGATGGAATCATTTAGACGGTACTATGGTGGCAAGTAGGAGAAAATCAGTTAGGCTGTACTATGTAGTCAAGTAGTAGTGTGTGTGATTCAAATAAAAAAAATGTTAGTGTCCTAAGAGAGGCAATTCATTTTGCAGCAGTCATTAAACATACCTTTTTTTTAACAGCAAATAGGAAAGGATATTTTCAAGTAAGGAGGCTGTGAAATGTCAAAAAGATCTACATATTAAAGTAAAGGGTACAAGTGCAATTAGTCAAACATTTTGTTAAATTGCAGAATTGCATTCAGTATAAAAGAGTAATTTGCCCAATTTTTTTTTTTACCCTTAGGAAGACTGTACCTGCAGCCAAAGTGGAGGGGCTGGAATTCAGGGGTGAAGTAAGTGGGGAGAGTCAAACGTTATTGTGTTGTTAGTGTGTGTCTGTGTGTGTTTTATCATGCAAAACACAACCACAAAACACAAGGAGTACGGGAGAGTAGTGTAATTTGAGCCATTTTTAACATTCAGCATCACTCCAAGCATTCTTTCTAACAAAGATGTCTACATATATTTCAGGATGTTGTGTATCCCTGGAAACAGTCAGAATTCATGTAAACATACATAGCCTGTTCATAAAAAATGTGTTCTCTTGGCACAACTTACCCCAGTATTAGGTCAATTGGTATTAGGTAAATTGGTATTAGGTAAATTAATATTAGGTAAATTGGTATTAGATAAGTTGGTATTAGATAAGTTGGTATTAGGTAAATTGCTATTAGGTAAATTGCTATTAGGTAAATTGGTATTAGGTAAATTGCTATTAGGTAAATTGGTATTAGGTATGTGGGTATTAGGCAAATTGGTATTAGGTAAATTGCTATTAGGTAAATTGCTATTAGGTAAATTGGTATTAGGTAAATTGGTATTAGGTAAATTGGTATTAGGTAAATTGCTATTAGGTAAATTGGTATTAGGCAAATTGGTATTAGGTAAATTGGTATTAGGTAAATTGGTATTAGGTAAATTGGTATTAGGTAAATTGGTATTAGGCAAATTGGTATTAGGTAAATTGGTATTAGGTAAATTGGTATTAGGTAAATTGAGCCACAGGACAGGGTAAATTAAGCTGTCTACAAGTTTCTGTACTGAATGAAATATTACCACTACCTTTTTAAGTCCCAAACACAATCACTTTGTCTTTTAATCGTTTTAAGAATATTTTAACACAAGCTTATCGCCTAACACACACATTCTTATTTTTTAAACACTTTTAACATAACAGGGACTGGGCTACCTCATATCCCAGCGATAACGCCTTGCAAAACACTTCAATTTGATCAACTTGCTATTGGCCTCAGAACCTCGTATTTAAGCTTATAGAGATCCCAACTGACGTATAGAACAATCTTAAAATGATCTACATTGGTTTAGATACAAGCATCATGAAACACAATAAATGCATTTGATTTTGTGAAAATCTGTATTTTGGACCTAACTTACTAACCACTTTTCCCATGTGATTTATTCCTTCACAGACTCCTAAATATGTTGTATATGGTTTCTTAGAAACAAGGGTTCCTCAACATACCCCCTTCGCTCAACTTACCCCACTTTCCCTTATACCAGGGGGGTACAAGTGCTCTAGCACATCTGTTGGCTGGCACGCAATTACTCTTTTTCCTTGTGTTACAGCATCAAAAAAGGTCATATATAATTATATGAATGGTTACTCTGTAGAACATCCCCTTTTGCCAATGGCTACCCAGTTAAAGTACCGTAAATTCCGGACTATAAGCCGCAACTTTTTTACCACGCTTTGAACCTCGCGGCTTAAACAATGACTCGGCTAATATATGTATTTTTCCCGCTTTCAATTTTATTTTCTCCGAAAAAACACATTCTGTGACGTGCTCAGTTTTTTGCCGGCATGAAGTTTTCATTAGACCAATGAAATTGCCGAACGGGTTAAGGTCAAACAACTTTTTTGTTTACTGTTTAGATTAAATCGAGCGCGCTCAAACTTCAAACTTTTTAAGATGTTGGAAACAGTAGCGTGAGGAACTGACTCAGTGCAAAAAGACAACTAAAGCTTACTACAATTTTTTTTTTTTACAAGACGTGTTTCGTTAAAGCCTATTTATTTTTGTTACAAGACGTGTTTCGTTAAAGCCTGTGTAAAGTTCATTTGTTTCAATGTACCGGTAGGCACCTGCGGCTTATAGACATGTGCAGCTTATTTATGTTCAAAATAAATACAAAAATTCAATTCAGTGGGTTGCGGCTTATATTCAGGTGCGCTTAATAGTCCGGAAATTACGGTAAACATGCTCCACTGGTAAATGAAAAGAAGCTGATATGAACACGTCTACATGGAGCCTGTATTCAAGTGTCTCAGAGCAAGAGTGCTGATCTAGGATCAGGTGTCCCCCCCTGTTCATATAATCAGAATTTATTATGATATATATATAAAAAAGGAAAGAACTGGATCCTAGATCACCAACATGGCAGATCGGATCAATCAGGTTATGCACTGGGACCAAACACAGAGCCTGGTAATCAACTTGATTTGGATACTACTGTGGTCCTGTGTGGCTCAGTTTGTAGCGTGTGGTGTTTGCAATGCCAGGGTTGTGGGTTCGATTCCCACGGGGGACCAGTACGAAAAAAAAAAAGTTATACATTTTTTTGGGGGGAAATGTATGCATTCACTACTGTAAGTCGCTCTGGATGAGAGCGTCTGCTAAATGATTAAAATGTTAAAATGTACACCAGGGATATGATTAGAGTATGTATGTTACACAGGGCACAGGTGACGGGTGTTAAAAAGAGAAAATTGTCATCTTTGCGGTGGCTAGCTAGCAGTTACGACTTATGCCATAACAGGTTCAAGTTCAAGTTTTAAATATAGTTTCAGAACTATATTTCTTCACAGGTTTGTGTTGTTTCTGAAGCATGTGTTACTGAGAAATGATTATCGTCGGTGTGGCTAGCTAGCGGTTACGACTTATGCCAATTATCATGACATTTGCCTGCCAACAATTTTTTTTTTCATGGATTTGTGTCCTTCCTGAGGGGAACATATCAAACGGCAGGGTTTTCAGCAGGCCTAGTGTTTCAGAGACTATCCGAGTGTGAAAATATAAAATGTTATTACTTTCCAATTCTCTGAATCTGTTCTCCTGTCTCAAAATTCACCTCAGTGTTTCTCCCAATCAGTGAAATGACATGGCATTCATTTATAATGAATATGGTCCCATCCCAAACGACACGCTATTCATTGGTGCACTACTGACCACGGCCTCGTATCACTACATAAAGGAATATGGTTCTATTTGGGACATACCCTATTGCGTTTGTTTTTTTTTGTTTGTTTTTTTTTGCATCTCTTTGCTCAATCACACATAATCAACCTCCCAAAAGGTTAGGAAGAAGAAGAAAAAAAAAAACATTTCAACCACCTGACTCTACGGCTGATAGCCACATGGTTCTTGTTGGAAAGAGTCAAGGGGTTTAGCGAATAATTGTGTGTGTGTGTGTGTGTGTGTGTGCGTGCGTGCGTGCGTGTGTGTGTGGGTCCTGGGTGTGTGTGTGTGTGTGTGTGTGTGTGTGTGTGTGTGTGTGTGTGTGTGTGTGTGTGTGGGTCCTGGGTGTGCATCACAACATATTATCACAGCCAGAGACACAGAACCAATGTGGTGAGGCGTCTCTCTAATCATTATAGTAAATTACACAATCAGATCCCCACTGTTCTCCACATTCTGTGTGTGTGTGTGTGTGTGTGTGTGTGTGTGTGTGTGTGTGTATGTGTGTGTGTGTGTGTGTGTGTGTGTGTGTGTGTGTGTGTGTGTCAGGACCCCACTGTTCTCCATGTCTCGATTGTAATAAAGTCATACATTATTATTGTATTGCATCCTGTTTTCTTTGTCTCTCTTTACAGACGGACGGCCACATTGTCACAGATGTATATTGTTTTTGAGTGGGAGATATCAAATAGCAAGATCTTCAGCAGGTGCTGTGTGCAAAAGACTTCCTATCATTGCTTATATATTTAGTATAGATATATTTGACTTTTGGTTAGACAGTAGCAGTCAAAAGTTTGGACACCTAGTCATTCCAGGGTTTCTCTTTATTTTTTAAACTATTTTCTACATTGTAGTTTCTAATAATAGTGAAGACATCAAAACTATGAAATAACACAAATTGAATTATGTAGTAACCAAAAAAGTGTTAAACAAATCAAAATATATTTTATATTTGAGATTCTTCAAAGTAGACACCCTTTGCCTTGATGACAGCGTTTCACACTCTTGGCATTCTCTCAACCTGCTTCACCTGGTGTGCTTTTCCAACAGTCTTGAAGGAGACACATATAATGAGCACTTGTTGGCTGCTTTTCCTTCACTCTGCAGCCTGACTCATCCCAAACCATGTCAATTGGGTTGAGGTTGGGTGATTGTGGAGGCCAGGTCATCTAATGCAGCACTCCATCACTCTCCTTCTTGGTCAAATAGCCCTTACAAAGCCTGGAGGTGTGTTGGGTCATTGTCCTGTTGAAAAACAAATGGATAGTACCACTAAGCTCAAACCAGGTGGGATGGCGTATCACTGCAGAAGGCTGTGGTAGCCATGCTGGTTAAGTGTGCCTTGAATTCTAAATAAATCACTGACAGTGTCACCAGCAAAGCACCCCTACACCATCACACCTCCTCCTCCATGCTTCACGGTGGGAACCACACATGTGGAGATCATCCGTTCACCTACTCTGCGTCTCACAAAGACATGGCGGTTGGAACCAAAAATCTCAAATTTGGACTCATCAGACCAAAGGACAGATTACCACCGGCCCAAGCAAGTCTCTTCTTCTTATTGGTGTCCTTTAGTAGTGGTTTCTTTGCAGCAATTCGACTGTGAAGGCCTGATTCACACAGTCTCCTCTGAACAGTTGAGGTTGAGATGTATCTGTTACTTGAACTCTGTGAAGCATTTATTTGGGCTGCAATTTCTGAGGCTTGTAACTAATGAACTTATCCTCTGCAGCAGAGGTAACTCTGAGTCTTCCATTCCTGTGGCGGTCCTCATGAGAGCCAGTTTCATCATAGCGCTTGATATTTTTTGCGACTGCGCTTTAAGAAACGTTCAAAGTTCTTGACATTTTCCGGATTGACTGACCTTCATGTCTTAAAGTAATGGACTGTCGTTTCTCAATACTTATTGGAGCCGTTCTTGCCATAATATGGACTTGGTCTTTACCTAATATGGCTGTATACCCCTTGTCACAACACAACTGATTGGCTCAAACGCATTAAGAAGGAAAACAATTCCACAAATTAACTTTTAACAAGACACACCTGTTAATTGAAATGCATTCCAGGCGACTACCTCATGAAGCTGGTTGAGAGAATGCCAAGAGTGTGCAAAGCTGTCATCAAGACAAAGGTTGGCTACTTTGAAGAATCTGAAATATATTTTCTGCAGAGAAACGTTATAAATGTTTGACTGGTACTGTATATTTAGTATAGCCAATTAAATTTGAGGTTTTCAGAGAGTGCATTCTTAATTTCCCTGGACACCTTTTGGCACAGCTGGTGTGTGTGTGTGTGTGTGTGTGTGTATTTTAAATATGTACCCGAATTCCTTACCACCCCACTAAATTTGTCAGTGCACTCTCAACCCAAAACATTCTAAAGTTGCAATAAAGGGAGAACCTCAAAGTATTGATATTTTTTGATTAACCTTCTATTACAGATTCATTATTTCTATAGCCTCCACATTGACTCTGTACCGTAATACCCTGTATATAGCCTCCACATTGACTCTGTACTGGTACCCCCTGTATATAGTCTCCACATTGACTCTGTACCGGTACCCCCTGTATATAGCCTCCACATTGACTCTGTACCGTAATACCCTGTATATAGCCTCCACATTGACTCTGTACTGGTACACCCCTGTATATAGCCTCCACATTGACTCTGTACCGGTACCCCCTGTATATAGCCTCCACATTGACTCTGTACCGTAATACCCTGTATATAGCCTCCACATTGACTCTGTACTGGTACCCCCTGTATATAGCCTCCACATTGACTCTGTACTGGTACCCCCTGTATATAGCCTCGCTATTGTTATTTACTGCTGCTCTTTATTTGTTATTCTTATCTCTTACTTTTTTTTTGGGGGGGGGGGGGGGGATTTCCTTTAAAACTGCATTGTTGGTTAAGGATTTGTAAGCATTTCACTGTTGTGACAACTAAAATTGTATTTTATTTGATAGATAGGATAGCCAGCTGCAGCTATCACCAAGCTATGCTAGCTAGCTGCTGACAGCTTGGCTAAACAAGGGTAAGTTGCAATAAAGGGAGAACCTCAAAGTATTGATATTTTTTGATTAACCTTCTATTACAGATTCATTGTATTTGCATTACAAATAAACAACATAGTAAAAACAGGATTTTTTTTTTTTGAACCTGATTTTCAAAACATTGAATTTAAATAAATATTCTCTATTGTTCTCTGTTACATGTTTATTGTTGATCGTATGAATCTGAAACTGAGGTCTGTTGGAACAATCTTAATTTAATAAATCCACGGGTAAGTTTCACTTACGGCTGGGAGCATAACAGTCAGAAAAATGGACAAAAAGAAGCTCCGTTCAAAAGGCAGACGGGGCGCAGCCCGGCAACCCTAATGCCTAGATAATAAAAGTAACACCACACGTAACAACGAACAATCCCGCACAAAATCCTAGCTAAACACAGACAGACTAAATAACCCCCCCACTAATGACAAAACACAAAACAGGTGCAAACAAAAACCAGACATAACTAATAGACACTGAAACACAGATCGGTGGCAGCTAGTAGGCCGGCGACGACGACCGCCGAGCGCCGCTCGACCGAGGAGAGGCGCCCCCTTCTGTGGATGTTGTGACAGAAACTTGATTGATTTGAATCACTTATGCATTTAATGAATGATGTTGTTAGATGTTTAAATGATCACTTAACCTTATCTTTATTTTGTCAAAATAACAGGCGTTTTGGTGTCAAGCGTGAATCATAGAGATAAATGGAGGACTCTAGATGGATATAACTCGTTTTAGTACAGACATTGCCATTGAGGCCTTCCACCATTTTAAAAGTGGTTAACTGGGTGGGGTTTCCTACGGGTTGGGAGTGATCAGCCTATGATCAGAGATTATTGCCTATGTTTTGTAAACCAAAGACGACGATATTATCCAGAAGCCAAGACCAAGATTTATACCAGGACATTGGTCCCAGGATCCAGTGAGTTGAGACCATGACAAGTTAAAGGCCCACAAGAGGGATTAAAAAAATAAAAAAAAATTAAATCACTTTTTTTTCAGCTGAAATATGATGCCCAGAGTTTACCCATGATATTGCATAAAGATTTAAGTGAATAAGTTTCAGTCAAAGTATGATATATTTGGGCTTGAACTTCTGTATTTAAACGATAAAATGACGTCCATTTACTTTTCAGACAGTTTCTTTTCAGTTTGGATTTACTCAATTTGGAACTACCTACAATGTTTCACCTGTGGAATCATTACTTAAATTCTTTACAACTTGTTTCTACTGGCTTACTGATGTCTGTGATGCCCCTCGACAGGGAGTTGTTGGGCTGATGATGAAATGATGAGTAAAAAAAAAAATATCTCATCTAGCAAGCTTTGTGATTAGCTACTGACGTTCACGTAGCCATGGAAGCCAGTGTGTGAAGTAATCAGCCTGGCCAGGCTAACACAGCTACAGTAGTAACATTTACATACTTGTCAGGAGATTGTTGCTTCGTGGCTACCTAGCTAACATTAGCTGGATAACTAGTGATGTAGCTAATGTCAAAAGTGGATGAAATGGATAGGTGAAATGTCAACACAGATAAGACACCTTGTTTCTGGAGACATTGTTATAATGCACGGTGACGCTACAGTACAGCAGCAAGACAAGGCCTATGGGTCACTAACAACTAACTAGCTATACAAGTTTGACTAGCTAGCTAGCTAACTGTGTGGTGAAGTTAAAATGAAGTAAGTTTCTATATAGCTCAGTGAGTAAGTCATTCCTTTACCAGTAAGGGAGAGTGGAGTAAGTTGAGCCAAAGGGGGTATGTTGAGGAACCCTTCTTTCTAAGAAACCATCAGGAAGAGGTCATCATTTAATGGAGTCTGAAGGAGGAAACAACATGGACAAAAAGTGGTAGCAAATTAGGTGAAGATTTTTCACCAAGTCAAATGAATGTATTGTGTTTCATGATGCTTGTATCTAAACCAAAGTAAGTACTTAAGATTGTTCTATACATCAGTTGGGGTCTCTATAAGCCATTATATGAGGTCCTAAACCGAGCATGAAATTGCATCCTTGTAGCTGTGAGGGCAAGTTGAGCAAATTGTCATGTTTTCTTCCCAGGCGTAATTCAAGGAATTATCGCTGGGAAATGAGGAAACATGGGGCGGCAGGTAGACTAGTGGTTAGAGCGTTGGACCAGTAACCGAAAGATTGCTAGATTGAATCCCTGAGCTGACAAGTTAAAAATCGGTAATTATGCCCCTGAACAAGGCTGTCATCGTAAATAAGAATTTGTTCTTAACTGACTTGCCTAGTTCAATAAAAATAAATAAATAAATAAGTTAGATCCTGTCCTATGTTGCACTTCTGTGCAAACAGGCACCAAACATGAGAATGAATATTGTACTTAGTATTTGCCTGTAGTACATGTAGCCTCTCTCTGCTCTGCCTGCAGAAGTAAAACAATGGTCAGACAAATGCCTTCCTCTCCATGGCAAATGTCATCTTCAAGTTACTATAAATGAAGCTATATGTTGATCCATGATAGACAGACAAGGTCACTATTCACTAACTCTGGAACTAGAAGCACAAGCATTTTGCTACACTCGCAATAACATCTGCTAACCATGTGTATGTGACCAATAAAATTTGATTTGTTTGTCCAGAAAAATGCAGTGTACACATTCATTTGAGTAGCATGTAAAGGTATGTCACTGTCAATCACATTGTTACTCACACAAGCCCAGAAAATAGAGAGATTATTCTCGCTCTCCAAAAACAGCCAATCAGATCCTAAATTGACCCCATTTTCATCAGTCCATGACAGTTTGTTTATCGATCCTTCTAAAATCCCTCCACCACCTAGGTGAAATTGAGTAGAAGATGTGAGGACTGCAAGACTGGACAGTCATGGGCGGCGTCAGCCTGTCATCGATCTACATAGGGTGGGTAGGAACCCGACAGCACTGTCTTGACTGTATACACAGAGAGAATCCCTACCTGATTCTGTTCTCGGGGCTAAACTGAGAACATCAAAATGGTAATGGTATGAACTGAACCCCGAGACAGACATAATGACAAATTCAACAACCTAGCTGTGTTTCGTATGTCTTCATAGGATTCCCTGGGTGATGCAGACCATGGACAGGCTGAGCCAACAGAGATATTGTTAGATTAACATAAAGTGAGATGTGGGTGACATTGTAAAAACAAAATATCCCAAAATGGGTCCATGTTTTGTTATGTTGATCAATTTAGGAATCTGAGTAGTGCAGCGGTCTAAGGCACTGCATCTCAGCTCAAGAGGTGTCGCTACCGTCCCTGGTTCGAATCCAGGCTGTATCACATCCGGCTGTGATTGGGAGTCCCATATGGCGGCGCACAATTGGCCCAGTGTCGTCTACGTTTGTCCGGGGTAGGCCGTCATTGTAAATAAGAATTTGTTCTTAACTGACTTGCCTAGCAAAATAAAAGTCTTTTTTTTTTTTAAATGCCTGTTTTGACAATGTTTACACAACCAACTACAATTACAATCTGAGCAAACAATCCAATGGAAAAATAAATGATTACAATGTATAGAAAGTCAACATGTTCATTAAAGTCTACTCTTGTGCTTAGGATTCTATCACATTGATAAAGATTGTAACATTGTAACATCTTAAGAGGATGATGTCATAAGAAGACAGGTTGCTTTCAAAGTGGACCCGTTATGGGGGAGCTCATAAACACCACTGCCGTTAGAACCATGTCTGTGTTCCAACAAGCCACCACTTCCTCCTCTATTGGCTGTAACATATAGTACAGAATACTCATTCTGCGAATGTTGTAGAGCATGAACCTACAGGATCGGGTCACCGCCTTGATGTTAGCGGAGAATCGACAGGGTGTTGTCCAGGGTCACGCCAAGGCTCTTAGCACTCTGGGAGGAGGACACAATGGAGTTGTCAACCGTGATGGCGAGATCATGGAACGGGCAGTCCTTCCCCAGGAGGAAGAGCACTTTTTCCTAAATTTTGCACCAAAATCATGGGCATTAATATGGAGTTGGTTCCCCCTTTGCTGCCATAACAGCCTCCACTCTTCTGGGAAGGCTTTCCATTAGATGTTGGAACATTGCTGCGGGGACTTGCTTCCATTCAGCCACAAGAGCATTAGTGAGGTCGGGCACTGATGTTGGGCGATTAGGCCTGACTTGCACTCTGCGTTCCAATTCATCCTAAAGGTGTTCGATGGGGTTGAGGTCAGAGCTCTGTGCAGGCCAGTCAAGTTCTTCCACACCAATCTTGACAAACCATTTCTGTATGGACCTCGCTTTGTGCACGGGGAGCATTGTCATGCTGATAAAAGGAAAGGACCTTCCCCAAACTGTTTCCACAAAGTTGGAAGCACAGAATCCTCTACAATGTCATTGTTTGCCGTAGCGTTAAGATTTCCCTTCACTGGAACTAAGGGGCCAAGCCTGAACCATGAACCAGCCCCAGACCATTATTCCTCCTCCACCAAACTTTACAGATTAGTCCGTCAGACTGCCAGATGGTGATGTGTGATTCATCACTCCAGAGAACGCGTTTCCACTGCTTCAGAGTCCAATGGCGGTGCATTACACATGGTGAACTTAGACTTGTGTGCAGCTGCTCGGTCATGGAAACCCATTTCATGAAGCTCCCGAAGGAACAGTTCTTGTGCTGATGTTCAGCAGAGACAGTTTGGACAGACGATTTTTACGGGCTACGTGCTTCAGCACTTCGCGGCTGAGCCGTTGTTGCTCCTAGACGTTTCCACTTCACAATAACAGCACTTACAGTTGATCGGGGCAACTCTAGCAGGGCAGAAATTTTATGAACTGATTTGTTGGGAAGGTGGCATCCTATGACATCCTAAATATAATCCAAGATGACGTAGCAGTCAAACGTTTTTGTCTTTGTCTTGTCTCGTCTCATATATATATATCTTTTTAATATTTTTCCTAAACCTAAACTTCAAAATACTCTCCTGCAAGCCGCCTCACCCAATGTGGTGTGGATCTGTTTTTTTTCTAAAGTATTTCTATTTACCTCCGAACTGGAATACCTCAACTGAAGCAAGCTAGCTAACTAGCTACCAGCTATCAGCTATCAGTCAGCTAACCCCTGCTAGCGGTCATCAGCTAACCCCTGCTAGCGGTCATCAGCTAACCCCTGCTAGTGGTCATCAGCTAACCCCTGCTAGCGGTCATCAGCTAACCCCTGCTAGCGGTCATCAGCTAACCTTTAGCTCGGAAAGCTCTCGCCAGTTCATACAACGCGTTTCAAACCAGAGCATACCGGACCGATACTTCTCTCCAGATTCCTACTGCAAACTCTGTACCTTTTCATCTGGATCATGGCAGCTAGCTAACCGCAACCCGGGTTGACTACTCCTGGCTAACGTTTCCATCCCGGAGCAAGCACCAACTAGCCTGGGGCTAGCCCATGCTAGACCCATCTCCCGGCTAGTGCTCCTGTGCTACCACCGAAGCCCACTCCTCGGCTACAATATCCGGACCCCTTCTACTGCCGGTACGGGGCACGGAACCCCGCCAATCCTTCACGACTGGAATACCGTCATAATCTGTCCAAGGATCCCAACAGGCCCCTCAGGCGCGACGTTCCCTGAAGGCCCATTCTGCTAACTGCGGCCGGCTAGCTATATATAGCGTATTGGACTGTTAGCTGATCCATCGGCCAGTTTCTTGGACCACTATACCTATTTTGCCAATTGGACTTGGACCCCTCTGCTACTTGGAACCCTATTAATTCCACAACTGGTTTATTGACGTCACCACACGAGGAGGCAAAAACAGACTTTCCCCCATCGCGACGTCCCTCTGAGGCCCTTATGCTAGCTTGCTAGCATCGGCTTGCTAACTGTCTGAATCGCCGTGTCCCCAGCCAGTCCAACCACTCACTGGACCCATAGGATCACTTGGCTACACATTCCTCTCCCTAATATCAATATGCCTTGTCCATTAATGTCCTGGTTAGTGATTACTGTCTTATTTCCCTGTAGAGCCTCTAGCCCTGCTCAATATGCCTTAACCAACCAAGTTGTTCCACCTCCCACATATGCGATGACATCACGTGGTTTAAACATCTCTAGAGACTATATCTCTCTCATCATTACTCAATGCCTAGGTTTACCTCCAATGTACTCTCTTCCTACCATACCTTTGTCTGTACATTATGCCTTGAATCTATGCTATCGTGCCCAGAAACCTGCTCCCTTTACTCTCTGTTCCGAACATGCTAGACGGCCAGTTCTTATAGCTTTAGCCGTACCCTCATCCTACTTCTCCTCTGTTCCTCTGGTGATGTAGAGGTTAATCCAGGACCTGCAGTGCCTAGCTCCACTCCTACTCCCCAGGTGCTCTCATTTGTTGACTTCTGTAACCATAAAAGCCTTGGTTTCATGCATGTTAACATTAGAAGCCTACTCCCTAAGTTTGCTTTATTCACTGCTTTAGCACAATCTGCCAACACGAATGTCTTAGCCGTGTCTGAATTCTGGCTTAGGAAAACCAACAAAAATCCAGAAATGTCCATCCCTAACTATAAAATGTTCTGCCAACATAGAACTGCCAAAGGGGGCGGTGTTGCAATCTACTGCTGAGATAGCCTGCAGAGTTCTATCTTACTATCCAGGTCTGTACAAAAACAATTTGAGCTTCTACTTTTAAAAATCCACTTGTTTCTGGAAAGGTCTCTCACTGTTGCCGCCTGCTATAGACCACCCTCTGCCCCCAGCTGTGCTCTGGACACCATATGTGAACTGATTGCCCCCCATCCATCTTCAGAGCTCGTGCTGCTAGGTGACCTAAACTGGGACATGCTTATCACCCCGGCCATCCTACAATCTAAGCTCTATGCCCTCAATCTCACACAAATTATCAATGAACCTACCAGGTACAACCCCAAATCCGTAAACACGGGCACCCTCATAGTTATCATCCTAACTAACTCGCCCTCCAAATACACCTCTGCTGTTTTCAACCAAGATCTCAGCGATCACTGCCTCATTGCCTGCATCCGTAATGGGTCTGCGGTCAAACGACCACCCCTCATCACTGTCAAACCCTCCCTAGAACAGGCCTTTCTAATCGACCTGGCCTGGGTATCCTGGAAGGACATTGACCTCATCCCGTCAGTAGAGGATGCCTGGTTGCTCTTTAAAAGTGCTTTCCTCACCATCTTAAATAAGCATGCTCCATTCCCCCCAAAAATTGAACTCGGAATAGATATAGCCCTTGGTTCACTCCAGACCTGTCTGCTCTTGACCAGCTCAAAAACATCCTGTGGCGTTCTGCATTAGCATCGAATAGTCCCTGTGATAGGCAACTTTTCAGGGAAGTTAGGAACCAATATACACAGGCAGTTAGGAAAGGTAAGGCTAGCTTTTTCAAACAGAAATTTGCATCCTGTAGTACAAACTCAAAAAAGTTCTGGGACACTGTAAAATCCATGGAGAATAAGAGCACCTCCTCCCAGCTGCCCACTGCACTGAGGCTAGGAAACACTGTCACTACCGATAAATCCACATTAATTGAGAATTTCAATAAGCATTTTTCTACGGCTGGCCATGCTTTCCACCTGGCTACCCCTACCCCGGTCAACTGCCCTGCGCTCCCCACAGCAACTCGCCCAAACCTCCTCCACTTCTCCTTCACCCAAATACAGATAGCTGATGTTCTGAAAGAGCTGCAAAATCAGGACCCCTACAAATCAGCTGGGCTAGACAATCTGGACCCTCTCTTTCTAAAATGATCTGCTGAAATTATTGCAACCCCTATTACTAGCCTGTTCAACCTCTCTTTCGAATCGTCTGAGATTCCCATAGATTGGAAAGCTGCCGCAGTCATCCCCTCTTCAAAGGGGGAGACACTCTAGAATCAAACTGCTACAGACCTCTATCTATTCTTCCCTGCCTTTCTAAGGTCTTTGAAAGCCAAGTTAACAAACAGATTAACGACCATTTTGAATCTCACCGTACCTTCTCCGCTATGCAATCTGGTTTCAGAGCTGGTCATGGGTGCACCTCAGCCACGCTCAAGGTCCTAAACGATATCATAACCGCCATCGATAAGAGACATTACTGTGCAGCCGTATTCATCGACCTGGCTAAGGCTTTCGACTCTGTCAATCACAACATTCTTATTGGCAGACTCAACAGCCTTGGTTTCTCAAATGATTGCCTCGCTTGGTTCACCAACTACTTCTCAGATAGACTTCAGTATGTCAAATCGGAGGGCCTGTTGTCCGGACCTTTGGCATTCTCTATGGGGGTGCCACAGGGTTCAATTCTTGGGCCGACTCTCTTTTCTGTTTACATCAATGATGTTGCTCTTGCTGCTGGTGATTCTTTGATCCACCTCTACGCAGACGACACCATTCTGTTTACCTCTGGCCCTTCGTTGCACACTGTGTTAGCTAACCTTCAGATGAGCTTTTATGCCATACAACTCTCCTTCTGTGGCCTCCAACTGTGCAAGTAAAACTAAATGCATGCTCTTCAACCGATCGCTGCCCACACCAGCCCGCCCGTCCAGCATCACTACTCTGGACGGTTCTGACTTAGAATATGTGGACAACTACAAATACCTAGGTGTCTGGTTAGACTGTAAACTCTCCTTCCAGACTCACATCAAACATCTCCAATCCAAAGTTAAATCTAGAATTGGCTTCCTATTTCGCAACAAAGCATCCTTCACTCATGCTGCCAAACATACCCTCGTAAAACTGACCATCCTTCCGATCCTCGACTTCGGCGATGTCATTTACAAAATATCCTCCAACACTCTACTCAACTCATTTGCACATGCTGTATATAGATTTTTCTATTGTATTATTGATTGTATGTTTGTTTATTCCATGTGTATCACTGTGTTGTTGTATGTGTCGAACTGCTTTTGCTTTATCTTGGCCAGGTCGCAGTTGCATGTGAACTTGTTCTCAACTAGCCTTCCTGGTTAAATCAAGGTGAAATAAAAACAAAAACTCACTGAGCTCTTCAGTACCGACAATTCTATTGCCAATGTTTGTCTATAAAGACTGCATGGCTGTGTTCTCGATTCTATACACCTGTCAGCAACGGGTGTGGCTGAAATGGCCGAATCAACTCATTTGAAGGGGTGTCCACATACCTTTGTATATGTAGTGTATTTTGGTACCAATTGATATATTAGATGTTTGGTAGTAGCACTTAATAAAATACATGAAGATTTACGAACTTCTTCACTCATTTTGCTCCAAAATGTTTGCAGACAGACTGTTTACCATGTTTACCATGTGGCCATGCTGGAGAGGAGTGCAGACCCATCACCTGGTGATATTAGTAGAGGTGTGGCTTAAGGTACCATCATTCTACAGTCTGATCACCTGGTGATATTAGTAGAGGTGTGGCTTAAGGTACGTTCATTCTACAGTCTGATCACCTGGTGATATTAGTAGAGGTGTGGCTTAAGGTATGTTCATTCTACAGTCTGATACAGTCTGATCACCTGGTGATATTAGTAGAGGTGTGGCTTAAGGTACGTTCATTCTACAGTCTGATCACCTGGTGATATTAGTACATTTACAATTACATTTAAGTCACTTAGCAGACGCTCTTATCCAGAGCGACTTACAAATTGGTGCATTCACCTTATGATATCCAGTGGAACAACCACTTTACAATAGTGCATCTAAATCTATATTTTTTTTGGGGGGGGGGGTTAGAAGGATTACTTTATCCTATCCCAGGTATTCCTTAAAGAGGTGGGGTTTCAGGTGTCTCCGGAAGGTGGTGATTGACTCCGCTGTCCTGGCGTCGTGAGGGAGCTTGTTCCACCATTGGGGTGCTAGAGCAGCGAACAGTTTTGACTGGGCTGAGCGGGAACTGTGCTTCCTCAGAGGTAGGGGGGCCAGCAGGCCAGAGGTGGATGAGCGCAGTGCCCTCGTTTGAGTGTAGGGACTGATCAGAGCCTGAAGGTACGGAGGTGCCGTTCCCCTCACGGCTCCGTAGGCAAGCACCATGGTCTTGTAGCGGATGCGAGCTTCAACTGGAAGCCAGTGGAGAGAGCGGAGGAGCGGGGGTGACGTGAGAGAACTTGGGAAGGTTGAACACCAGACGGGCTGCGGCGTTCTGGATGAGTTGTAGGGGTTTAATGGCACAGGCAGGGAGCCCAGCCAACAGCGAGTTGCAGTAATCCAGTCGGGAGATGACAAGTGCCTGGATTAGGACCTGCGCCGCTTCCTGTGTGAGGCAGGGTCGTACACTGCAAATGTTGTAGAGCATGAACCTACAGGATCGGGTCACCGCCTTGATGTTAGTGGAGAACGACAGGGTGTTGTCCAGGGTCACGCCAAGGCTCTTAGCACTCTGGGAGGAGGACACAATGGAGTTGTCAACCGTGATGGCGAGATCATGGAACGGGCAGTCCTTCCCCGGGAGGAAAAGCAGCTCCGTCTTGCCGAGGTTCAGCTTGAGGTGGTGATCCGTCATCCACACTGATATGTCTGCCAGACATGCAGAGATGCGATTCGCCACCTGGTTATCAGAAGGGGGAAAGGAGAAGATTAATTGAGTGTCGTCTGCATAGCAATGATAGGAGAGACCATGTGAGGATATGACAGAGCCAAGTGACTTGGTGTATAGGGAGAATAGGAGAGGGCCTAGAACAGAGCCCTGGGGGACACCAGTGGTGAGAGCATGTGGTGCGGAGACAGATTCTCGATACGCCACCTGGTAGGAGCGACCTGTCAGGTAGGACGCAATCCAAGCGTGGGCCGCGCCGAAGATGCCCAACTCGGAGAGGGTGGAGAGGAGGATCTGGTGGTTCACAGTATCAAAGGCAGCAGATAGGTCTAGAAGGATGAGAGCAGAGGAAAGAGAGTTAGCTTTAGCAGTGCGGAGAGCCTCCGTGACACAGAGAAGAGCAGTCTCAGTTGAATGACCAGTCTTAAGCTTACGTTGCAAAAATCTTATTGACTAAAATGACTAAAATGATACAGTACTGCTGGCTGGTGAAGTAGGCTAGCTAGCAGTGGCTGCGTTGTTGACTTTGTTTGAAAGTGTAGCTGGCTAGGTAACCTCGATAGTTTCAGTACTACACCTTATCATGATACAAAGGCAACTATGTAGCTAGCTAACATAACACTAATCAAGACGTTCCTTTGTAATGTATTTAGTTTCTACAATGCTGCTCGTCGGTAATAGTTGGCTAGGTTTGGAAAAAATGGCGTCACGGTTAACAAAAATAGCTGGCTAGCTAACCTCGATAATTACTCTAAACTACACAATTATCAAACTATGACAAAGACAACTATGTAGCTAGCTAACACTGCACTTGTCAAATCGTTCCGTTGTAATGTATTAGTTTCTACAGTGCTGCTAGCCGGTAAAGGTTGGCTAGCTAGCAGTGTGTTTGATGATGACTAGGTGTGTTGACTAAGTCTGGAGTCTGGAGAACGGCGTCACGGCGCGGCGCGGCTGGCTAGCTAACCTCGATAATTACTCTAAACTACACAATTATCTTAGATACAAAGACAGCAAAGACAACTATGTAGCTAACTAACTAACACTAACACCACACTAATCAAGTCGTTCCGTTGTAATGTAATAGTTTCTACAGTGCTGCTAGTCGGTAGAAGTTGGCTAGCTAGCAGTGTTGACTAAGTTAGGAGAACGCGTCGCGGAGGACGAAAATAGCTGGCTAGCTAACCTCGATAATTACTCTAAACTACACAATTATCTTTGATACAAAGACGGCTATGTAGCTAGCTAAAAAAAATTGCTCAGATCAAACAAATCAAACCATTGTAATGAAATGTAATATTACCTGCGGAGCGAAGCGAAGTGCGACTACTCGCTCCAAACCCGGAAGCATCATAAGTAGAGGTGTGGCTTAAGGTACGTTCATTCTACAGTCTGATCACCTGGTGATATTAGTAGAGGTGTGGCTTAAGGTATGTTCATTCTACAATGCAATGCAATACACCAATATAGAGTATTCATAGGAGATATCAAATCCTCCATAGGAGTATTCATAGGAGATATCAAATCCTCCATAGATGTATTCACAGGAGATATCAAATCATCCATAGATGTATTCACAGGAGATATCAAATCCTCCATAGGAGTATTCATAGGAGATATCAAATCATCCATAGATGTATTCACAGGAGATATCAAATCATCCATAGGAGTACTCATAGGAGATATCAAATCCTCCATAGGAGTATTCATAGGGAACATCAAATCATCCATAGATGTATTCACAGGAGATATCAAATCATCCATAGGAGTATTCATAGGAGATATGAAATCCTCCATAGGAGTATTCATAGGAGATATCAAATCATCCATAGGAGTATTCATAGGAGATATCAAATCCTCCATAGGAGTATTCATAGGAGATATCAAATCATCCATAGGAGTATTCATAGGAGATATCAAATCCTCCATAGGAGTATTCATAGGAGATATCAAATCATCCATAGGAGTATTCATAGGGAACATCAAATCATCCATAGATGTATTCATAGGGAATAGTGAGCCATTTGGGACACAGACAACATGACAAGGGGTCACAGTGAGTCTAAAAGAGGATAGATACTGTCTTTTAAGCCTATTAATTAATCATAAACTACTACTACATGGGAAAAGCTACGTGTGTGCGATTATTCATGTTATGCCATGTGGTGCTACATTAGGGTTAAGGGTTACAATATAGAGGATGATCTAATTGGAACAAGGTGAACACAGAGGTTTCAGTTAGTGAATATGGGGACGGGGGGCGAATGAGGGTGTGCAGAGCATTAAGGTTACTGTACAGACAATTATTCTATGTTTTTATATTCTATCAACTGCATACTACTATCACCTTACTTCACCTTAAATACTTTTTGTCCAGCGTCTTTTTTGTTGTTGTTGTTGCCATCTCCCTTGTCCTTGGCCGTGAGACATGTGTTAGGCTACTTTCTCACAAACAGACAAGCAGGTAGATAACGTTAGACAGATGCCAAGCTGCGTGACCAGTAATAACGTTGAAGAGAAGAAGTAGGAGGGGACAGGGACACCACCTGTTCCCGCGTTCCCAGTGAATTCCTCTGCTTTTGCCTGGTGCGTGCCAGCACATTTAGTATGTCAGTCAGAGCTCCAATACACACTCTACCAGAGAGAGAGAGAGAGAGGAGAGAGGAGAGAGAGAGAGGAGAGAGGAGAGAGAGAGAGAGGAGAGAGCAGAGAGAGAGAGGAGAGTGAGAGGAGAGAGAGAGGAGAGAGAGTGAAGGAGAGAGAGAAGGAGAGAGAGGAGAGAGTTAGAGAGAGAGGAGAGAGAGAGAGAGAGAGAAGGAGAGAGAGAGAGATAGGAGAGAGAGAGAAGGAGAGAGATAGATAGAGAGAGAAGGAGAGAGAGAAGGAGAGAGAGAGAAGGAGAGAGAGAAGGAGAGAGATAGATAGAGGAGAGAGAGAAGGAGAGAGAGAAATAGAGAAAGAAGGAGAGAGAGAAGGACAGAGAGAGAGGGGGAGAGAGAGAGGAGAAAGAGAGAGAGAGAGAGAGAGAGAGAGAGAGAGAGAGAGAGAGAGAGAGAGAGAGAGAGAGGAGAAAGAGAGAGAGGAGAAAGAGAGAGATAGGACAGAGAGAGGCAGAGAGACAGAGAGAGAGAGAGAGAGAGAGAGAGAGAGAGAGAGAGAGAGAGAGAGGACAGTAGACAGAGAGCTCTCGGGAAACGTAACCACCACTCTTATCTTCCCCGCGTAAAACCAGAGTATCGAGATTGCCAAGTCTGTTGGAAGTGGAGAGAAACCGTTGGACTCCTCACTGAACCAACCGCTACCGCAACGAGGACGACTCGTTAAAATATCACCCGTAGGTTAGATGTAAACTAGGCTATAGGGAGGTTGAAATATAACTTGTGACATACTGAAGAAGATCCGGCGTTTTTCTCTCTCCAGTTTAGACCCGCTACCAGGAGGTTATAATAACACAACGGCTCCCCGTGTCGACATGGATAAAGTTAGACATTGGCTTTTAGCTGTTATCAGCTTGTTGTTGACGGTTCGAGGCGAAGCCTATAAAGGTAAGACATGTATTTATTTATTTATAATACTAAATGTCTTTCTGCGTTGTTACCCCCTGGTGTTGTTCAGATGCTTTGTGTTTACCATCGTGTCACACTTGACTTTCTTTCATTGTTTTTTTTGGAAATCGGACTAGTTGGGTATTTTTGAGTTGGACTACAACAGTTCTGGATGCGTAGTGTTGAACCCGCTGACCGTTAACGTTACTCCCCAGCCGTAATAACTTGTAATGTGATTAACCTGAAACGATCCTTTCCTATTTCCGTTACTTATGCCTAGTGTTGTTGGGTTTTTTTTTTCTTCAGGTGATTTTGGTAACACATATATTATGGTAACATCGTGTCGTTTTAAGACTTCTTTGTGAACTCCTATAGGGAGAAATTGTTATTCTGTGCATGCGTAAAGAGTTTCGGTACGCTCGACGTAGCGCTATTGATATCCAATTCTACTGTCTGTATTCTCAACTCAATTTCAATTCAGGCTATAATCTACAGTCAACCCAAACACACCAAGCATCTGTATCAGTCAACCCAAACACACCAAGCATCTGTATCAGTCAACCCAAACACACCAAGCATCTGTATCGACCAAAATCGTTTTTTTTGTTTGTTGTTGACAATAATAGTCACATGAGTTTAGAGATTAGATAATGAAGTTTAACACGTTCAATAACTTAATCATTGAGTTGGTTTATAGGGCTACTTGAACTCGTATATGTTATTGATAACTTGTTGTGAAACAGGTCGATATGAACCGCCGTTCATTCCGTTAGTGGGTAACCGATATTAGCCTGTGAGTGCATGACGGAACGGGTGGACTGCGGGTAGCCAGCCAATGCAATGCAATACACCAATATATCGTGCGATCAGGGCTAATTGATTTACATTAAAGCAGTTTCATTTCTGTTTATTTAAAAAAAAAATATATATATATATATATATATATAAATAGTTTTCACAGTGTAGTGAGGGAAGATACGTTTTAATGTGTTTTATAACTTACCAAATCAGCTGGAGTTCATCTGTCCATGCTTTATGATAAACAACAAAAAAGTGCTTTATTTTTAGCAGACAGACAATAGAAAACTGACAGTCGTATGTATCCCGAGAAAACATTACTGTTATTTCAGTAGGTTCAACAGTGTAACTTTAGGTCCATGTTTTTATATAGTATCATTGTATAGCCTAATGGTATAATATGTTGGTGTAATTCAACTAATCTGATGTGATTCATGTAGTTGTAAACATCCATTTAATGATTAGAGTATATCTTAACATTAATGTGACCTGTTCATTATGTTAACCATTCATCCACGAATCACTGTAAGGCTCAGTGGAAGTTCCACTTCCCAGAACTATCACATTTAAATCTATACATTTATATACACACAAAAGTACATAAAAGTAAAACAATAAATAATGTTTTTCAGGTTCACCCTTCTTACTATATACACGGCGCCATACTAATGTCACAATATTATTACCATAGTGGATACATGTTGTAGAGGTGTAAAGTAAATCTCATGGAAGTTCATTCTAATTGTATGGTAAAAGCTACAGTGTTCTCCCAACCCCCTTTTTACCCTGATGGGACTTAAAAGGGTATTATTGATCTCCTGAAAGGGATCATTTGAGCAGTGTGAACAATAGATCTAACTCTGTACGTTAGCAGGGGTATCATGTTCATTCTGATCCATCATCTTCAGGAATAGTAAATGCAAAGACCCTGTTTTTAGTCGTGTTTTAACGTTAGCCCTTATCACGTTATTCACAAAAAGCTTTCACGTTAAGGAGTAACGCAGAGCAGCAGGGTGGCCTAGTGGTTAGAGCGTTGGACTAGTAACCCAGAAGTGTTGCAAGATCGATTCCCCCACGCTGACAAGGTAAACATCTGGTGTTCTTCCCCCTGATCAAGGAAGTTAAACCGCTGTTCCCTGGTAGACTGTCATTGTAAATAACAATTTGTTGATAAGTGACTTGCCTGGTTAAATAAAGGTTAAAAAAAAATACTTTATAAAGTCACTGGTTTAATGGATAACAATGTGTCTGAAGGTTTTGGACAGAGCATGTTTTTATAAGGATAGAGATAGTACGTTTATTTAAGAGGGAAAGAGAGCAGAGAAGCCTGTCTGTTAGTTGTGGTATGTAGACTGATGCTGTGTTTGTGTTCTGTATGTGAGGGTGTAGTTCCTCGGAAGGCCTGGTGGGGGCAGCATGGTACACTTATTAGAGTCATCATCTGTTCTGCACTCAGAGTAAGAAGATCATAACGGCTTGAGAGTGAGACCACAAGCCAGGTACAATCGTGTTAGGTGGTATCTGGTGTGGCGTGAGCAACCACGGTTTCACCTTGGTGAAAAATGTCATTCGGTTGTTTTGTTTCTCAGACTGTGGGCATATGGTGAACATTTTCAGTCAAGTAAGATTTACAAAATGCAACCAACTTTGAATGATACACACCAATTGATTTATGTCAACATCAGAAAAGCCAAACATTTCAAGACATCCCTCATCAAATGTTTCTGCAGTAATTTCAGTGCTTTCTATGTGAGGTTTATCAGTCTTGACTTGTGGTGTAAATTGGCAGCATGATGAAGGGAGTGTGTTTGTGTGTGTGTGTGTGTGTGTGTGTGTGTGTGTGTGTGTGTGTGTGTGTGTGTGTGTGTGTGTGTGTGTGTGTGTGTGTGTGTGTGTGTGTGTGTGTGTGTGTGGGTGTGGGTGTGTGTGTGAGTTTCAGTGTGTGTGCGTTGGTGTATTAGGGGGAGATTTATAGACGAGGTGTGCTACGCTCCAGGTTCCCCCTGGCACTCAGGTCGTCGATAAATGTGGTTCCTAATTGCATGAGTGTAAAGATATAAAGTAGGAACTAATCAATCAGAACTCCCCCCCCCCCGATGCATCCTAATACTCTAATGTGGTCTCCTCTCTCCTCCCCCCCCTGGATGCATCCTAATACTCTAATGTGGTCTCCTCTCTCCTCTCTCCTCTCCCCCCTGGATGCAACCTAATACTCTAATCTACTCTTCTCTCCCCCTGGCTGCATCCTAATACTCTAATGTGGTCTCCTCTCCCCCTGGCTGCATCCTAATACTCTAATGTAGTCTCCTCTCCCCCTGGCTGCATCCTAATAGTCTAATGTGGTTTCCTCTCTCCTCTTTCCTCTCCCCCTGGCTGCATCCTAATACTCTAATGTGGTCTCCTCTCTCCTCCCCCCCCTGGATGCATCCTAATACTCTAATGTGGTCTCCTCTCTCCTCTCTCCTCTCCCCCCTGGATGCAACCTAATACTCTAATGTACTCTTCTCTCCCCCTGGCTGCATCCTAATACTCTAATGTGGTCTCCTCTCCCCCTGGCTGCATCCTAATACTCTAATGTGGTCTCCTCTCTCCTCCCCCCCCTGGATGCATCCTAATAGTCTAATGTGGTCTCCTCTCTCCTCTCTCCTCTCCCCCCTGGATGCAACCTAATACTCTAATGTACTCTTCTCTCCCCCTGGCTGCATCCTAATACTCTAATGTAGTCTCCTCTCCCCCTGGCTGCATCCTAATACTCTAATGTGGTCTCCTCTCTCCTCTCCCCCCTGGATGCATCCTAATAGTCTAATGTGGTCTCCTCTCTCCTCTCCCCTCTCCCCCCTGGATGCAACCTAATACTCTAATCTACTCTTCTCTCCCCCTGGCTGCATCCTAATACTCTAATGTGGTCTCCTCTCCCCCTGGCTGCATCCTAATACTCTAATGTAGTCTCCTCTCCCCCTGGCTGCATCCTAATAGTCTAATGTGGTTTCCTCTCTCCTCTTTCCTCTCCCCCTGGCTGCATCCTAATACTCTAATGTGGTCTCCTCTTTCCTCTCCCCCTGGCTGCATCCTAATACTCTAATGTGGTCTCCTCTCTCCTCTCTCCTCTCCCCCCTGGATGCAACCTAATACTCTAATGTGGTCTCCTCTCCCCCTGGCTGCATCCTAATACTCTAATGTGGTCTCCTCTCCCCCTGGCTGCATCCTAATACTCTAATGTGGTCTCCTCTCCCCCTGGCTGCATCCTAATACTCTAATGTAGTCTCCTCTCCCCCTGGCTGCATCCTAATAGTCTAATGTGGTTTCCTCTCTCCTCTCTCCTCTCCCCCTGGCTGCATCCTAATACTCTAATATACTCTTCTCTCCCCCTGGCTGCATGCTAATACTCTAATGTAGTCTCCTCTCCCCCTGGCTGCATCCTAATACTCTAATGTGGTCTCCTCTCCCCCTGGCTGCATCCTAATACTCTAATGTGGTCTCCTCTCCTTGCTTTCACATGTTCAAGAAAAAACAGTTTGTTCTCCTCATTTCTAACATGCTGAAGCTGCTAAAGAGCTGTTTACCTTGGTCTCTCCTGGCCTGTGATATCCCTATGAACTCTGTCTGTTTAACCAGGCACATTACATTACACACAGCTCAGAGCTGGAGTCTTTTGTTAGGTTAACTGCCTTCTCCCCAACCCATGACTCATGCCTAGTTTTCTGATAGAGGTTAGCCCTGTGTGAGGGGTGGGGGTGTGTTTGTGTGTGTGTGTGTGTGTGCGTGTGTGTGCGTGTGTGTGTGTGTGTGTCTATCTGTGTGTGTGTGTGTGTGCGTGTGTGTGTGTGTCTATCTGTGTGTGTGTGTGTGTGTGCGTGTGTGTGTGTCTATCTGTGTGTGTGTGCGCGTGTGCGTGCGTGTGCGCGTGTGTGCGTGCTTGCATGCGTGCGTGCGTATGTGTGTGTGTGTGTGTGTGTGCGTGCGTGTCTATCTGTGTGTGTGTGTGTGCATGTGTGCGTGCGTGCGTGTGTGTGTGTGTTTATCTGTGTGTGTGTGTGTGTGTGTGTGTGTGTGTGTGTGTTTATCTGTGTGTGTGTGTGTGTGTGTGTGTGTGTGCGTGTGTGTGTGCGTGTGTGTGTGTGTGTGTGTGTGCGTGCGTGTGTGTGTGCATATATTGCACAGCTTATCATTGCAGAGTGACTGCTGCGGCGCAGACTGATAGTTTCCCTGTTGGTCGTCGTAGCGACCCTTTACGTTGACTAAAACAACAACAACACATCAGCTGTTTGTAAAGATAAACAGAACCCCGTTTGAAGTTTGGATATAATTTCATTTTTTTTTTACCATCCGTCTCTGAGATAATAGAGACTTTCCCTGAAAGGTGTGTTGGAGGATGTCAGGCAGATTCTATTGTTTGAGCCAGTGGACAATGAAATTAAATATGCAAACAGCAAGTTTTAAAACGGTTTCATCAACAGCAGAGGAAAACCTTGGTGATTGATGACGGTACAGAGACATGAGAAAACTAGTCAGGGAAATAAAAGTAGCTGAAACCATGTTGCCGCACGATTTAAGAAGAAGATGGAAAACAAACTATTGGTAACGTGAGCGCTGGGACTCAGGAAGGAAGTTCAGGGAGTGTATAATTTAATAAACAAATGAACAAAATAAGAAACACGACCAACGCAAAGACAGGAAACTGGAACAGAAACAATGGCGCCTGGGGAAGGAACCAAAGGGAGTGACATACATAGGACAGGTAATCAGGGAGGTGACAGAGTCCAGGTGAGTCTGATGACGCGGAGGTGCACGTAACGATGGTGACAGGTGTGCGTCATAACGAGCAGCCTGGTGACCTAGAGGCACATGTGACACTATTGGATGAAAAAAAACATTTTTTTTGGTGCCGGTACAGCCGACTAGCACTTGCTAAACTACAGTAGCATAAAACAAGTTCTGTCTACCTACAAATTGATACTTGGAGTCAAGTATCGAAAATATTATTGTCCGAAAATTATATTTGCGATATGTATGTGTATCGATTTGTTTCCCCATCAATAAAGGCAAGGTAGAGTGTGTGTGTGT
>NC_138293.1:5500000-5520000 GCF_965601325.2 Salmo salar | reverse complement strand
CCGGGTGGAGATTATGAGAGTAAATAGACATTTAAGGCCAGATTGTTCTTCAAGATGTTCATAGATGTTCAAACATTCATAGATGACCTCCTCATTAGACTGTTGTTCTGTAAACATCCCTCTGACCTCCTCATTAGACTGTTGTTCTGTAAACATCCCTCTGACCTCCTCATTAGACTGTTGTTCTGTAAACATCCCTCTGACCTCCTCATTAGACTGTTGTTCTGTAAACATCCCTCTGACCTCCTCATTAGACTGTTGTTCTGTAAACATCCCTCTGACCTCCTCATTAGACTGTTGTTCTGTAAACATCCCTCTGACCTCCTCATTAGACTGTTGTTCTGTAAACATCCCTCTGACCTCCTCATTAGACTGTTGTTCTGTAAACATCCCTCTGACCTCCTCATTAGACTGTTGTTCTGTAAACATCCCTCTGACCTCCTCATTAGACTGTTGTTCTGTAAACATCCCTCTGACCTCCTCATTAGACTGTTGTTCTGTAAACATCCCTCTGACCTCATCAGGCTGTTGTTCTGTAAACATCCCTCTGACCTCCTCATTAGACTGTTGTTCTGTAAACATCCCTCTGTCCTCCTCAGACTGCCTTCTGTGTGTGTGCTCTGTGTGTTCTCTCTGTATGTGTGTGTATGTTTGGTTCTCACAGATGGCCTCTTTTGTTTGCCCTGAACCACAGTATGACTGATTCCAAAAATGGGGTGGCAGTGTGTGTGTGTGTGTGTGTGTGTGTTAATAGCATTACTGTACTCTCCATGCGTTGTGAAGGGTAGTCACATTGGAGCTGTATGTGTGTGTGTGTGTGTGTGTGAGAATGTGTGTTTTATTTCCTCTCCCAGCGCTCTCCGCTCCTCTCCTCTCCTCTTCTCTCCCTTCACCTCCCAGCCCTCTCTGCTCTTCTCCGTTTCTCTCCTCTTCTCTCCCTTCACCTCCCAGGCCTGATGACTCATCTGCCCTGTAATTTAGTGTGTGGCAAACACTGATTAGGGGGTGGCATCTTAAGCTTCAAAATATGTTGGCATCATCTTTCTCTGGTTGTTGTTTTGTGTTGTTCTGCTCTGCCTCTTTTACACGAGGCCTGCAGCTGTGTCTCAATACCCACCACCCACCAATGCAGATGGAGGGGATTTAATATATATACACTGAACAAAAATATAAATATATGCATATATAGCACTTTCAAAGATTTTACTGAGTTACAGTTCATTTAAGGAAATCAGTCAATTGAAATAAATGAATTAGGACCTAATCTATGGATTTCACATGACTGAGAATACAGATATGTATCTGTTGGGCAAAGACATTTTTAAAAATTAAAGTTAGGGCGTGGATCAGAAAACCAGTCAGTATCTGGTGTGACCACCTTTTCCCTCATGCAGCACGTCACGTCTCCTTCACGTAGAGTTGATCAGGCTGTTGATTGTGGCCTGGGGAATGTTGTCCCACTCTTCCAGTGAAGGACCTGGAACATGCTGATGTAAACGTTGATCCAAAACATTTTACATTTTATATTTTAGTCATTTAGTAGACGCTCTTATCCAGAGCGACTTACAGTAGTGAATACATACATTTCATTTTCATTTCATGCATTTTTATAAAAAAATAAAATAAAAATTGTACTGGCCCCCCATGGGAATCGAACCCACAACCCTGGTGTTGTACACACCATGCTCTACCAACTGAGCCACAGGGAAAGGGATCCCAAACGTGCTCAATGGGTGACATGTCTGGTGAGTATTCAGGCCATGGAAGAACTGGGACATTTTCAGCTTCCAGGAATTGTCTACAGATCCTTTCGACATGGGGCCGTGCATTATCATGCTAAAACATGAGGAGACGGCGACGGATGAATGGCACAACGATTATGGTATGCCTGCCCATACCATAACCCCACCACCACCGTGGGGCACTCTGTTCACAACGTTGACAGCAAAGTGCTCGCCCACACGACGCCATACACATGGACTGCGGTTGTGAGGCCAGTTGGACTTACTGCCAAATTCTCTAAAATGATGTTGGAGGCGTGTTATGGTAGAGAAATGAACATAACATTCTCTGGCAACAGCTCTGGTGAACATTCCTGCAGTCAGCATGCGGATTGCGCATTACCTAAAAACTTTACACATCTTGTGGTATTGTGTTGTGTGACAAAACTGCACATTTTAGAGTGGCCTTCTATTGGCCTTTTATTGTCCCCAGCACAAGGTGCACCTGTGTAATGATCATGCTGTTTAATCAGCTTCTTGATATCCCACACCTGTCAAGTGGATGGATTATCTTGGCAAAGGAGAAATGCTCACTAACAGGGATGAAATACAAATGTACGCACAAAGTTTGACAGAGATAATATTTTTGTGGAACATTTCTGGGAACTTTTATTTCACAACACTTTACATAGATGTTTATATTTTTGTTCAGTGTAGTTACCATAGCAACAAAATACAGACTACAGTATACATACAGTACCAGTCAAAAGTTTGGACACACCAACTCATTCCAGGTTTTTTCTTTATTTTTTTACTATTTTCTACATTGTAGAATAATAGTGAAGACATCAAAACTATTAAATAGCACAAATGGAATCATGTAGTAACCACAAAAATGTGTTAAACAAATCAAAATATATTTTAGATTTTAGATTCTTCAAAGTAGACACCCTTTGCCTTGATGACAGCTTTTCACACTCTTGGCATTCTCTCAACCTGCTAGTGTGTGTGTGTGTTTCTTCATGGCCCTTAACATCAGTTGTTAAACCCATACTGTTTTTATTACCTGTGAAAGTGGTGTTTGAGAAAGAGAGAGAGAGAGAGAGAGAGAGAGAGAGAGAGAGAGAGAGAGAGAGAGAGAGAGAGAGAGAGAGAGAGAGAGAGAAGAGAGAGAGAGAGAGAGAGAGACCCTGGATTAACGGGTTATCCAGAGTTCTTCCTGACCGAGCACTGTGTGTGTGTTTTTCTGCTCAATGGGTGCATGTGACCAAGCACAGAGTATCTGCTCAGTGTCTCTCCTGCTCAGTGTGTGTGTGTGTGTGTGTGTATTTAATACTTTATAGTCGTGCCTATAGGCTTGCACGTGTGTGTGTGTGTGTGTGTGTGTGTATTTAATACTTTATAGTCGTGCCTATAGGCCTGCACGTGTGTGTGTGTGTGTGTGTGTGTGTGTATTTAATACTTTATAGTCGTGCCTATAGGCTTGCACGTGTGTGTGTGTGTGTGTGTGTGTGTATTTAATACTTTATAGTCGTGCCTATAGGCCTGCACGTGTGTGTGTGTGTGTGTGTGTGTGTGTGTGTGTGTGTGTGTGTGTGTGTGTGTGTGTGTGTGTGTGTGTGTGTGTGTGTGTGTATTTAATACTTTATAGTCGTGCCTATAGGCTTGCATAGGTCAGGGGGGGGCCTTTACACCCCCATTTAGATTTAAACTTTTAATAATTGCAAAGCAGGTCTCTTAGCAGTTCCACAGTTTAGCGTTAACTTCACACTGATGATAATTGTGATTTATAGACCTCATGCAAAAGTGCTCGATTTAAACGCAGTCCCTTTACGTTTGACATATTAGTCATTTAGCAGATGCTCGATCTAAAGATAGCTAGGTGAGACAACCACGTCATAGTAAGTACATTTTTTTCCCTCAACAAAGTAGTGATCAGCGCTTGTAGGAAAGGACAAGTGCGAATGAAACGGTGTCAAAGCTTTTTTAATTGTATTTTTTTATTTTGTTGATGTTTTAGCTGTAGTCTTACCATATTCTAAGCTAATCACATGATCGCTAACATATATACCTGTTACGATGCTTCTGCCTTCAACGTGATTATAAGAGCGTCTGCTAAATGACTAAAATGTAAATAAACATGATTGTAAACATACCTTTACATGGCTGCTGGCCACCGGAAAAAACAATGAAGAGACAGTCGAGATGAGATTCATTAACACATTACTACAAACTCAGATCAAAGAAAACCACACCATTACCACAGAAGATTATGTATGAATTCAGAATTAGCTGCGTCTGCTAATGAATGACGACAACAACAACAACAAGAAAAAAAAAAAAGGGGCCTGGACCTAATTGGCACCCTATTCCCTATATAGTGCACTACTTTTGACCAGGGTCCATAGGGTGGTAGTGCACTATGTAGGGGAATAGGGTGCCGTTTGGGACGTACTCATGACTTCTGCATCCTGATGTGGATTTTTGAAGATGAAACGAAAAAGGTAGAAGATTTAACACATTTTAATTTCACCAGGCTGCAGGTCTTTTAGCTGTTGGTGTTTGTCATCTCAGCAGAGCAACTTTAATAGCAGATGTTAATCCCTGAAAATTGCAAAACAAACTTTTGTCTCTTTGAAGCACCTGGCTGGGATGTAGGTCTATAGATGAATGTAATGTATGAATTAGGATTATTAAAAAAAAAAAAATGACATTTATATTTTTAGCAGACACTCTTATCCAGAGCAACTTACAGTAGTGAATGCATACATTTCATATTTTTATTTTTCTCTCTGTACTGGTCACCCGTGGGAATCAAACCCACAACCCTGGCGTTTCAAACACCATGCTCTACCAACTGAGCCACACAGGATGATCCGTGGCTGTAGAGGCACCTGGCTGGGATGTAGGGTTATAGATGAATGTAATGTATGGATTAGAGGCTTCATATGAGTGTCTTAGTCACCATACCAGAATGTTGACACACGGAAAGGTCCACCAGCCAATTCTTGGGCTACAATGGCCTGGACCCTTTACTACCGACACAGAGCCACACCGATCCACCACGACTGGTCTGCCGACGTAATCGTCCGAGGTGGTATCAACAGGCTCTTCTGTTGCGATGTCGCCGGAGGTGAATCTGCTAGCCCCGGCCAGCTAGCTGTCTGAATCGCCGGTCTCTAGCTCGCCTAGCGTAGTAGCGACTACTGAATCGGCTCCCTGACTCACCTATTGCTACTCATTGGACCCTATGATCACTTGGCTACACATGGCTCTACCTAATGTCTATATGCCTTGTCTTCTGCTGTTTTGGTTAGTGATTATTGTCTTATTTCACTCTAGAGCCCCCAGCCCTGCCCAATATGCCTTAAATAGCCCTTTTGTTCCACCCCCACACATGTGGTGACCTCACCTGGCTTAACTGGTGCCTCTAGAGACAAAATCTTTCTCATCGTCACTCAATGCCTAGGTTTACCTCCACTGTATTCACATCCTACCATACCTTTGTCTGAACATTATGCCTTGAATCTGTTCTTCCACGGCCAGAAATCTGCTCCTTTTACTCTCTGTCCCCGATGCACCAGACGACCAGTTCTTATAGCCTTTAGCCGTACCCTTATCCTAATCCTCCTCTGTTCCTCTGGTGATGTAGAGGTTAACCCAGGCCCTGCAGCCCCCTGCACTGCTCCCATTCCCCAGGTTCTTATAGCCTTTAGCTGTACCTTCATCCTAATCCTCCTCTGTTCCTCTGGTGATGTAGAGGTTAACCCAGGCCCTGTAGCCCCTAGCAACACTCCCATTCCCATGGCGCTCTCATTTGTTGACTTCTGTAACCGTAAAAGCCTTGGTTTCATGCATGTTAACGTTAGAAGCCTCCTCCCTAAGTTTGTTTTATTCCCTGCTTTAGCACACTCCGTCAACCCTGATGTCCTAGCCGTGTCTAAATCCTGGCTTAGGAAGGCCACCCAAAATCCTGAAATTTCCATCCCCAACTACAACATTTTCCGCCAAAATAGAACTGCCAAAGGGGGCGGAGTTGCAATCTACAGCTGAGATAGCCTGCAGAGTTCTGTCTTACTATCCAGGTCTGTGCCCAAACAATTGGAGCTTCTACTTTTAAAAATCCACCTTTCCAGAAACAAGTCTCTCACCGTTTCCACTTGTTATAGACGCCCCTCAGCCCCCAGCTGTGCCCTGGACACCATATGTGAATTGATTGCCCCCCGTCTATCTTCAGAGTTCGTACTGTTAGGTGACCTAAACTGGGATATGCTTAACACCCCGGCCATCCTACAATCTAAGCTAGATGCCCTCAATCTTACACAAATTATCAAGGAACCTACCAGGTACAACCCTAAATCCGTAACCATGGGCACCCTCTTAGATATCATCCTGTCCAACTTGCCCTCTAAATACACCTTTGCTGTTTTCAACCAGGATCTCAGCGATCACTGCCTCATTGCCTGCGTCCGTAATGGGTCCGCGGTCAAACGACCACCCATCATCACTGTCAAACGCTCCCTAAAACACTTCAGCAAGCAGGCCTTTCTAGTCGACCTGGCCGGGGTATCCTGGAAGGACATTGACCTCATCCAGTCAGTAGAGGATGCCTGGTTGCTCTTTAAAAGTGCTTTGCTCACCATCTTAAATAAGCATGCCCCATTCAAAAAAATGTAGAACTAAGAGCAGATATAACCCTTGGTTCACCCCAGACTTGACTGCCCTTGACCAGCACAAAAACATCCTGTGGCATTCTTCATTAGCATCGAATAGCACCCACGATATGCAACTTTTCAGGGAAGTCAGGAACCAATGTACACAGTCAGTCAGTAAAGCTAAGGCTAGCTTTTTCAAACAGAAATTTGCATCCTGTAGCACTAATTCCAAAAAGTTTTGGGACACTGTAAATTGGAGAATAAGAGCACCTCCTCCCAGCTACCCACTGCACTGCTGCTAGGAAACACTGTCATCACCGATAAATCCGCGATACTCGATAATTTCAATAAGCATTTCTCTATGGCTGGCCAAGCTTTCCACCTGGCCACCCCTATAACGGCCAACAGCTCTGCACCCCCAGAATCTGTGCAGAAGATCTAGGTGCTGCTCTAGGCCCTCCTTGGTTGGTGACAGAAGCACCAAATCATCAGCAGACAGTAGACATTTGACTTCAGATTCTAGTAGGGTGAGGCCGGGTGCTGCAGACTGTTCTAGTGCCCTCGCCAATTCGTTGATATATGTTGAAGAGGGTGGGGCTTAAGCTACATCCCTGTCTCACCCCACAGCCCTGTGGGAAGAAGTGTTTTGCCTATTTTAACCTCACACTTGTTGTTTGCGTACATGGATTTTATAATGTCATATGTTTTTCCCCTAACACCACTTTCCATCAATTTGTATAGCAGACCCTTGTGCCAAATTGAGTAGAAGGCTTTTTTGAAATCATCAAGCATGAGAAGACTTTGCCTTTGTTTTGGTTTGTTTGTTTGTCAGTTAGGGTGTGCAGGGTGAATACGTGGTCTGTCATACAGTTATTTGGTAAAAAGCCAATTTGACATTTGCTCAGTACATTGTTTACCCTGAGGAAATGTACGAGTCTGCTGTTAATGATAATGCAGAGGATTTTCACAAAATGCAGTTGACGCATGTCCCCCGGTAGTTATTGGGGTCAAATTTGTCTCCACTATTGTGGATATCAGTCCTTGGTTCCAAATATTGGGGAATATGCCAGAGCTAAGGATGATGTTAAAGAGTTTTAGCATAGTCAATTGGAATTTGTTGTCTGTATATTTGATCATTTCATTGAAGATACCATCAACACCACAGGCCTTTTTTGGTTGGAGGGTTTTTATTTTCAATGGCTAACTGTAGGGGTTTGAATTAAATCGTGCTAATACGGCGCACTCTGTGTGTGTCCCAAATGGCACCCTATTCCCTACGTAGTGCACTACTTTTAACCACAGCCTATAGGACTATGTAGGGAATAGGGTTCCATTATGGTTCACTATGTAGGGAATAGGGTTCCATTATGGTTCACTATGTAGGGAATAGGGTTCCATTATGGTTCCCTATGTAGGGAATAGGGCTCCATTATGGTTCACTATGTAGGGAATAGGGTGCCATTATGGTTCACTATGTAGGGAATAGGGTGCCATTATGGTTCACTATGTAGGGAATAGGGCTCCATTATGGTTCACTATGTAGGGAATAGGGTTCCATTATGGTTCACTATGTAGGGAATAGGGTTCCATTATGGTTCACTATGTAGGGAATAGGGCTCCATTATGGTTCACTATGTAGGGAATAAGGTGCCATTTGTGACGCTAGCCTCTTGTCTCGGCTTCTCCAGCTGTCAGTCTGTGAATAAGACCCTGACTGTAATTACCCTGTCAGAAGGAGGGTCAGCTATCAGATCACATTCTATTGTCTGCTTATTGGAGTTATTATCTACTACATGATCTACAATCTGACAAATAAAAGAAACATTTTGTGAAGCTTCCTCTGTAATCGCAGAGAGAGGGAATAGAGAGAGAATAGATTAAGTTGGGAACAACCAGTGAAGAGCAAACACCATTGTAAAGACAACCCATATTCATATTTACGTTTAACTATTTGCACATCGTTACAACACTGTCTATAGACATAATTTGACATTTGAAATGTCTTTATTCTTTTGGAACTTCTGTTAGTGTAATATTTACTGTACATTTTTATTGGTTTATTTCACTTAGTTTATTTCTCTTCGCAATGTTAGCATATGTTTCCCGTGCCTATAAAGCCCTTACATTGAAAAAATGTATAGAGAGAGTGTAGAGAGAGAGAGTAGAGAAAGAGAGTGTAGAAAGAGAGAGAGAGAGTAGAGAGAGAGAGAGAGTAGAGAGAGTGTAGAGAGAGGGAGAGAGTGTAGAGAGAATGCAGAGAGAGAGTGTAGAGAGAGAGAGAGGGTACAGAGAGAGAGGGGAGAGAGAAAGGAGAGAGAGTAGAGGTGGAGAGAGAGAGTAGAGAGAGAAAAAGGAAGCGAGAGAGAGAGAGAGAAGGGAAGAGAGAGAGAGAGGAAAGAGTGGTGGAGAGAGATTGAGACAGAGAAGGAAAGAGAGAGAGAGAAGGGAAGAGAGAGTGGAGAGAGTGGTGGAGAGAGATAGAGAGAGAAGGAAAGAGAGAGAGAGAGAAGGGAAGAGAGAGAGGAGAGAGCGTAGAAAGAGAGAGAGTGAGAGAGAGGAGAGAGTAGAGAGAGAGGAGAGAGAGTAGAGAGAGGAGAGAGAGAGAGTGGAGGTGGAGAGAGAGAGAGATTGGAGGTGGAGAGAGAGAGAGAGAGAGAGAGAGAGAGATTGGAGGTGGAGAGAGACATGTCTGCACTCTGGACTGTGTGGTGAGACAACAGAGGAGCAGCAGGCACCTTATGTGATACTAATACTCCTGCACCTCTCACTACTGAGCAGCAGGCACAATTGCAGGACACACACACACACACACACAGACACACACACACCCACACACACACACACACACACACACACACACACACACACACACACACACACACACACACACACACAGACAGGCACGCACACTGTATGAACAACGGCAGCAAGGCTTTCTACTCTTACAGGAGGAGTTGACATTTACACTGCTGGAATGGAACTCTGCCGACTGCGTTTAGAGTTTATTATTCTTTAATAGCAGTTCCCCACAGTTTTTCAGACTAGGCCTTCGACTGTGTGTTTAACCCTTTCTCGTGGTTGGTGTCTTGACGGATTTATCCAAAATCGTGTGACATGAAACATTATATTTCTCTCCTTGCATTTATGGCAGTTTACAGTGCATTCGGATATTATTCAGACCCCTTGACTTTTTCCACATTTTGTTACGTTACAGCCTTATTCTAAAATTGATTAAATTGTTTTTTCCCCCTCATCAATCTACACACAATACCCCATAATGACAAAGCAAAAACAGATTTTTAGGAATTTTTGCAAATGTATAAAACCCCCCCCCCCCCGGAAATATCACGTTTGCATAAGTATTCAGACCCTTTACTTTACTTTAGTTCCAAACTTCTTACATTTAAGAATGATGGAGGCCACTGTGTTCTTCAGGACCTTCAATGTGACAATTCCTTCGACCTCATGGCTTGGTTTTTGCTCTGACATGCACTGTGAACTGTGGGACCTTATATAGACAGGTGTGTGCCTTTCCAAATCATGTCCAATCAATTGACTTTACCACAGGTGACTCCAATCAGGTTGTAGAAACAGCTCAAGGATGATCAATGGAAACAGGATGCACCTGAGCTCAATTTCGAGTCTCATAGCAAAGGGTCTGAATACTTATGTGAATAAGGTAATTCTGTTTTTTGATTTTTAATAAATGTGCAAAACTTTCTAAAAACCTGTTTTTGCATTGTCGTTATGGGGTATTGTGATGTCATTATGGGGTATTGTGATGTCATATTGGGGTATTGTTATGTCATTATGGGGTATTGTGATGTCATTATGGGGTATTGTGTGTAGATTGCTGAGGAATTGTTTTTATTTAATCCATTTTAGAATAAGGCTGTAAAGTAACAAAATGTGGAAAAAGTCAAGCAGTTTGAATACTTTCCAAAGGCACTGTCCAACGGTCCCATAATTCCAACTCCACCTACATAGCCCTAGGACTATACATTCTTTAAGCAGGGTTCATACAGGCATTGTCAAGTCAAATTCAAATTTCGACTTTTAGGGACTTTTTCAAGCACTTCATTGTAATCAAGGACCTCAATGGTATACAATTGTATAGGGCCTAATATAGACACCCCCCCCCCCCCCCCCCCTCACCAAAGCCTGCAAAAAGTGTCAAAAAAGTAGGCCATTACCACTAAGAATAATTACATGTGCCGTCCTTCCCAGTGATATTCAAATGATTATTACGTTGTAGAATATGTCAGAGTAATGTGGCGTTGCCTAAATAGATTACATGGTGATGTTTCTGTAGCCTATGTGGCTGACCCAGACACACATAATCAAGCCATAAATAGAGGTAGCATTAATCTCACCATTTGAATCTCACCGTCGCTGTTTTTATAATGAGAAAAGAGACCCAAAAAAAACTGGTTTCTTGTGGAAATTCAAGTTGAAGCATTAGTTGTTGTCATCCTCATAATAATTGCACGATAAATTTCAGATGTAAACATGGAAACCAAAATGTATTTGTTATTTCATTACCAGATGATGTTGTGAAGAAGCCCACTAGGCTGTATGTCATTTTTCTGTCATTATAGTCAGAATAATTCATAGGAATAGCGTTGGGGTTTGCGCAATAGTCTACACTACACAATTGCGCACAGTAGACACCGAGGCACAAAATCAGGAAAACATGAACTCATTGACCCTGCTGTTAATCAACCTGGCAACAGATGATCAACATCAATTCACTAGGGATATTCAACATGGATCCATGCACAATTGAGCTCCGAGACAGGATTGTGTTGAGGCACAGATCTGGGGAAGGGTATTAACATTGTTTTGCAGCATTGAAGGTCCCCAAGAACACAGTGGCCTCCATCATTCTTAAAATGGATGTAGTTTGGAACCTACAAGATTCTTCCTAGAGCTAGCCGCCTGGCCAAACTGAATAATCGGGGGAGAAGAGCCTTGGTCAGGGAGGTGACCAAGAACCCGATGGTCACTCTGACAGAGCTCCAGAGTTCCTCTGTGGAGATGGGAGAACATTCCAGAAGGACAACCGTCTCTGAAGGCACCTAAAGGACTCTCAGACCATGAGAAACAAGATTCTCTGGTCTGATGAAACCAAGATTGAACACTTTAGTCTGAATGCCAAGTGTCACGTCTGGATGAAACCTGGCACCATCCCTACGGTGAAGCATGGTGGTGGCAGCATCATGCTGTGTCGATGTTTTTCAGAGGCAGGGACTGGAATACTAGTCAGGATCGAGGGAAAGATGAACGGAGCAAAGTACAGACACATCCTTGATGAAAACCTGCTCCAGATCGCTCAGGACCTCAAACTGGAGTGAAGGTTCACCTTCCAACAGGACAACGACCCAAAGCACACAGCCAAGACATCGCAGGAGATGCTTCGGGACAAGTCTCTGAATAACCTTGAGTGGCCCAGCCAGAGCCCAGACTTGAACCCGATCGAACATCTCTGGAGAGACCTGAAAATAGCTGTGCAGCGACGCTCCCCATCCAACCTGACAGAGCTTGAGAGGATGTGCAGAGAAGAATGGGAGAAACTCCCAAAATACAGGTGTGCCAAGCTTGTAGCGTCATACCCAAGAAGACTCGAGGCTATAATCGCAACCAAAGGTACTTCAACAAAGTACTGAGTAACAGGTCTGAACACTTATGTTTTTATAAATTAGCCAAAAATTCCCCCCAAAAATTTTGACTAGTCAATTTGGGGTATTGTGTGTAGATTGAAGAGGGACAAAAAGCAATTTAATCCATTGTAGAATATGGCTGTAACGTACCAAAATGTGTAAAAAGTCAAGGGTTTTGATTACTTCCCGAAGGCACTGTATATTCCTCTAAGTACACATGTGGATCTGCATAAAAATATATATTTTTATTTTTGTTTCAAATGATCTTTTACATTCAGAGTAAATTGCCTGTATTCCTTTTTTTGCTATAGCCTATTTCAATGGATATGTTATATTTACAGAATGCAAGACAACTATGAAGCGATGGTTACGTTTCTTCAAAAGCAGCTCTAAATGTCAAGTCGGAAAATATGTTTTCGTTTTTTTTTCTCGCTCCAATAACGTATGATTTCTCCCGCCACGCTATTTCATGATCAAACAATCTACTGGAGTTCTAGGCAATCTCAGAAAGTTTTGAAGTTGTTTTAAAAAAATAAAATGAAATATGAACATGCCTTAAAGTGGAACAAAGCATTATATGACAAAAAGGATGCATGCATGCGAGACCAGAACAAAAAAAAAACTTCCTTGCCGCTGTGAATAATCCGACAAATTTAATTATCATAAAAACATTAAGACAAATTAAAGTTATGAAAAGTGTTTGTCCTTAAAGTTGCTCTGAACAATTATGTTATTCAGAATCTATGCTATTCTGAATCACAACTATATTTTGAATGACAAATTATATGTCAGCCCACATTAAGCAAAATTGAGCAAACAATACCAAAATGGAAAAATCGAATTCTTAACGAAAACCGGCAACAGCTAAGGAAAGGAAACAGTGTTATCCTGGACCTATTTCCAGATGATTCTAGAAATGTGCAACCTACCTACAACACATAGTAACCTAGACATAATAAGAGAGGAGGATGAGACAAACACGTGAATCAGTTTATTATGATCCAGTTCGGAGGACAGCAGAGTTGGGTCTGCAAGCCCATGATGATTTACAAGCCATCAGCCCAGACAGCGAGACTCATTGACTGTGTGTCACTCGCTCCGTCTACGCGAGCCACACACCTCTTTCGTGCCACACAGACATGGCCACACAGCTCCAGCAGGAATAGCTGTGTGTGTGTGTGTGTGTGTGTGTGTGTGTGTGTGTGTGTGTGTGTGTGTGTGTGTGTGTGTGTGTGTGTGTGTGTGTGTGTGTGTGTGTGTGTGTGTGTGTGTGTGTGTGTCTGTGTGTGTGTGTGCTTTTACGTGGTTGCGTGCATGTGTGTTTAAATGTAACCAATACTACTGTGTATCACTGTAAAGATATAGAAATATGTAAACATCTTGACCTTTCGCTGTTGAACATCATGTGGAAACATCATGTTGAACATCATGTTGAACATTATATGGGAACATCATGTTGAACATTATATGGGAACATCATGTTGAACATTATATGGGAACATCATGTGGGAACATCATGTTGAACATCATGTTGAACATTATATGGGAACATCATGTTGAACATTATATGGGAACATCATGTTGAACATTATATGGGAACATCATGTTGGACATTATATGGGAACATCATGTTGAACATCATGTGGGAACATCATGTTGAACATTATATGGGAACATCATGTTGAACATCATGTGGGAACATCATGTGGGAACATCATGTTGAACATTATATGGGAACATCATGTTGGACATTATATGGGAACATCATGTTGAACATTATATGGGAACATCATGTTGAACATTATATGGGAACATCGTGTTGAACATCATGTTGAACATCATGTGGGAACATCATGTTGAACATCATGTGGGAACATCATGTTGAACATTATATGGGAACATCATGTTGAACATCATGTTGAACATCGTGTTGAACATCATGTGGGAACATCATGTTGAACATCATGTGGGAACATCGTGTTGAACATCATGTGGGAACATCATGTTGAACATCATGTGGGAACATCGTGTTGAACATCATGTGGGAACATCGTGTTGAACATCATGTGGGAACATCATGTTGAACATCATGTGGGAACATCATGTTGAACATCATGTGGGAACATCATGTTGAACATCATGTGGGAACATCGTGTTGAACATCATGTGGGAACATCATGTTGAACATCATGTGGGAACATCATGTTGAACATCATCAATGTTACATTAGCCTGAACACCATGTAGTCTTCCAGCAGCACCACTAGTAAAACGTTCTAAGCTTAATTAATGTTTCGCCTCAGTTGCTCCAATTCTGTCAATCCTCTAATTCCTACAGGGATATTATCCGTTTCCCGTTAATACGTTTTCAAACATCTTTTCAATTTACTGGGGAATGTGTGGAGATTTTTCCTTAACATGTTTAAAGGGGCAATCAGCAGGTGAAGCAATAACAAAGCCAACTCCCCACTATAAAGCAGGGGGATGTAACCACTCTCAAATTCAAAGACAGAGCGATGGATGCAAGGACTGACCATCTATGATATATACCCCTCCTCCCCCCCAAAAAAATTGACCATGTTTTTTTAATTCTATACAGTGTTTGTTTACATGTACTTAGTTTCTAAACATTGGAGTAAAACAAGTGTATATTCTGGGTTCTGATGGAGTACGACAGTTGGACTGAACTCACGAGGCATTTATAAGTTATATACTTCAAGAATCAATGGGTTCATATCATTCATTTATAAGTCTAAAAGGGATGTAACAACTGCTGATTGCCCCTTTAATATAACTCCACCACTGCTTCTCCTTGGAGAAATTACTGCTCCACCACAGCTGCCTCATATGGTTTTAGAAACAAAGTTTTCTTCAGCCGGGAATCCCAACTTGTTTAATTTGTATTATCTGGTTAACAAAATAAACACACAAAAAAACACACCAAAAAAAAACACAGTCCTTGGACGTCACAGTATGAAGCCTTATGTATCGCTTACGAAGCCTCTGTATTCTCTGGTTAACAGAGGAGAGAGAGAGAAAGATGGTCTGGATATATAGTTCCAAACAGCTATGGACAGAACACATTATTTAGTGATGGACAGAACAAATGACTTAGTTCAAAACAGCTACAGCTAATTAGCAAGACATGGAAGTAGTCTGAAAGTTAATTATTATGTGAGTTAGAGAGAGATGGGAGATGGAGAGAGAGAGAGGAGAGAGAGAGAGAGAGAGAGAGAGAGAGAGAGAGAGAGAGAGAGAGAGAGAGAGAGAGAGAGAGAGAGAGAGAGAGCGAGAGAGAGAGAGAGAGAGAGAGAGAGAGAAGAAGGGGGCTAGAAGCCACCCACTGACCTCATTTTTATTTCTTAATTTCTTTATAATAATAGTAATAGAGAAAGTGGCAGCTACGGCATAAGATGGTTGTAACCAATGTTCCCTCTAAGCTGCGCTCAACTTTCTAGACTTTTCCCTGTTCGTTAATTAACACAATCAACGTTTCCCTTTACTGTGGCAACTGATCGAATCATCGCAATATTAGCCACTTTCAAATGCAACATAAGCGAAAACAAAATTAACTACTTTGTTTTTGACACAGACTCTAGCCAAAAGAAGTGCACTATGGGAAATAGGTGCAATTTTGGGTCATAATCCCTGGAGCAGGGATGGGGCCCACAACAAATCAGAACTTATCATATAGGTCCGCAGTGGCTCGTGGGTCTGCGTACCTACATCCATACCCACGCAGGCAGCCTTCTGGGTACCCTAAGCTACATTTTGTTGTGGACCCCCTCCCCAACCTTGCAAGCAAAGCCTTTTAGCTTGCCCTCGTCCTGACAGCGGAGAGAAAAATGTATGTTTTAAAGTAAATTTATTGTAATTCTACACATTTTGCCATGTGGCGTAGAGAAAATGTTGCCGTTTTAAAGCAGGTTTGCTGCAATTCTACACGTTTTGCCGTAGGGTGGAGAAAAATGTCAGCCGTTTTTTAATATGATATCTGAGTGAGAGTGAATAACAAAATCAATGAGACGCCCACCAGTCGGTAATTCCACCATGATTACTACACGTTTAGATAGCTGGCTAGACTAACTTACCAATCTAAAATGTTTTAGCTGACTGGGCTAATTGAGAGACTGTCAGTGACGGACAAAACAAGAAGAACTGCTGATGCACAACCAAATTTCTAAATGACACCTTTTGTATTCTACTATTCTAACTCCCAACAGTATGTTGAGACCCCGGCTGAGTTCTGCAGGCCTACAAAAAGGGGGGTCCTCCCCATGTTTCCTCCTCTCTCTCTCCTCCTTTCCTCCTCTCTCTCCTCCTTTCCTCCTCTCTCTCCTCCTTTCCTCCTATTCTCTCCTCCTTTCCTCCTCTCTTCTCCTCCTTTCCTCCTCTCTCTCTCCTCCTTTCCTCCTCTCTCTCCTCCCTTTCCTCCTATTCTCTCCTCCTTTCCTCCTCTCTCTCCTCCTTTCCTCCTCTCTCTCCTCCTTTCCTCCTATTCTCTCCCCCTCTCCTCTCTCTTCCCTCTCTCCCTTTCCCCGCTCCTCTCCCTACTTCCCTTCCTCCCTTGTTCCCCTTCTCCTCTCCTCTCCTCTCCTCTCCTCTCCTCTCCTCTCCTCTCCTCTCCTCTCCTCTCCTCTCCTCTCCTCTCCTCTCCTCTCCTCTCCTCTCCTCTCCTCTCCTCTCCTCTCCTCTCCTCTCCTCTCCTCTCCTCTCTCCCCTCTCCTCTCTCCCCTCTCCTCTGTCCTCTCCTCAGCATGGTGCAGGTACTACTGTAGCCTGGGATGTAGCTGGCTGTGTATGTGGCTGGTCCTTCGGAGTGCTGTTTCTCTGGTGCGGTGACAAATCTAGGGAGACAGGCAGCACACGGCCAGGCAGCCAGAGGACACTACCCTATTCCCTACATAGTGCACTATTTAGGGCTCTGTTCAAAAGTAGTGCACTATATAAGGCTCTGTTCAAAAGTAGTGCACTATATAGGGCTCTGTTCAAAAGTAGTGCACTATTAGGGCTCTGTTCAAAAGTAGTTGCACTATTTAGGGCATTGGGTGCCATTTGGGACGCATGCAGACACCTCTCTCAAGCGCCCGCTATCATTTAACTTGTTCCTCTCCTCCTCCTCTCCTCCCTTGTTCCTCCTCTCCCTTGTTCCTCTCCTCCTCTCCCTTGTTCCTCTCCTCCTCCTCTTCTCCCTTGTTTCTCTCCTCTTCCTCTTCTCCCTTGTTCTTCTCCTCCTTCTCTTCTCCCTTGTTTCTCTCCTCTTCCTCTTCTCCCTTGTTCTTCTCCTCCTCCTCTTCTCCCTTATTCTTCTCCTCCTCCTCTGCTCCCTTGTTCCTCTCCTCCTCCTCTTCTCCCTTGTTCCTCCTCCTTCTCTCTTCTCCCTTGTTCCTCTCCTCTTCCTCTTCTCCCTTGTTCCTCTCCTCCTCCTCTGCTCCCTTGTTCCTCTCCTCCTCTGCTCCCTTGTTCCTCTCCTCCTCTGCTCCCTTGTTCCTCTCCTCCTCCTCCTCTTTGTTTCGTTTCCATCCTCCACTGCTGACATTAATCTTCTCTCGTCTGCCGTGTGGAGTAAGACACACACACACACACGGAAGAGAAGAGATGGGCAGTTGGAGGCCTAACTCTCAAAGACTCTTTCCCTCCTCCCTCCTCTCCCTCCTCCCTCCTCTCCCTCCTCTCCCTCCTCCCTCCTTTCCCTCCTCTCCCTCCTCTCCCTCTCCCTCTTCCCAGTGTGCCTAACCTTTACCCCTAAAGACTCTTTCCAAACTCTTCTGTGTTGTCTTGTTGAGCTGAAGCTTAGGCGAACCCTTCAGTTCACAGGCAATGTTACTGATCATGCGAGCTTGGGAACCAGCATTTACCTCTTTAAAAAACATGCAGCAATTGAGTTGGAGCGTCTTACTTCTTTCAAATATAAGCTAAACCTGAAGGAGTATGGTAATGCTGATGAACTGTCTTAGGCCAATCTATGTGGTCTCCCTGTTGGAGAGAAGGGATCTCAATAGAGAATTAGAGGGTTGATATTAATATGGCATACAGCCAACCACCACCTCTCTCTTTTCTCTCTCACCACCCAGCATGAGCCTGATCCTCCATCCCTCTGCTATCAAATGTCCACCCCCATCCCCCTCATCCGTCCTCTCTCCCTCCTCCCCCTCCACCCCACTCTCCCTCCTCCCTCCTCCCCCTCATCCGTCCTCTCTCCCTCCTCTCCCTCCTCCCCCTCCACCCCACTCTCCCTCCTCCCCACTCTCCCTCCTCCCTCCTCCCCCTCCTCCCCACTCTCCCTCCTCCCCCTCCTCCCCACTCTCCCTCCTCCCTCCTCCCCCTCCTCCCCACTCTCCCTACTCCCCCTCCTCCCCACTCTCCCTCCTCCCCACTCTCCCTCCTCCCTCCTCCCCCTCCTCCCCACTCTCCCTCCTCCCCCTCATCCGTCCTCTCTCCCTCCTCTCCCTCCTCCCCCTGCTCCCCACTCTCCCTCCTCCCTCCTCCCTCTCCTCCCCACTCTCCCTACTCCCCCTCCTCCCCACTCTCCCTCCTCCCCACTCTCCCTCCTCCCTCCTCCCCCTCCTCCCCACTCTCCCTCCTCCCTCCTCCCCCTCCTCCCCACTCTCCCTCCTCCCCCTCATCCGTCCTCTCTCCCTCTTCTCCCTCCTCCCCCTCCTCCCCACTCTCCCTCCTCCCTCCTCCCCCTCCTCCCCACTCTCCCTCCTCCCTCCTCCCCCTCCTCCCCACTCTCCCTACTCCCCCTCCTCCCTACTCCCCCTCCTCCCTACTCTCCCTCCTCCCTCCTCCCTCCTCCCTCCTCCCCACTCTCCCTACTCCCCCTCATCCCCACTCTCCCTCCTCCCTCCTTCCTCCTCCCCCTCCTCCCCACTCTCCCTACTCCCCCTCCTCCCCACTCCCCCTCCTCATGTCTCATGGTCTGACAAATACCTCTGTAGCTCGGCCACCTTCCACCGCAGATGCGGAAGGCCGACATAGGAGGATACAGTGGATTGAAGTGCCGCCCGACTTAAACTGACAGATGTTTTTTATGATGTTACTTAGATTGACGCACGGGTGACACTTAAGGAATGGCATTGTAATGTACATATTGTTTTATGATGAAAACATGAAAACATGATGAAAACATGATGAAAACAGTAAGAAACATGATGAAAACATGATGAAAACATGATGAAAACAGTAAGAAAACATTTTATTAAAATAAATAATATTTCACCTTTATTTAACCAGGTAGGCTAGTTGAGAACAAGTTCTCAGTTCTACAACTGAAGAAAGATAAAGCAAAGCAGTGCGACAGAAACAACAACACAGAGTTACACATGGAATAAACAAGCGTACAGTCAATAAGACAATATAAAAAAAATAAAGTCTATATACAATGTGTGCAAATGGCGTGAGGAGGTAAGGCAATAAATAGGCCATAGTAGCGAAGTTATTACAATTTAGCAGATTAACACTGGAGTGATAGATGAGCAGATGATGATGAGCAGATGAAGGTGTGTAAGTAGTGATACTGGTGTGCAAAAGAGCACCAAAGTAAATAAAACAATATGGGGATGAGGTAGGTAGATTGGATGGGCTATTTACAGATGGACTATGTACAGCTGCAGCGATCGGTTAGCTGCTCAGATAGCTGATGTTTAAAGTTAGTGAGGGAAATGTAAGTCTCCAGCTTCAGCAATTTTTGCAATTCGTTCCAATCACTGGCAGCAGAGAACTGGAAGGAAATGTGGCTAAAGGAGGTGTTGGCTTTGGGGATGACCATTGAGATATACCTGCTGGAGCGCGTGCTACGGGTGGGTGTTGTTATCGTGACCAGTGAGCTGAGATAAGCATGATGAAAACAGTAAGAAACAGTAAGAAAACATGGTGTTAATGAAACAGCTAGCTTATGCTTGTCATAACATACTTTCATTGCCAGGTTACCATAAAGTATTTGTTTACATGACCTTTGACTGT
>NC_138293.1:5450000-5495000 GCF_965601325.2 Salmo salar | reverse complement strand
AATTGTTAGGGTCAAATTTGTCTCCGTTCTTAAAGATTTGAGTTATGAGTCCTTGATTCCAGATGTCAGGGAAATAACCTACACTCAGGATCAAATTAAACAGTTTTAATATAGCCAATTGAAATTTTGCACTAGTGGGTTTGAGCAGCTCATGTAGGATGCTATCAGATCCGCATGATTTTTAAAATTTAAGGGCCTGAAGTTTCTTATAGAGCTCCTGGTCAGTAATTGGGGAGTCCAATGGATTTTGATTGTCCTTTATAGCTTTATCTAATCCATTCAACTTCTCATGAATTTGCCATTGCTCTGTGTTTGTGTCAATTTGAATGGTGTTGTAGAGTGTTTTTAAAATGGTTTGTCCAAATGTCACCATTTTGTATCTCTAATTCCTCTTGTTTTGATTTTATTTCGTTTCTTCCCATTTTTACAGAAGTTGTTTGTGTTTATGGACTCCTCAGTCAGTGTCAGCTGCTTGCTGTTGTACTGTGCTTTTTTGGTTCTGAGTGTACGTTTATAGAGTTTTAAAGTCTCACAGTAATGAAGGTGTAAATCACCATTATTTGGGTTTCTATGTGAATGGTAGGATAGTGTTCTAAATTTTTTCCTTATCATTTTACAATCTGCATCAAACCAGTTGTCATCTGTGATCATTTTTGTTTTGTTTTTTTATCAATTTCAGTTGTGCTTCTTTTGCCGTTTGCCTGAATATATAGTTGATGTTTTGTACTGCTAGATTGATGCCTTCTTTACTGTGAGTGAATGTGGTATCCAGAAAGTTATTTAAGAGTGTCAGACAGAGGTGTTAGTGGTTTCACAGTGAATGAGCTGGAGGCCCCGGGCTGAGGGGCGTCGCTGGAGGCTCCGGGCTGAGGAGCGTCGCTGGAGGCTCCGGGCTGAGGAGCGTTGCTGGAAGCTCCTGGCTGAGGAGCATCACTGTAGGCTCCGGACTGGAGAGTGTCGCCGTAGGTTCCGGGCCATGGATCCAGGCTCTGGGCCATGGATCATCATTGGAGGCTTCGTGCCATGGATCATCCCTACAGGCTCCGGGCCATGGATCATCACTGGAGACCAACCAGATCCGTTGTGCCGGCGCACTTCTCCCTGGCTGCCGGCCAAGTCTCGCACGGCAACGCTGAGGAGCCCGTACCGACCGCACCGGACTGTGCGTGCGGATGGGCGAGATAGTGCGCATCACTCCATAATGCATTTCTCGCCCCTCTGCACGCCCGCTCTGCAGTGCCCTTTCCGCCAGCACCATTTCCCGGAATCTTGCGTCGAACTCAGCGCTTGACTCCTTTTTTGGTTTGCTCCACGGCTCTCTCCTGTACGCCCCGGGAAGTTAGGTCAGGGCTCCCTCTGACCTAGCCAAACTACCCGTATGCCCCCCCCCCCCAATTGTTTGGGGGGGCTGCCTCTCAGCTTCCTCTTGCCGCCCCAGCCCTTCCTCCCAGTAACGCCGTTCCGCCTTCGCTGCCTCTATCTCCCGGCCTTGTCCATGTTCCTGCCCCATCCAGGATTTCTTCCCAGGTCCATGACTCCAAGCCATAGTGCTCGGTCCTGCTCCTCCTCCCACGCTGCTTGGTCTTCTTTTGGTGGGTGGTTCTGTCACAGGCGTCGTAGTGAACAGACCAAGGCGCAGCATGTAGAGTGCTCATTCTTAATTTATTATAGGAGAACGCTTAAACAGCAAAATAACAACAACCAACAGTTCCGTAAGGTACACAGACTAATACGGAAAACAACCACCCACAAAAACCCAAAAGAAAACAGGCTGCCTAAGTATGGCTTCCAATCAGAGACAACGAAAGACACCTGCCGAAAAACGAAACATAGAAAATGCAAACTAGAACAAATTCCCCTGGAAACAAACAAACCCCAAAACACACAAAACAACCCCCCTGCCACGCCCTGACCACTCCACCATGGCAAATGACCCTTTTCACTGGTCAGGACGTGACACTACCCTCTCTAGTCTAATACTATAATTCTACCCTCTCTAGTCTACATTCTTAGAAAAGAATATGCTATCTAGAACCTAAATTGGTTAATTTGGCTGTCCACATAGGATACCCCTTTGAATAACCTTTTTTGGTTCCAGGTAGAACCCTTTCGGGTTTCATGTAGAACCCCTTCCACAGAGGGTTCTACTGTACATAGAATCCAAAAGGGTTCTACCTGGAACAAAAAGGGTTCTACCTGAAACAAAAATGGTTCAACCTGGAACCAAAAAGGGTTATACCTGGAACCAAAAAGTGTTATCATATGGGGACAGCCGAATAACCATATTTGAACCCTTTTTTCTAAGAGTGGAGATATGTGATCATCGGAGCCTTGCCTCGTGCTGCAACTGCTTTAAATCAACCACAAGACAAGCAGACAAGCCGATCATCAGTTTTCTGAATGATAAATTATTGTAAGAGTGTTCAAGTTCAAATTGACTTTCAGAGACTAAATGAAAACGATGAAGCTATGTCCCAATTATGACATAGTAAAATAATGAGAAAACTTAACTTTAAGTATGCATATTCAGTTAGCAAATCATATGCCAGTCTAAATAGATATAGGATCATGTTTATGATTATACTACAGCCGACTAAGGATGGATCCCACTAGGGCTACAGTGACCATCCAGCCAGGACGGAGTGTGCCAGCCCTGAGCTCCAGACCTCCGGTGCCCCTCCACGGCCCAGTGTGCCCTGTGCCTGCTCTGCGCACCCAGTCTCCTGTGCATTTCCCCGTGTGGCTCAGTTGGTAGAGCATGGTGTTTGCAACGCCAGGGTTGTGGGTTCGATTCCCACGGGGGACCAGTACGGAGAATTTTTTTTTATGAAATGTATGCGTTCACTACTGTAAGTCGCTCTGGATAAGAGCGTCTGCTAAATGACTAAAACGGAAATGTTTAAGAGACTGTATTACCATGAGAGAATATACATACCCTTAAAGCTATCTGGTTTTCTGACCCCAAAAAGGGGTGTGTGTGGTGGTCAAAATAAATACTATATTTATAAAATAATATATAATATAGTGGACTCTACAAGGTGTTGAAATCGTTCCACAGGGATGCTGGCCCATGTTGACTCCAATGCTTCCCACAGTTGTGTCAAGTTGGTTGGATGTACTTTGGTTGGTGGACCATTCTTGATACACACGGGAAACTGTTGAGGGTGAAAAAAAACCCAGCAGCGTTGCAGTTCTTGACATAATCAAACCAGTGAGCCTGGCACTTACTACCATACCCTGTTCAAAGGCACTTTAAAATGTTGTCTTGCCCGTTCACCCTCTGAATGACACACATACACAATCCATGTCTTAATTGTCTCAAGGCTTATTAATCAATGATGTTTAACCTCTACGGGATCGGTCTCCCCCCGCGGGACGGTTGAGTTAACGCAGGCTAGTGTGATTAGCATGAGGTTGTAAGTAACAAATAAAATTCCCAGGAAACACTGTAGACATATCTGATATGAGCAGAAAGCTTACATTTTTGTTAATCTAACTGCACTGTCCAATTTAGAGTAGCTGTTACAGTGAAAGAATACCATGCTGTTGTTTGAGGAGAGTGCAAAATTATGAACTTGAAAATGTATTAATAAACAAATTAGGCACATTTGGGCAGTCTTGATACAACATTTTGAACAGAAATGCAATGGTTCATTGAATCAGTCTAAAACTTTGCACACACACAAAATCTAGATTGCGCCTGGGCTGGAATAATACATTATGGCCTTTGTCTTGCATTTCAAAGATTATGGTACAAAAAATATTATATTTTACCAGATCTAATGTGTTATATTCTCCTACATTAATTTCACATTTCCACAAACTTTAAAGTGTTTCCTTTCAAATGGTATCAAGAATATGCAAATCCTTGCTTCAGGTCCTAAGCTACAGGCAGTTAGACTTGGGTCATTTTATGCGAAAATTTATAAAAAGGGTTGGATCCTAAAAACACTGGACTTCTGATCCCATGTATTGACCATTGAGAGGCTTTATGGACACCAGTAAACTAAAATATACATCCAAAACCATTAATGATGTTTAACCAAAAAATATACAGTGCATTCGGAAAGTATTCAGACCCCTTGACTTTTTTCACATGTTGTTACGTTACAGCATTTTTCTAAAATGGACTAAATAATTTTTCCCCATCATCAATATGCACCATAATGACAAAGCAAAAACAGGTTTTTAGTTTTTTTGTTTTTGCAAAAAACAAAACATAATGGAAATATCACATTTACTTAAGTATTCAGACCCTTTATTCAGAACTTTGTTGAAGCACCTTTGGCAACGATTACAGACTCGAGTCTTCTTGGGTATGACGCTATGGTCTTGGCACACCTGTATTTGGGGAGTTTCTCCCATTCTTCTCTGCAGATCCTCTCAAGCTCTGTCAGGTTGGATGGGGAGCATCGCTGCACAGCTATTTTAAGGTCTCTCCAGAGACCTGGTTCATGTCCGTGCTCTGGCTGGGCCACTCAAGGACATTCAGAGACTTGTCCCGAAGCCACTCCTGCATTGTCTTGGCTGTGTGCTTATGGTCGTTGTCCTGTTGGTAGGTGAACCTTCGCCCCAGTCGCTGAAAAACATTCCCAAAGCATGATGCTACCACCACCATGTTTCACCATAGGGACAGTGCCAGATTTCTTCCAGATGTGACGCTTGGCATTCAGGCCAAAGACTTCAATCTTGGTTTCATCAGACCAGAGAATCGTATTTCTCATGGTCTGAGAGTCCTTTACGTGCCTTATTGGAAAACTCCAAGTGGGCTGTCATGTGGCTTTTACTGAGGAGTGGCTTCCTTCTGGCCACTCTACCGTAAAGGCCTAATTGATGGAGTGCTGCAGAGATGGTTGTCCTTCTGGAAGGTTCTCCCATCTCATCAGAGGAACTCTTGAGCTCTGTCAGAGTGACCATCGGGTTCTTGGTCACATCCCTGACCAAGGTCCTTCTCCCCCGATTGGTCAGTTTGGCCGGGCGGCCAGCTCCAGGAAGTCTTGGTGGTTCCACACTTCTTCCGTTTAAGAATGATGGAGGCCACAGTGTTATTGGGGACCTTCAATGCTACAGATCTGTACCTCGACACAATCTTGTCTCAGAGCTCTATGGACAACTCCTTGAATCTCGTGGCTTGGTTTTTGCTCAACTGTGGGACCTTATAGAGACAGGTCTGTGCCTTTCCAAATGTCCATTCAATTGAATTTACCACAGGTGGACTCCAATTAAGTTTTTAAAAACATCTCAAGGATGATCAATGGAAACAGGATGCACCTGAGCTCAATTTCGAGTCTCATAGCAAAGGGTCTGAATACTTATGTAAATAAGGTATTTCTGTTTTTTAACAACTCAAAGACAAACAGAATCAAACACCAGTCTAACATCTGGCAAACAACTCACAGACAAACAGAATCAAACACCAGTCTAACATCTGGCAAACAACTCACAGACAAACAGAATCAAACACCAGTCTAACATCTGGCAAACAACTCACAGACAAACAGAATCAAACACCAGTCTAACAGCTGGAAAACAACTCACAGACAAACAGAATCAAACACCAGTCTAACATCTGGCAAACAACTCACAGACAAACAGAATCAAACACCAGTCTAACATCTGGCAAACAACTCACAGACAAACAGAATCAAACACCAGACTAACAGCTGGAAAACAACTCACAGACAAACAGAATTAAACACCAGTCTAACAGCTGACGATCAGCCAGGAGTTTCTAAAAGACACATCTGGAATGGCATAATCATACATTCCCAGGACATACTGTAGAGTGAGTATACACTCCTATAAAACACAGCATTTTAGACTTGGTTTATAGAGGAAAATACTCACAGGTTGAATCTGACTTGACTGTCTCTCTACCTACATAGAATGATGATACTCACAGGTAGAATCTGACTTGACTGTCTCTCTACCTACATAGAATGGTGATATTCACAGGTAGAATCTGACTTGACTGTCTCTCTATCTACATATAATGATGATACTCACAGGTAGAATCTGACTTGACTGTCTCTCTATCTACATAGAATGATGATACTCACAGGTAGAATCTGACTTGACTGTCTCTCTATCTACATAGAATGATGATACTCACAGGTAGAATCTGACTTGACTGTCTCTATCTACATATAATGATGATATTCACAGGTAGAATCTGACTTGACTGTCTCTCTACATATAATGATGATACTCACAGGTAGAATCCAACTTGTACAAAACATAGCTAAGCTATGAGGTTCCATATTTGACATTTGAAGGTCTCGTATTTGTGGTTAAGGTAAGGAACTTGCAAAGAAAGCATGATTATTAACACTTGGTCGCAGATCGCTCTTTTTGTGACTCTCGCTTCCGGCCACAGACCTTAATGAAAGTCATGTAGGTAGACAGCCTGTTTTTACAGACATCTGCCATTCTCTCTCTCTCTCTCTCACACACACACACACACACACACACACACACACACACACACACACACACACACACACACACACACACACACACACACACACACACACACACACACACACACACACACACACACACACACACACACACACACACACACATTTAATTAATCTGCGGTTCATTCATAATTGCTGTGCAATTATTGCTAACAGTAACAAAGACACACTAGTGTTGCACGGTATACTGAAACTTGGTGTGGGATAGTGTTGCACGGCATACTGAAACTTGGTGTGGGATAGTGTTGCACGGTATACTGAAACTTGGTGTGGGATAGTGTTGCACGGTATACTGAAACTTGGTGTGGGATAGTGTTGCACGGTATACTGAAACTTGGTGTGGGATAGTGTTGCACGGTATACTGAAACTTGGTGTGGGATAGTGTTGCACGGTATACTGAAACTTGGTGTGGGATAGTGTTGCACGGTATACTGAAATTTGGTGTGGGATAGTGTTGCACGGCATACTGAAACTTGGTGTGGGATAGTGTTGCACGGCATACTGAAACTTGGTGTGGGATAGTGTTGCACGGTATACTGCAAGTTGGTGTGGGATAGTGTTGCACGGTATACTGAAACTTGGTGTGGGATAGTGTTGCACGGTATACTGAAACTTGGTGTGGGATAGTGTTGCACGGCATACTGAAACTTGGTGTGGGATAGTGTTGCACGGCATACTGAAACTTGGTGTGGGATAGTGTTGCACGGCATACTGAAACTTGGTGTGGGATAGTGTTGCACGGTATACTGAAACTTGATGTGGGATAGTGTTGCACGGCATACTGAAACTTGGTGTGGGATAGTGTTGCACGGTATACTGAAACTTGGTGTGGGATAGTGTTGCACGGTATACTGAAACTTGGTGTGGGATAGTGTTGCACGGTATACTGAAACTTGGTGTGGGATAGTGTTGCACGGCATACTGAAACTTGGTGTGGGATAGTGTTGCACGGTATACTGAAACTTGGTGTGGGATAGTGTTGCACGGCATACTGAAACTTGGTGTGGGATAGTGTTGCACGGTACACTGAAACTTCTGTACTTTTTTTTTAATATAAAAATAAAACACTGTTCAGTACTATAATTTTTTGTTATGTTCGTTACTTCGGTCCAATGTGTCCCACGTGATTAAGAGGATCAAGTCTGTTTATCAGTGCAGCCCCTTTACAGCAAGAAGAGCAAAGAGCCTTCTCCACTTCCTCATTCATTACTACAGCTGCCTGGTTGCATTGTTATCTCTCCACTCATGCTGCACACAAGTTAACACACTTGAATAATGTAACACGGCATGTAGAAATGTTGAAACTGTTCATTACTGTTCACAAAACTATTTCCCTACAGGCTAGAACTTGCAAGACGATACCAGTAGCGTTCAGTTTTAATTGTAGGCAAATTTTCCTTGCTAGCTTACAACTGAATTCACTACCCTAGTACTTTGTTTGTGATAATATGCAAACTATAACACAAAATATGATGATTTTCAAAGCTGATTTTCAACCAAAAAAATTGTATTAATTCACTTCGTCTCCCTCGCCACCAAAAACTAATTCACTTCTTCATCTCCCTCGTCTCCCGTTTGATTTCCACTAGATTCCATAGCAACAAAGTCAGATTCCACAGTGATGTTCTGCCTTGAGAATTACATCATTACTTTCTTAAAGATACAGCGTACACTTTATATATATATAAAAAAGAGAGCCGTTGTAAATGGAAGGGATTGTTTGTCATCTGTTGCCCAGTCATCTGTATTGAGATTTTTCATTCAAATGTAGGTAAAAACAAAGTGTAATTGATTAGATGATTGTATAATTGATTCATTAATGCATGCATAGCTGTCTCAAAACAACGGACATACACATTTTCAGATGTAACGATATTCAACTGAAAAGATGCCCAACGATTGAACAGTGCAGTCGCTGTCTGGATCAAGTGACATTCTGACTTTGGCTAATACGACTTGTTTTTGTTTTGGTATCAAGTATCGTGATACTAAACCTGGTATCGGTATTGAAGTCATAATGCGGGTATCGTGGCAATACTAAGACACACACACACACATACCCAAGCTGTTAACGAAGACAGGAGGTAATTAATCATAGTGTAGTGTAGCAGAAGACACCCAGAGCTCTTTTGTGATGACACCTTACTGGTGAAACCACAATGACAAGTGTTGTTCTCTAGGAGAGAAGAAAGAGAGAGAGGAGAGAGAAGAGAGAAGAGAGAGAAGAGAGAGAGAGAGAGAGAGAGAGATCATTCACTGTCAAGCCACTAACACCTCTGTCTGATCACAGCCAAATTACGTTGTTCCTCAAAAGAACAGACATGGAAACAACCACACATTCACAGCCCAGTAAGCTGTACAACATCAGAAATTCATACAGATGGGCCCAAAACAGCACAGAATAATACCAGAAAGCAACCAGTAACCAAAATATCCAAACACTCTTAGATAACTTTCTGGATACCACATTCACTCACAGTAAAATAAGGCATCAATCTAGCAGTAAAAAACATCAACTATATATTCAGGCAAACGGCAAAAGAAGCACAACTGAAATTGATAAAAAGCAAAACAAAAAAGATCACAGATGACAACTGGTTTGATGCAGATTGTAAAATGATAAGGAAAAAACTTAGAACACTATCCTACCATTCACATAGAGACCCAAATAATGGTGATTTACACCTTCATTACTGTGAGACTTTAAAACTCTATAAACGTACACTCAGAACCAAAAAAGCACAGTACAACAGCAAGCAGCTGACACTAACTGAGGAGTCCATAAACACAAACAACTTCTGTAAAAATTGGAAAAAACTAAATAAAATCAAAACAAGAGGAATTAGAGATACAAAATGGTGACATATGGACAAACCATTTTAAAAACACTCTACAACACCATTCAAATTGACACAAACACAGAGCAATGGCAAATTCATGAGAAGTTGAATGGATTAGATAAAGCTATAAAGGACAATCAAAATCCATTGGACTCCCCAATTACTGACCAGGAGCTCTATAAGAAACTTCAGGCCCTCAAATTTAAAAAATCATGCGGATCTGATGGCATCCTAAATGAGATGCTCAAACTCACTAGTGCAAATTTTCAATTGGCTATATTAAAACTGTTTAATTTGATCCTGAGTGTAGGTTATTTCCCTGACATCTGGAATCAAGGACTCATAACTCAAATCTTTAAGAACGGAGACAAATTTGACCCTAACAATTACAGAGGCATTTGTGTGAACAGTAACCTGGGAAAGGTTTTCTGTAGTATAATAAATGTAAGAGTTCTAAACTTCCTTAATAAGCACAATATCTTGAGTAAAAGCCAAATTGGATTTATACCAAAACATCGTACGACTGATCATATTTACACCCTACACACCCTGATAGATAAACATGTCCACCAAAATAATACCAAAATATACGCTTGCTTTATCGACTTCCAAAAAGCGTTTGATTCTATTTGGCCTACAGGACTGTTCTACAAAGATATTAAAGTGGTGTAGGGGGTAAAACATATGACATAATTAAATTAATGTATACTGGCAATACGTGCAGCATTAAAATTGGCAAGAAAATAACAGAATTCTTTATCCAGGGGCGGGGCCTTCGACAGGGTTGCAATCTGAGCCCTGCACTCTTCAATATTTACATCAACGAATTGGCCACTATTCTAGAAAAATCCTCAGCCCCTGGTGTTAGTCCCCACAATTCAGAGGTTAAATGCCTACACTTCGCAGATGACCTATGCCTGACCTATGCCTGCTGTCACCCACAGCACATGGCCTACAGCAGAGCCTGGACCTGCTAAAGCACTACTGTCAGACCTGGGCCCTTGCCATAAACCCCAAAATGACTAAAATAATGATTTTCCAGAGAAGATCCAGATCTCAGGGAATTGGACCAACGTTCTCAATTGGTACAAAATATATAGAGTACTGCACACACTACCATTACTTAGGTTTAAAAATAAGCTCAACTGGACACCTTAATGAGGCAGTGAATGAACTGAGAGAGAAAGCACGCAGGGCATTCTACGCAATTAAAAACCAAATTCAAATTGAAATGCCTATTAAAATTTGGCTAAAACTAATTGAATGTGTCATTGAACCAATTGCACTTCATGGCAGCGAGGTGTGGGGTCCACTTGCAAAACAAGATTTCACCAAATGGGACAAACACCCCATTGAAACCCTGGATGCAGAGTTCTGTAAGATTCTCCTACATGTCCAGAGGAAAACTACAAGCAATGCAGGCAGGGCAGAAATAGGCCAATATCCACTAATAATAAAAACTCAAAAAAGAGCAATTAAGTTTTGGAAACATCTAAAATACAGTGACCCCCTCTCATATCATTACCAAGCCCTGCAATGCCAAGAGCTGAGCAAAGAAGAGTCCCCTCATCCAGCTGGTCCTGGGGCTGAGTTCACAAACCTATTCTACTAACACACTGAAGCCTCAGGACCAGAACATCCAATCAATCAGAATAAAACAAATTACAACACAGTCAAAACAAAACTTCATTGCTTATTGGGAAACACAAGCACAAGCACAATGCAGTGCTATCAGGCCCTAACTCGACCCTTGGTTATTGTTGTTACTGTTGTTACAATTTTGAGTCTTATTATTTTAATATTGTAAATATCCAAAGTAATATATACTCTGTTACCAAAAAGCAAATGTTATTGAATTTAATTGAGAGAGAAATAATTATGTTGTTTCCCATTCAGTTGAATGTCTGTTGATCCAGTGAGTGAGAGAGAGAGAGAGAGAGAGAGAGAGAGAGAGAGAGAGAGAAATAATTGTTGTTTCCCATTCAGTTGAATGTCTGTTGATCCAGTGAGTGAAAGAGAGAGATGGGGAGAGAGCGAGAGACAGAGAGAGAGAAAGAGAGAGAGAGAGAGAGAGAGAGAGAGAGAGAGAGGGGAGAGAGAGAGAGAGAGAGAGAGAGAGAGAGAGAGAGAGATGGGCTTGTTTGGCTCAGGTTATCATCATGTGCTGTTCAGCATCAGCATGCCTTGGGTAACAAGTAGCTAGTGCGAGAAGGGGAGAGATGCAGCTTGATCACTATGTTAGTGGTGAAATCAGCAAAGGCAAAGAGTACTCTGTGACAAAAACAGAAAAGGGGGTTGTTAACTGCTTAATTCAATCAATATCATATTCCAACCATAATGTGTAAATCATAAGCATGTTATTGATTACGTCCATTTAAGTGATGATGCCCGAGAAGCCGGTGTTTGGAGGATATATTGCTGCGAGGTGATCCAATACATGAAACTTATCATCGTTTGTTTGTAATCCAGAGAGGTTAGAAGAAGTATCTAGTTCCTCCATGAGGCTGTGGATCCTAATTGTGTATTTAAAAGAAAACATGAATTATCAGCGTACAATGACGCCTTTGTTTTTTAAGCCATACCATCTCTTAATATTATTGTTGGATCTGATTTTCTACTAGCTAACATTTCGATGGCAATAATAAATTGATATGCCAATAGTGGACAACCTTGTTTTACTCCTCTTGACAGTTTAATACTTTCTGAGATGTAGCCATTGTTTACTATTTTACACCTATGGTTACTATACATAACTTTAACCCATTTTATAAGAGATTCTCCAAAATTGAAATATTCCAGGCATTTATATATAAGTCAGTTATGAATACCAGGCCTGGTTTCCCCGAAATTTCATAGTGTTCCATTTTTTCCAGTATTTGTCTTATATTATCTCCAATGTATCGTCCATGTAAAAAACCTGTCTGATTAGGATGAATAATATCTGACAAAACCTTTTTAATTCTATGCGCCAAGCATTTACCTATAATTTTTGCATCACAACACTGAAGTGTAAGAGGCCTCCAATTTTTTTAATGGACTGGATCTTTATATATACCACTTGGATCCTGTTTCAGTAATAATGAAATCAGACCTTCTTGTTGAGTATCTGATAATCTACCATTTATATAGGAGTGGTTAAAACATGCTAATAACGGTCCTCTGAGTACATCAAAAGGTTTGGTATACCTCAACTGGTATTCCATCCAGCCCTGGAGTTTTCCCAGCCTTAAAGGCTTGAATTGCATCAATAAGTTCCTCCTCTGTAATTTGGCCTTCACATGAGTCTTTCTGTACACATGTTAACCTCACTAGGGGGTGTAGGACGCTAGCGTCCCACCTGGCCAACATCCAGTGAAATTGCAGAGCACCAAATTCAAAAACAGAAATACTAATTATAAATATTCATGAAACATACAAGTGTTATACATCGGTTTAAAGATAAACTTCTTGTTAATCCAACCACGGTGTCAGATTTCAAAAAGGCTTTACGGCGAAAGCAAACCATGCGATTATCTGAGAACAGCGCCCAGCAGACAAATCATTACAAACAGTAACAAGCCAAGTAGAGGAGTTACACAAGTCAGAAATAGGGATAAAATGAATCACTTACCTTTGATGATCTTCATATGTTTGCACTCACAAGACTCCCATTTACTCAATACATGTTCGTTTTGTTCGATAAAGTCCATGTTTATATCCAAAAACCTCTGTTTTGTTAGCGCGTTTTGTTCAATAATCCACTGTCTCAAACAACATCCGGTGAAAATGCAGAGCGTGAAACTCAACAAAACAGAAATTCTCATAATAAACATACATAAAAGGTACAAGTGTTATACACCAGCTTAAAGATAAACTTTTTGTTAATCCAACCGCTGTGTCAGATTTCAAAAAGGCTTTACGGCGAAAGCAAACCATGCGATTATCTGAGTATAGCGCCCAGCAGACAAATCATTACAAATCGTTAGCAGCCAAGAAGAGGAGTAACAAAAGTCAGAAATAGCGATAAAAATGTATCACTTACCTTTGATGATCTTCATACGGTTGCACTCCGAAGACTCCATGTTACACAATAAATGTTTGTTTTGTTCGATAATGTCCCTCTTTGTGTCCAAAAACCTCAGTTATATTGGTGTGTTTTGTTCAGCAATCCATTGGAACAAAGCGCGGTCACAACAGACAGACGAAAAATCAAAAAAGTACAATAAAAGTTCATAGAAACATGTCAAATGACGTTTAAAATCAATCCTCAGGTTGTTATTGTCATAAATAATCAATAATATTTTAACTGGACAAAAGCTTCGTCAATAGAAAAGGAGAAACAGGAATTGCGCGCTCCCGATCGCGCGCTGGACTCATGTCTGGAAATTTCCACAGCCCTCTCATTGAAAGTGCTGCATCTCCCTCATTTTTCAGAGTAAAAGCCTGAAACAATGCCTAAAGACTGGCCAGATGTAGAAGAAGCCATAGAGATTGTGAACTGGGTCCTAAGTCTTTGCATGGTGGATAGGCTTTCAATGGAAAAACAGCCTTTCAAAATAATAGTACTTCCTGGTTGGCTTTTCCTCAGGTTTTCACCTGCCATATCAGTTCTGTTATTTTTGTAACCTTTTTTTTTACATTTTACATATTCAGCAGACACTCTTATCCAATTTCATACATTGTTTTTCTGTGCTGGCCCCCCGTGGGAATCGAACCCACAACCCTGGTGTTGCAAACACCATGCTCTACCAACTGAGCTACAGCGAAGGCTGTTATACTCACAGACATTATTTTAACAGTTTTGGAAACTTTAGAGTGTTTTCTATCCAAATCGACCAATTATATGCATATCCTAGCTTCTGGGCCTGAGTAGCAGGCAGTTTACTATGGGCACGCTTTTCATCCAAAATTCCGAATGCTGCCCCCTACCCTAGTGAAGTTAATTTTACATTATTAATAGGAAGAAAATCCACACAATTAGCTTCGGTTAGTGGAGATGGAGGAGACTGAAACAAAAACTGTAACGATGTACGCTGAGGGTCGGGAAGCAAGTTCAGGGAGTGAATACATTTAATAAATAAATGAAACAAACACGCAACACAAACAGCGCACCGACATGGAACAGAAACAGAAACAATGACGACTGGGGAAGAAACCAAAGGGAGTGACATATAAAGGGCAGGTAATCAGGGAAGTGATGGAGTCCAGGTGAGTGTCATTATGCGCTTAATGCTGGTGATAGGTGTGCACCCTAACAAGCAGCCTGGTGACCTAGAGGCCGGAGAGGGAGCACACATGACAAAAACATATGCTTAAAGTACTTTACTTCCTCTTTCAATATATTGTTTGGTGAATCATGGGTGATTCCGTCATTTGTAACAATTTTCAGAAAAGTATTTTTGTTAGCGTTTCTATGTTCAAGATAAAAATTAATTTGGTACATTTTCAATAGGGATGCACGATATATCGGTGAACATATTGGAATCGGACGATATTAGCTAAAAATGCCAACATCGGTATCGGCTGATGTCTAGTTTAACGCCGATGTGCAAAACCGATGTCAAAGCTGACGTGCATACCTATATAACATAGGTACATGACGTAATGACGCCACGTAGAATGTTACGCTATACATACAACACAGCATTCCTAACCTCGCCCACAATGTCTGCTGTGTGGATCGAGCAGTCAATAAGTCCAGCAGTCATTTGAAAGAGTAACACCATTTCAGCGAGACAACTCAAAGGCGAATTCCATTAAAGCCAAGATAATGGAATTCATTGCCCTTGACAATCAACCGTTCTTTGTTGTGGGTGATATTGGCTTTTGCCAACTGGTCGAGCACCGGTACACACTACCAAGTGCGCAATTTTTCAGATGTTGCCCTACCGGAGTACTATACTATGGAATGCCGTTTGGGTCGCCATGTGGGTCTTTGCATGTAAATAAAAAAGAGCCAAGTGCCACCACTACTATCAGTAGCACTGGCAAAGCTGTACAAAAAGTCTGCAAACAAGCAAACACCGGCCACAAACGACGTGTTTACAATACCGCGTTGGTAATAAAGCATCATTTGTTCGACCGCAGCTTCTGGGGTAGCTAGCTAGCTTTAGCTTGGTACCTTGCTAGCACCAATACAACCAGCCTGAAAACAATGATCAGTAGTAACTGCTGTCATTTTCATTATTCTTAGCAATAATTTAGGAATCCTTGTAAGTATTAGCTAGGTTGCCACTTGTTGTTCACCTATTGAAATTGTTCACCTATTGAAATTGAACTTCAGTTCATGAAATAAATAGCTAGCCAGCTACTTAACCCTGTTGCCCAAAGCTGACGTTATAAGCAGCCAGCTAGCTTCATCTGGCTAGCGAGGCTCGACCGGACCGGGTTATGTGTTGTGAAGCTAGCCACAATAAGGATTAGGCACAATAGTGGAATTTGCGGTGTGCCTACAAAATAAAAATGTGTAATTGACAGTGATGCAAATGAATACAAAAGTCGAATCATGCCATACTTTTATTTTGAAGGCTTACTGCAAAGTCCACTTGAAATGCGGTGCATACTGGCGGCAGAGAAGTCAGGCGCAGGAGAGCGAAAACTGATTTACAACGGTGTCGTTTAATAAACATAAATCACCGTCAACAGAACAATACATGAAATGGGTCAAACAAAAACCCGGTAATAACCAGCATACCGTGCACAAGCACTACAGGAAACAATTACGGACAAGGACATGGGGGGGAACAGAGGGTTAAATACACAACATGTAATTGATGGAATTGGAACCAGGTGTGATGGAAGACAAGACAAAACCAATGGAAAATGAAAAGTGGATCGGCGATGGCTAGAAGGACGGTGACGTCGACCGCCGAACGCCGCCCGAACAAGGAGAGGGACCGACTTCGGCGGAAGTCGTGACAGCACTATTGTGGCTAATCCTTATTGTGTCTAACTTCACATAGATGGTCCGACCACCATTAATCAAATAAGAACTGTCTTATATATTAGGGTTATTTTAGATGATGACACCTAGCTATATAGTTAGCTGGCTAACTATAGCTACTGAAACAGATTATGTCATTTTTTAATGTTTTTGGGGAAGAACTTTGTTTGCATTCCATGAGCTAGCTAGGTTTCTTTTATGACCAGCACTGTAGGTGCGCGAGACAACTTTACCAGCATCATAGCAGACGTATCGGTGAATTGTTGTGACATATGAAATACGAGTGATGGTGTAATCAATGTATAATAACTACGTAAAAAAAATTATGAACGCGTTAAAGTATTATGTGACATGCAGTCATATTCAGTTCCTGATTGGTCAACAAGATAATTTGACAGATCAAATAGTGTTATTTGACACGTCAGCTACTGATAAATTATACTGCTCAAAAAAATAAAGGGAACACTTAAACAACACAATGTAACTCCAAGTCAATCACACTTCTGTGAAATCAAACTGTCCACTTAGGAAGCAACACTGATTGACAATACATTTCACATGCTGTTGTGCAAATGGAATAGACAACAGGTGGAAATTATAGGCAATAAGCAAGACACCCCCAATAAAGGAATGATTCTGCAGGGGGTGACCACAGACCACTTCTCAGTTTCTATGCTTCCTGGCTGATGTTTTGGTCACTTTTGAATGCTGGCAGTGCTTTCACTCTAGTGGTAGCATGAGACTGTGTCTACAACCCACACAAGTGGCTCAGGTAGTGCAGCTCATCCAGGATGGCACATCAATGCAAGCTGTGGCAAGAAGGTTTGCTGTGTCTGTCAGCGTAGTGTCCAGAGCATGGAGGCGCTACCAGGAGACAGGCCAGTACATCAGGAGACGTGGAGGAGGCCGTAGGAGGGCAACAACCCAGCAGCAGGACCGCTACCTCCGCCTTTGTGCAAGGAGGAGCAGAAGGAGCACTGCCAGAGCCCTGCAAAATGACCTCCAGCAGGCCACAAATGTGCATGTGTCTGCTCAAACGGTCAGAAACAGACTCCACGAGGGTGGTATCAGGGTCCGACGTTCACAGGTGGGGGTTGTGCTTACAGCCCAACACCGTGCAGGACGTTTGGCATTTGCCAGAGAACACCAACATTGGCAAATTCGCCACTGGCGCCCTGTGCTCTTCACAGATGAAAGCAGGTTCACACTGAGCACACGTGACAGACGTGACAGAGTCTGGAGACGCCGTGGAGAACGTTCTGCTGCCTGCAACATCCTCCAGCATGACCGGTTTGGCGGTGGGTCAGTCATGGTGTGGGGTGGCATTTCTTTGGGGGGCCGCACAGCCCTCCATGTGCTCACCAGCGGTAGCCTGACTGTCATTAGGTACCGAGATGAGATCCTCAGACCCCTTGTGAGACCATATGCTGGTGCGGTTGGCCCTGGGTTCCTCCTAATGCAAGACAAGGCTAGACCTCATGTGGCTGGAGTGTGTCAGCAGTTCCTGCAAGAGGAAGGCATTGATGCTATGGACTGGCCCGCCCGTTCTCCAGACCTGAATCCAATTGAGCACATCTGGGACATCATGTCTCGCTTCATCCACCAACGCCACGTTGCACCACAGACTGTGCAGGAGTTGGCGGATGCTTTAGTCCAGGTCTGGGAGGAGATCCCTCAGGAGACCATCCGCCACCTCATCAGGAGCATGCCCAGGCATTGTAGGGAGGTCATACAGGCACGTGGAGGCCACACACACTACTGAGCCTCATTTGGACTTTTTTTAAGGACATTACATCAAAGTTGGATCAGCCTGTAGTGTGGTTTTCCACTTTAATTTTGAGTGTGACTCCAAATCCAGACCTCCATGGGTTGATAAATTGGATTTCCATTGATTATTTTTGTGTGATTTTGTTGTCAGCACATTCAACTATGTAAAGAAAAAAGTATTTAATAACATTATTTCTTTCATTCAGATCTAGGATGTGTTGTTTAAGTGTTCCCTTTATTTTTTTGAGCAGTGTATATAGTTTTTGACATGCAAAGACCCAAACGGCGTTCTGTAGAAATCCTGGTTGAGAATGAAACGACTGAACAAATGAACAATGAAACAGCACAGCAAATAAGTGAAAGAAATAGGTTTTGATTATGTTTTACTGGTAACAGGGACATACGTAAATGCCAACAAAATAACTTTTTGGTCAGTGTGGTGTGTGTGTGTGTAACCTTTATTTAACTTGGCAAGTCAGTTAAGAACAAATTCTTATTTACTATGACAGCCTACCCCGGCCAAACCTGGACGATGCTGGGCCAATTGTGCGCCATCCTATGGGACTCCCAATCACGGCCGTATGTGATACAGCCTGGATTCGAACCAGGGACTGTAGTGACACTGAGATGCAGTGCCTTAGACCGCTGCATCCATGTGTGTGTGTTATCTATTTAACTGTACTAGCTTAAAAGGCCGCAATTTTATTATATCGGTATCGGTATCGTTATCATTTTTTTTTGCCAAGGAAAATATCGGATATCGGTATCGGACAAAAAATGTAATATCGGTGCATCACTAAGTTTCACCTATATTCCATCCAGTTTGCATTTGATGATATATTACACTGGATCTTTCTTGAATAAGTTCCCCCATTTCTTTTTGTTTTTCCTCTAACTTATTCTGTTATTCTGTGGACTCTTTTGACCTAAATTGCTTTTGTTTAGATGAGTACTGAATTGCATGGCCTCTAAAGGCACACTTAAAAGTCTCCCATACAATATTTTTTATTTATTTTTATTTAACCCATATTTTACCAGGTAAGTTGACTGAGAACACATTCTCATTTACAGCAACAACCTGGGGAATAGTTACAGGGGAGAGGAGGGGGATGAATGAGCCAATTGTAAGCTGGGGATGATTAGGTGACTGATGGTATGAGGGCCAGATTGGGAATTTAGCCAGGACACTAGGGTTAACACCCCTACTTTTACGGTACGGGATCTTTAGTGACCACAGAGATTCAGGACATCCAACTTCCCATCTGAAAGACGGTACCCTACAATGTCCCCAATCACTGCCCTGGGGCATTTTTTTTTTAGACCAGAGGAAAGAGTGCCTCCTACTGGCCCTCCAACACCACTTCCAGCAGGGGATCTGCTCTACCTATTTTATGTTGGAAAAAGTCAGTTATAAATTATTCTGTCCTAGTTAAAAACAAGTTATCATCCAGTAGGCTTTGTTTAAATTTCCAATATCCTCGCCCATGTGGAAATACTGTAAGAGTCATACAGTTGAAGTCGGAAGTTTACATACACCTTAGCCAAATACATTTAAACTACATTTTTCACAATTCCTGACATTTAATCCTAGTAAAAGTCTTAGGTCAGTTAGTCTTAGGTCAGTCAGTCTTAGGTCAGTTAGTATCACCACTTTATTTTAAGAATGTGAAATATCAGAATAATAGTAGAGAGAATGATTTATTTCAGTTTTATTTATTTCATCACATTCCCAGTGGGTCAGAAGTTTACATACACTCAATTAGTATTTGTTAGCATTGCCTTTAAATTGTTTAACTTGGGACAAACGTTTCGGGTAGCCTTCCACAAGCTTTCCACAATAAGTTGGGTGAATTTTTGCCCTTTCCTCCTGACAGAGCTGGTGTAACTGAGTCAGGTTTGTAGGCCTCCTTGCTCGCACACACTTTCTCAGTTCTGCCCACAAATTTTCTATGGGATTGAGGTCAGGGCATTGTGATGGCGACTCCAATACCTTGACTTTGTTGTCCTTAAGTAATTTTGCCACAACTTTGGAAGTATGCTTGGGGTCGTTGTCCATTTGGAAGACCCATTTGCGACCAAGCTTTAACTTCCTGACTGATGTCTTGAGATGTTGCTTCCATGTAGCCACGTAATTTTCCTTCCTCAAGATGCCATATATTTTGTGAAGTGCACCAGTCCCCCCTGCAGCAAAGCACCCCCAAAACATGATGCTGCCACCCCCGTGCTTCACGGTTGGGATGTGGTTCTTCGGCTTGCAAGCCTCCCCCTTTTCCTCCAAACATAACAATGGTCATTATGGCCAAACAGGTCTATTTTTGTTTCATCAGACCAGAGGACATTTCTCCAAAAAAGTACGATCTTTGTCCCCATGTACAGCTGTAAACCGTAATCTGGCTTTTTTTATGCCGTTTTTGGAGCGGTGGCTTCTTCCTTGCTGAGCAGCCTTTCAGGTTATTTCGATATAGGACTCGTTTTACTGTGGATATAGATACTTTTGTACCTGTTTCCTCCAGCATCTTCACAAGGTCCTTTGCTGTTGTTCTGGGATTGATTTGCACTTTTCGCACCAAAGTACGTTAATCTCTAGGAGACAGAACGCGTCTCCTTCCTAAGCAGTATGACGGCTCCGTTGTCCCATGGTGTTTATACTTGCATACTATTGTTTGTACAGATGAACTTGGTACCTGCAGGCATTTGGAAATTGCTCCCAATGATGAACCAGTCTTGTGGAGGTCTACAATTTTGTTTCTATGGTCTTGGCTGATTTCTTTTGATTTTCCCATGATGTCAAGCAAAAAGGCACTAGGTTTGAAGGTAGTCCTTGAAATGCATCCACAGGTACATCTCCAATTGACTCAAATGATGTCAATTAGCCTATCAGAAGCTTCTAAAGCCATGACATCATTTTCTGGAATTTTCCAAGCTGTTTAAAGGCACAGTCAACTTAGTGTATGTGAACTGTTAACAATTGTTGGAAAAATTACTTGTGTCATGCACAAGTAAATGGATGTAAACTTCTGACTTCAACTGTATGCCAATTATGTGATGGTCCGATTGCATTCTGTCCCCTATCAATGCTTTTTTCATCTTTTGTTTTGCATGAGGGAATGACTGTCACGTCCTGACCAGCAGAGGGAGCAATTGTATTAGTTTTGGTCAGGACGTGGCAGGGTTTCTGTGTGTTAAGTGTTGTGTTGGTGATTGGACTCCCAATTGAAGGCAGGTGTGTTGAGTTGCCTTTGATTGGGAGTCCTATATAGTAGTGTGTGTTTTTCTTTGGGGTTGTGGGTAGTTGTTTTTGCACTGTGTTTTGTGAGCCTGCAAAACTGTTTCTGTTGTCGTGAGTACTGTTTATTGTTTTCCCTGTGGATGCTTTGCGTGTATTCATTAAAAGAATATGAGTATCCACATACCTGCTGCGCCTTGGTCTTCTCTCCACTACGACACTTGTGACAATGACATAAGAAAGCAGTCAAGACGACTAGCTTGATCTCACTAGCTCAGGATATTTAAGCCTCCATATATCCACTAGTTCCTATATTTCCATTACATTCATGATTTCCTTAAGCGCCTGAGGGTGATAGTTTGTAGTGTGATTTCATTTACGGTCCATAGAGGTATTTAAAATTGTTTTATAATCTCCCACCATAATAATATAGTATTTTGTTGCTTGTAGATTTGATAAATTGTTATATATATTTTCAAAGAAGCATGGATCATCATTATTTGGACCATATATGTTAATAAGCCATATCTGTTTAAGGTCCAATAACACATTAAAATCATCCATCTACCTTGAGGATCTGTTTGGACAATTTGCGCATTTGGATCAAAATTACTGTTAATTAATATCATCGCCCCTTTTGAATTTCTTTGCCCATGGGAGAAATATATTTTTTCTCCCCCAGTCCTTTTTCCACAAACTTCATCTAAAATTGTTGAATGACTTTCCTTAAAACAATAGATATCGTTCAGTCTTTTTGTTCTGTATCTATGGACAGAACAAAAACATGCAACCCAGTCGTTCGTTCTAAATGTTCCATTGCCATACTGGCTGGCACTGTTCTTATCCCTTGCTTGCTAGCTAGCCAGCTACGGCTAACTTACAGTCACGTCAAAAACTGCAGCCAGAATAACAGTAAAGTAGCTGCGTTAGCATTTGTTTAATCTGTTTTCTATTGACATTTATTTGGATACATCCATAACAATGAGCTAATGAGGTGTGATTTTGACTGCCATGGAAAAAATGCTCACTTGAACAGAGGAGCAGGCCAACAACACAGCTAACACAATTACTTCAAACTGAAGCTGGAAAGACTGCAAACTAGCTGCCTTTTTTTAACCTTTTTTCTATTGACATTTCTTTGTATATATCCATAAAAATGATGCCAGCTGATTCACGATTTAGACTGGCTGAGAAACTCTGCCTGCCTGCCTGTCTCGTCCCGACTCCTGACTCATTCATTACTATCGGACAGCTGGAGATTGAATTGAAATAGTGAAACAATGTTGCAAATGTTGGAGAGACAGACAGGAAGGTTTATACAAATCTCCGCTGTTGAAAACTAAATGTTAGTCTAAAAGAAATCTGAGATACTATCTAGATGATTTTTATAGTGGAGATCAAGTTTATAAATTGCCTGGCTGGGCTGATGAGACAGTGGATTGCGCAGTCAGACGAAACAGAGTAAAAAGGCATTTTAACGTTATAGATTTAGCCGGTGGTTCCTTGTGGAATAGACAACGTCTGGAATGCGGTTTTAACCAATCAGCATTCAGGATTAGACCCACCTGTTGTATAAATACCAGTTATCACTGTAGAATTTTCCTCAAAGTCTCTATCTGAAAGAGAATAGTTCTCCCTGCTATCAGTCCACTGTACATTGATTCTCTACAAGGTGCCAGGTCAATACTATGAGCCTGGAAGCAAGACTTCCTACAGGATTGTACTGTCTTCCAGCGTATAGGATGACATCGAGCTACAGAGGAAAAACACTCAATGGAAGAGAAGAAGAGAACAAAAAAAAGGAGAGGCTGGCTAACTGGCTAACCGCTGGTCCAGCTAATAGATCCATGTAAACAGGAGAGAAGCGCGGGCAAACTGGCTAACTGGCTAACTGCTGGTCCAGCTAATAGATCCATGTAGACAGGAGGGAACCGCTGGCTAACTGGCTAACCGCTGGTCCAGTTAATAGGTCCATGTAGACAGGAGGGAACCGCTGGCTAACTGGCTAACCACTGGTCCAGCTAATAGGTCCATGTAGACAGGAGGGAACCGCTGGCTAACTGGCTAACCGCTGGTCCAGCTAATAGATCCATGTAGACAGGAGAGAACTGCTGGCTAACTGGCTAACCGCTGGCTAGGTCTAGTTAATAGGTCCATGTAGACAGGAGAGAACCGCTGGCTAACTGGCTAACCACTGGTCTAGCTAATAGGTCCATGTAGACAGGAGAGAACCTCTGGCTAGGTCTAGTTAATAGGTCCATGTAGACAGGAGAGAACCTCTGGCTAGGTCTAGTTAATAGGTCCATGTAGACAGGAGAGAACCTCTGGCTAGGTCTAGTTAATTTTAAGGTCTTAAGCTGGACATATAGACAGCTGAGACAGCGTTAACGCAGCTAATGTAGGTGGTATTTGATGTTGAGAAACAGTGGGTCACTGTCCAACACTGCTTGGCCCTTTACTGTGAATCTTTTCAATGCCCCTCCAACCTGCTAAGTCAACAAGCCTTTGAAATGTGGCCCGAACCACAACACAAAGACTGAGAGAATGCTAATATGTCAGTATCTGTAGCGGCTGTCTCCCCTTCTGTCTCTCTCTATCTCTCTCTTGCAGTGCGTGCTGGGAGTTTTTTGGAGTTTGAGTGTTTGGTGTGGAGGGCTCTGTCCTAACTTATTTTCTTTATTCTGTTCTTGGTCTTTTCTTTCAATTTTTATTTTCTATGGTGGAGGGTTAATGCACTATTTGTTTTAGCCGTATCCACAGGTTTTTTTCAAAGTTAGGGTGGAAGAGGACAGAGTTTTAGTTTCCTGGGGTTTGGAAGGTGTGGTGTGCGCGATGGCTTCTCAGCCATGTCGATACGGCATGGATTCAGGTGTGTTCCTGAGAATGGAGTTATTAAAATCGAGGAGGATCTGCTCACGGTCGGTGAACAGGTAGGAGCTGAATTTATACATTCCGCTTCCAGAATGAACAAAGCTGTGGTTGTGTTCATGAAAAGAGCAAATTTGGTGGGTAGGCTCATTTCTAGTGGAATATTTGTAAGGGGTGTGTTGATGCCAATTTCGCCTCTTTCTACCCCTTTGACCAGGGTGGTAGTCGCAAATTTGCCTCCGTTTATTACAGATGATCAAATCAGGAAAGAGCTGAGTAGTTTTGGTAAGTTTGGAAGCGGTTTTCGGGAAATGTTTGGCAGGTTTTCAGGCAGATGCCTTTAAGGATGTTGTTTCTTTCCGGAGGCAAGTGTTCATGTTTCTGAATAACAATGAGCAACAGCTAAATGTGCATTTTAAAGTGTGGCATGGAGAGGGGCTCTACGCAGGGTTTACCAGCACAGATTGTCGGCGGTGTTTTGAGTGTGGGGATTTGGGGCATAAGAGTTTTGCGTGCCCACATAAAGGCCATAGACAAAGTGAGGGTACAAGCACCAGTGGGGGAAATTGAGTTCAACGTGCAGGGGGCAATGAGACACAGGCAGCAGAGGCTGGGCCTAATCACGCCAGTGATGGTGGTGTAGATGAGGCTGGGACTAGTCATGCCAGTGATGGTGGTGTAGATGAGGCTGGGACTAGTCATGCCAGTGATGGTGGTGTAGATGAGGCTGGGCCTAGTCAGGTTATAGATGGTGGTGTAGATGAGGCTGGGCCTAGTCAGGTTATAGATGGTGGTGTAGATGACGCCAGGACAGCGGAGTCAATCACCACCTTCCGGAGACACCTGAAACCCCACCTCTTTAAGGAATACCTGGGATAGGATAAAGTAATCCTTCTAACCCCCCCCCCCCGCCCTCCCTAAAATATTTAGATGCACTATTGTAAAGTGGTTGTTCCACTGGATATCATAAGGTGAATGCACCAATTTGTAAGTCGCTCTGGATAAGAGCGTCTGCTAAATGACTTAAATGTAAATATGAGGCTGGGCCTAGTCATGCTATGGATAGGGGTGTAGATGAGGCTGGGCCTAGTCATGTTATGGATGGTGGTGTAGATGAGGCTGGGTCTAGTCAGGCTAGAGATGGTGGGGTAGCTGAGGCTGGGCTTAGTTATGATATGGAGGGTGGTGTAGAGGATACTAGGTCTAGTCAGGTTATGAAAGTGGATGATGACAGTATAGTGGGGAAGTGTAAGAGACTAGGGGGGAGGAGGAGGGTGTCAAGCGGGAAAAGGAAAAATGGGAGAAGAAAGGAGGTGGGAGGAGAGAGGCTGGTGTGGTCAAAGGCACCATGAAACCTTTGCCTGGTGCTGCGGGGGTGTGACCAGAGAGGAAGGGCAGGTGGTCAGGATGGGAGATGAGGAGGAGGAAGGTGAGTCTGAGGAAGAGGAAGCCTGAGGATACCTTTTTTTCAGACTCCTCCTCAATGGGTCCGGAGCTGACAGCCAGTCAAGCAGAGGGGTCAAAGTACACGGTGAGGGAACTGACAAGGTTCCTGAATGAGACCAAGGGGAAAAAAAGTTCATCTTGAGGCTTTTTCATCTGATCTGAGAAAGTTTGTAAGATCAGTACAACATGCTATGAAAAAATAGCTCTCACCCAGGAAACTTTCCTCTCACCCAGGAAACGGTTTAGGTTGAGGAAGTGGGTCACAACATGGGTAAAGGTCTACCTTCAGATGCTGTTTAGATTAATAGTTTTTTTCTGGCACTGTTTTTTTTTTTTGCTTTGCTATTGGTCTCTTTCTTTGCTGGCATTTCTCCCACTTCTTATGGAGACTCTTCTGGTAGGCTCGCTTAATTTAAATGGCATCATAGATGAGGGAAAGAGGAGTGAGTTGGGTGAATATGTAAAACCCCCAAAAAAGTACAGGTGTTGTTTCTGCAGGAGACGCATAGTGATGTGGTGAATGAAGTTGATTGTGGGCTCTGGTGGAAAGGGGCAAATGTGTTGAACCATGGGACAAATTTCTTTGCAGGGGTGACAGTCTTTTTTGTACCAGGTCTGTCTGTAAAAATGTTCTCCTCAAAGGAGATGTGTAGGGGTAGGTTGCTTTTTGTAAAAGCAGAAATTACCAACATGGGTTTTGTCTTTATACATGATTATGCGCCTAACCCAGGGAGAGAGAGGGGGGTTCTATTTGGGAGTCTTAGACAAGAACTCTCACAGGTAGAGCCTGAGGAGACGCTGGTGGTCGGAGGGGACTGGAACTGTACAATGGATTTTACCAAAGACAGAAATGGGGAAGAGCCTCATTCAGGGGTCAGTGGGAGTGTTAAGGGACATCATTAATCAGTTCGACCTAGTGGATGTTTGGAGAACTAAACATCCTGACGCAAGACAGTATACATGGGTGAAGGCTTTTGGGGCTAGGGTGAGTGCAGCTCGGTTTGATCGTTTTGAACTTTTTCTGGTCGGGTCGTCACTGGCCACCAATGTCTCCGCCACTGCATGTGACGGCGGAGACTGGGGGCTGGCAAGGGGGTCTGGAGGACTTGTTAGATTTAAATACTCCGAGCCTGGGGGAGTTTGAAGGGGTGGGAGGTAAAGCCCTCTACAACCTCTGCATTAAGGTAAGGAACATTAGCAGCCTAACAGGAGTGAAGGCACATCAGTGGCAGGGGGTATGTGGGGAGGAGAGTATGGAGGGTTTTAGATGGAGGGGGCTCTACAAACCCCCAGTACCAGAGAGGTCAGGGGACCTCCAGTGGAGGGTTCTACATGGAGCCCTGGCCACTAACAGCTGGTTGGCGCGGGTTGAACCGAGAGTCGGGCAGGGGTGTCCTTTCTGTGTTATGAGAGAAACTGTGATTCATGTGTTTTCTGTGTGCACCAGGTCAATGTCACTAATGTCTCTGTTGGAATGTCTGTGTGAGAGGTTGGGGGAGGTTTTTACTGTTGGGGTGTTTATAATGGGATATAGGTATTCGAGTAAGGAGAAGGCCAAATGTGTTTTGTTGAATTTTCTGTTTGCTCAGGCAAAGTTATCTATTTGTCTAACAAGGAGGAACAGGGTCAAAGGTGGGGGGATAACAGACCCTTTACTATTGTTTAATGGGATGGTCTCTGCGCGCCTTAGGGTTGAGTTTGAGTTCTTTAAAATGACAAAAAGTGTGGAGATGCTTGAGGAGATATGGCTGTCTGTATAGCTGGGGGAGATGTTTCAGGAGATATGGTGTCTGTATAGCTGGGGGAGATGTTTCAGGAGATATGGTGTCTGTATAGCTGGGGGAGATGTTTCAGGAGATATGGTGTGTTGGGGGGGCTGTCTGTATAGCTGGGGGAGATGTTTCAGGAAATATGGTGTGTTGGGGGGGCTGTCTGTATAGCTGGGGGAGATGTTTCAGGAGATATGGTGTGTTGGGGGGGCTGTCTGTATAGCTGGGGAAGATGTTTTGGATATACGGTTGTAGAAGTGGTGAGGTCTTGGTTATTATGATGTGTGGTGTTGTTTTGTATCGTGGGGTAGAGGGCAAGGTGAGGGTGGTACATGTACTGCAGTACAGGATATATTTTGGTGTTTTATTTTATTAAGGGGGGGGTGAGGTTTTAATGAAATGAGAATAACTTTTTGTCTTTAATGAAACAGCCTGTCTCTCTCTTCCCTTCTCTCTCTCTCTCTCTCTCTCTCTCTCTCTCTCTCTCTCTCTTCCTTTCTCTCTCTTCCCTTCTCTCTCTCTCTTCCCTTCTCTTTCTATTTTCTTTCTCGCTCTCTATTTCTCATTATCTCTCTCTTTTTAACTCTCTCTCTCTCCTAATTTGTCCACGTGGAAGTTACAATACCAGGAATTAGCCGAATGAGATCTACTCTCCAGAGGGGGAAAAAAGCGATTATGTTTGATCATGGAAATAAACAAGAACATTACCATGCTTTGTTGGTTTTAAGATCTGGAACAAATGCTTGTTATGTGTGAGGAGGGACTAATTCAAGGTTGAATGTTGAAGTTATTAGGAAATCACTAAAGCTAATTAGGGACAGAGGAAGACAAGAAAGGAAAGGTTAGTTAGAGCTATCCTTCATATAAACAGGGAAAAGAGAATCACAAAACATGGTTAATCTTTTCTTCTTGGGATTTCAGAAGACTTACTGTATATTCCGATATCCACCCCAGAATACTGTACCACTTACACCTCTAATATCCTCCCCAGAATACTGTACCACTTAGACCTCTAATATCCTCCCCAGAATACTGTACCACTTAGAGCTCTAATATCCTCCCCAGAATTCTGTACCACTTAGAGCTCTAATATCCACCCTAGAATACTGTACCACTTAAAGCTCTAATATCCTCTCTAGAATACTGTACCACTTAGACCTCTAATATCCTCCCCAGAATTCTGTACCGCTTAGAGCTCTAATATCCTCCCCAGAATACTGTACCGCTTAGACCTCTAATATCCACCCTAGAATACTGTACCGCTTAGACCTCTAATATCCTCCCCAGAATACTGTACTGCTTAGAGTGAAGAATGTATTGGACATGCATAAGTGGTAGTGTGTAACGGTCGTCATATATAGTGGACCAAGGCGCAGCGGGTTGAGTGCTCATATTAACTTTTATTTTAACACTTAATCACAAAACAAGAAAACGAACGAACAGTAATGCAGGCTAACCCTAGCAGTGCAAAAACAACTTCCCACAAAGGACAGGTGAAAACAGGGCTACCTAAGTATGACTCCCAATCAGCAACAACAATGTACAGCTGTTCCTGATTGAGAGCCATACCAGGCCAACACAAAGAAATACACAACATAGACAGAGCATAGAAATACAAAACATAGAACATAACCAAAAACACAGGAATACTCTAAACAAACACCCCTCTACATAAACACATATCCCAACAAACCCCGAACCACATAAAACAAACACCCCCCTGCCACATCCTGACCAAACTACAATAACAAATAACCCCTTTACTGGTCAGGACGTGACATAGTGATGGGGGAATAAATCGATACAGTTGCATATCGATATATCGTATTGTTTTGACAAAATTGCAATATTATTTCACCGCTAGTTGGCTGTACCTGCACCAAAACAAATGTTTCCAATTTGTTTTCAGCACTTTTATTTTCATGACTGATCAAAACTAGTTTTGTCATGACTCTCTCGTGATTCGCTGCAGCAGACATATTTATTTACTGCATTTCACCTTTATTTAACTAGGTAGGCAAGTTGAGAACAAGTTTTCATTTTCGAAATGGTCGGTAATCTGTTTGTTGAATTGGCTTTTGAAGACTTTAGAAAGGCAGGGTAGGATAGATATAGGTTTGTAGCAGTTTGGGTCAAGAGTCTCCACCCCCTTTGAAGAGGGGGATGACCGCAGCTGCTTTCCAATCTTTGGGAATCTCAGACGACACGAAAGAGAGGTTGAACAGGCTAGTAATAGGGGTTGCAACAATTTCGGCAGATAAGTTTAGAAAGAAAGGGCCCAGATTGTCTAGCCCAGCTGATTTGTAGGGGTCCAGATTTTGCAGCTCTTTCAGAACATCAACTGACTGGATTTGGGAGAAGGAGAAATGGGGAAGGCTTGGGCAAGTTGCTGTGGGGGGTGCAGTGCTGTTGAACGGGGTAGGGGTAGCCAGGTGGAAAGCATGGCCAGCCGTAGAAAAATGCTTATTGAAATTCTCAATTATAGTGGATTTGTCGGTTGTGACAGAGTTTCCTATCCTCAGTGCAGTGGGCAGCTGGGAGGAGGTGCTCTTATTCTCTAAGGACTTTACAGTGTCCCATAACTTTTTTGAGTTTTTGTTGCAGGAAGCAAATTTCTGCTTGAAAAAGCTAGCCTTGGCTTTTCTAACTGCCTGTTTATATTGGTTTCTAACTTCCCTTTAAAGTTGCATATCACAGGGGCTGTTTGATGCTAATGCAGAACGCCACAGGATGTTTTTGTGCTGGTCAAGGGCAGACAGGTCTGGAGTGAACCAAGGGCTATATCTGTTCCTGGTTCTAAATGTATTGAATGGAGCATGCTTATTTAAGATGGTGAGGAAGGCATTTAAAAAAATAATAACCAGGCATTCTCTACTGAAGGACGTACAAAATCAGCAGGGGATCAAATACTTTTTTCCCTCACTGTACAGAATCATGAGAATCACAATACATATAGAATCACAATACATACAGAATCATGAGAATCACAATACATATAGAATCATGAGAATCACAATACATATAGAATCATGAGAATCACAATACATATAGAATCATGAGAATCACAATACATACAGTTGAAGTCGGAGGTTTACGTACACTTAGATTGGAGTCATTAAAACTCATTTTTCAACCACTCCACCAATGTCTTGTTAACAAACCTCTTCAGCGTCTGATCCCGTTAGCGGGATCAAAATCCAGCGAAAAATCATATCGCCAATTAGCATAAAAAAAAATCATAATTTAAAAAAGATATTTTTTATTTTTTATTTTTCTTTTTTATAGATACACCTCTCCTGAATCGACCCACGTCGTCCGATTTCAAAAAGGTTTTACAGGAAAAGCAAATCATTAGATTATGTTAGATGAGTCCATCGTAAAAAGCAGCAACATAGCCATTTTCCGACCAACCACTTGCATCACAAATAACAAAAAAACAGCTAAATGCAGCACTAACCTTTTACAAACTTCATCAGATGACACACCTAGGACATCATGTTACACAATGCATGCATTCTTTTGTTCAATAAAGGTCATATTTATATATAAAAACAGCATTTTACATCGGCGCGTAACGTTGACTGACTATTTTCCCCTCAAATGCGTCCCGGGAAACAATGCTACAATTCCCTAAATTACTATTCGAAAACGATTTTTAAAATTTATATTGTCAATCTAACATTTATAGATGAATATCTCTTGAGAACACCTGTCATACCAGATTTTAAATTAACTTTACTGGGTAATCACACTTTGCGATAAAAGGAGATGCGATACACAGAAAATGAGCTAATAAACCGAGCTCGGCGCCATCTTGGAACAATCGCATGTCACATCTCATCTTGTATAATATTGTCAATAATCGCCTACCTTTAGTTGTCTTCATCAGAAAGCACTTCCAGGAATCCCAGGTCCACAACAGATGTATTTTCGGTCGAAAAAGTCCATCATTTATGTTCCATTAGCTTTCTGTTGTTAGCGCGTCTGAATGCTGTATCCAAATACTCTGCCGGGCGCGGCACAGCCGTTTCGAAATAAAACATTTTTTTCCCATTTAGGTTCGTTCAAACATGTCAAACGTTGTAAAACATTAATCTTCAGGGCCTGTAACACCAAGAGAGCCAATCAGATTCGACGGGGACGGTTGTAGAGTGTTTTGAAACGTTTCCAAAGGTGGGGGTAGACAGGGCCGCCGGCGTCATAATGGTGAAGGCCCATCCCCTGTGACCAATTTCCAATGTGTCTCATTCACTGAGTTTCGACTGTATAAGGCTCAAACCACTGTGAAAAGACTGGCGACATCTAGTGGAAGCAATAGGAAGTGCTCACTGAACCATTGTTAACGGTGTGATTAATAGGGAAAGATGAGAAGTCGAGTCCACAATTCAGAATTCCACTTCCCGGTTCAATCGGTCTCGGGGTTTTGACTGCCATAGGAGTTCTGTTATACTCACAGACACCATTCAAACAGTTTTAGAAACTTTAGGGTGTTTTCTATCCATATATAATAAGTATATGCATGTCCTAGCTTCTGAGTTTGATTAGTAGGCCGTTGAAAATGGGAACGAATTTTTTTCAAAATGCGCTGTGGCGCCCCCTATCCTAGGGTATCCTCAAGAGGATTTATTAACAAACTATTGTTTTGGCAAGTCGGTTAGGACACCTACTTTTGCATGACACAAGTACATTTTTCAACAGTTGTTTACAGACAGATTATTTCACTTATAATTCACTGTATCACAATTCCAGTGGGTCAGAAGTTGACTGTGCCTTTAAACAGCTTGGAAAATTCCAGAAAATGATGTCATGGCTTTAGAAGCTTCTGATTTGAGTCAATTGGAGGTGTACCTGTGGATGTATTTCAAGGCCTAACTTCAAACTCAGTGCCTCTTTGCTTGACATCATGGGAAAATCAAAAGAAATCAGCCAAGACCTCAGAAAAAAATTGTAGACCTCCACAAGTCTGGTTCATCATTGGGAGCAATTTCCAAACACCTGAAGGTACCACGTTCATCGGTACAAACAATAGTACGCAAGTACAAACACGATTGGACCACGCAGCCGTCATACCGCTCAGGAAAGAGACGCGTTCTGTCTCCTAGAGATGAATGTACTTTGGTGCGAAAAGTGCAAATCAATCCCAGAACAACAGCAAAGGACCTTGTGAAGATGCTGGAGGAAACAGGTACAAAAGTATCTATATCCACAGTAAAACGAGTCCTATATCGACATAACCTGAAAGGCAGCTCAGCAAGGAAGAAGCCACTGCTCCAAAAACGGCATAAAAAAAGCCAGACTACGGTTTTTCAACTGCACATTGGGACAAAGATCGTACTTTTTGGAGAAATATCCTCTGGTCTGATGAAACAAAAATAGACCTGTTTGGCAATAATGACCATCGTTATGTTTGGAGGAAAAGGGGGAGGCTTGCAAGCCGAAGAACACCATCCCAACTGTGAAGCACGGGGGTGGCAGCATCATGTTGTGGGGGTGCTTTGCTGCAGGAGGGACTGGTGCACTTCACAAAATATATGGCATCATGAGGAAGGAAAATTATGTGAATACATTGAAGAAATATCTCAAGACATCAGTCAGGAAGTTAAAGCTTGGTCGCAAATAGGTCTTCCAAATGGACAACGACCCCAAGCATACTTCCAAGGACAACAATGTCAAGGTATTGGAGTGGCCATCACAAAGCCCTGATCACAATCATATTGAAAATGTGTGGGCAGAACTGAAAAAGTGTGTGCAAGCAAGGAGGCCTACAAACCTGACTCAGTTACACTAGCTCTGCCTTGAGGAATGGGACAAAATTCACCCAACTTATTCTGGGAAGCTTGTGGAAGGCTATCTGAAACTTTTGACCCAAGTTAAAACAATTTAAAGGCAATGCTAACAAATACTAATTGAGTGTATGTAAACTTCTGACCCACTGGGAATGTGATGAAAGAAATAAAAGCTGAAATAAATCAATCTCTCTACTATTATTCTGACATTTCACATTCTTAAAATAAAGTAGTGATCCTAACTGACCTAAGACAGGACATTTGTACTCGGATTAAATGTCAGGAATTGTGAAAAACTGACTTTAAATGCATTTGGCTAAGGTGTATGTAAACTTCTGTCTTCGACTGTATAGAATCATGAGAATCACAATATATATAGAATCATGAGAATCACAATACATATAGAACCATGGTAATCACAATACATATAGAACCATGAGAATCACAATACATACAGAATCATGGTAATCACAATATATATAGAATCATGAGAATCACAATACATATAGAATCATGAGAATCACAATACATATAGAATCATGAGAATCACAATACATACAGAATCATGAGAATCACAATACATATAGAACCATGAGAATCACAATTCATATAGAATCATGGTAATCGCAATACATATAGAATCATGGTAATCGCAATACATATAGAATCATGAGAATCACAATACATATAGAATCATGAGAATCACAATACATATAGAATCATGAGAATCACAATACATACAGAATCATGAGAATCACAATACATATAGAATCATGGTAATCACAATACATATAGAATCATGAGAATCACAATACATATAGAATCATGAGAATCACAATACATATAGAATCATGATAATCACAATACATATCGTATCGGCACCTAAGTATCATCATAATATTGCATCGTGAGGTCCGTGGCAATTCACAGCCCTAATACGTGTAACTGTATGCTAGTATAGATATTGTAACATAGCCTATGCTTTTATAAAACCAGAAAAGTGGGAGTTTATTGATTTTTATTTAATGATCTAATTACTCCCAACATGTGTTTAGGATGTGCTATGTGTGTATAGATTGCGTCTACAGTATAAGTCCTGCCCACACAAACTTCTGTGGACCATTGACTGTTTTCTCAGTCAAAGAGACTGAGAGTATGAAAGCCAGCTGGCAGTAAGGAAGTCAGACAGGTAGTCAGGTGGTGTTAGGCCCCCCAGGTGAAAGGTTATTCCAGAGATCTAAGAGGTAACCTGCCAGGTGAGAGCTGCCCTGTGAGCCAGGTGTGGCTGCAGCAGATCACAGTCCCAGTGGGAAAAGGCTTTTCAAAGGGGCCTGTCTCTGTCTCTGGCTCGCTCTGGCTTTCTGAGTCTCTACTAGGGCTGTGTTCCAAATGGCACCCTATTCCCTTGATAGTACACTACTTTTGACCAGGGCCCATTTAAAAGTAGTGCGCTACATAGGGAATATGATGCCATTTGGGACAAACACTATGTCTCTGGGTCTTCCTTTGGCCTCCACACTTCAAACACACCAGAGCCTTTGTTTCTGGGGTGAACGGCATAAATCTGCTACCTGAAAGAGAAGCTGTGGCCCGGACTAATCCTCCTGGAACACGCTGGGTAGAGAGGAGATGAGTGGAAGGCAGGGCAGAGAGGAGAGGAGAGTAGAAGAGAGTAAAGGAGAGGAGGGGGCAGAGGAGAGGTGGAAGGCAGGGGAGCAGAGGAGGTGGAAAGAAAGGCGGGAGAGAAGGGAATAGAGGTGGAAGGTTGGGGAGAGAGGAGAGGAAGACGGGAGAGAGGAGAGGAAGACGGGAGAGAGGAGAGGAGGACGGGAGGGAGGAGAGGAAGGCAGGGTGGAGAGGAGAGGAAGGCAGGGCGGAGAGGAAAGGAAGGCAGGGTGGAGAGGAGAGGAAGGCAGGGGAGAGAAGAGAGGAGAGGAAGGCAGGGGAGAGGGGAGAGAGAGGAGAGGAAGACGGGAGAGAGGAGAGGAAGGCAGGGCGGAGAGGAAAGGAAGGCAGGGTGGAGAGGAGAGGAAGGCAGGAGAGAGAAGAGAGGAAGGCGGGAGAGAGAGGAGAGGAAGGCAGGGGAGAGAGGAGAGGAAGGCAGGGGAGAGAGGAGAGGAAGGCAGGGGAGAGAGGAGAGGAAGGCAGGGGAGAGAGGAGAGGAAGGCAGGGGAGAGAGGAGAGGAAGGCAGGGGAGAGGGGAGAGTAGAGGAGAGGACAGAGGGGAGAAGAGAGGAGAGGAAGGCAGGGCGGTGAGGAGAGGAAGGCAGGGCGGAGAGGAGAGGAAGGCAGGGGAGAGAGGAGAGGAAGGCAGGGGAGAGAGGAGAGGAAGGCAGGGCGAGAGAGGAGAGGAAGGCAGGGGAGAGAGGAGAGGAAGGCAGGACGGAGAGGAGAGGAAGGCAGGGGAGAGAGCAGAGGAAGACAGCGGAGAGAAGAGAGGAGAGGAAGACAGGGGATTTATTTATTTTGCTCCTTTGCACCCCATTATTTCTATTTCTACTTTGCACTTTCTTCCACTGCAAATCTACCATTCCAGTGTTTTACTTGCTATATTGTATTTACTTTGCCACCATGGCCTTTTTTGCTTTTACCTCCCTTATCTCACCTCATTTGCTCACTTTGTATATAGACTTATTTTTCTACTATATTATTGACTGTATGTTTGTTTTACTCCATGTGTAACTCTGTGTTGTTGTATGTGTCAAACTGCTTTGTTTTATCTTGGCCAGGTCGCAGTTGTAAATGAGAACTTGTTCTCAACTTGCCTACCTGGTTAAATAAAGGTGAAATAAAAATAAATAAAATAAAACATTTGTGATATTGTTTTAATACTAATCCTTTAGCAGCTAGACAATAACCATAGCTGCTTTTTACACAATGGAATATTTGATCAAATGTTTCCGCCGCCAAGCAGTGACAGAATAAAACAAGATGGATGACATGTTCTTTCTGATTGGTTCCAGTCAGGTGGCTGGATGAATAATCCTCAACACAACAAAGGAGAAAAACTCTCCAAGGGTTCTTAATGCCTCATTAATATTTTGAATTATTAAATCCAATTATTAAAAGAAAACGCTCTTGACCTATTTTCACCATCGATTCTAAAACCTCCATTCTACCATATCACATCAGATATAAACCCTTCATTCTATCATAACCCATCACATCAGATATAAACCCTCATTCTATCATAACCCATCACATCACATCAGATATAAACCCTCCATTCTATCTGAACCCATCACATCAGATATAAACCCTCCAATTTGTAAGTCGGTCTGGATAAGAGCCTCTGCTAAATGACGTAAATGTAAAATGTAAATGTACTCTACTGTACTGTACTGTACTGTACTGTAATGTATTATATTATACTGTACTGTACTGCACTATACTATAATGTACTGTACTATACTATACCGTACTATACTATACTGTACTGCACTGTTCTTTAGTATACTATACTGTATTATACTATACTTTACTATATTGTACTATACTATACTGTACTATATTATACTATACTGTAAAATACTGTACTGTACTGTATTATACTATACTTTACTATATTATACTGTACTATACTGTACTGTACTATATTATTCTATACTGTACTGTACTATATTATACTATACTGTACTATATTATACTGTACTGTGCTGTATTATACTGTACTTTACTATATTATACTGTACTATACTGTACTATACTGTACTGTACTATATTATACTGTACTGTACTGTACTGTACTGTATTATACTATGCTTTACTATATTATGCTGTACTATACTGCACTATACTGTACTCTGTTATATCATACTATACTGTACTGTACTATATTATATCATACTATACTGTACTGTACTATATTATATCATACTATACTGTACTGTACTGTACTGTACTATATTATATTATACTGCACTGTACTGTACTATATTATATTATACTGCACTGTACTGTACTATATTATATTATACTGCACTGTACTGTACTATATTATATTATACTGTACTGTACTATGCTGTACTGTACTATTTACAAGCGAATGAGTGAATGTTTTTGAAATCTCCACAGCTGGCTGACTGCTGTTTCCAAAACAGCTTTGAATAGGTTCTTATATGAGGGTTGCGGTCCAAACACGTAGAAGACACACCCTCGTCCACTTACCCTCACCTTCTGCCCTTGGGGGACTTCCCGTCGCCATCTTGGAGGGTGGTCCAAATAATTAGCCAAGCAAGGGAAGTTTGCAATGTAAGCCCCCCAGCCCTTGTTTTTAGTCGGCTTTGAGTTTACAGTTTACAATTATGTTCATTCCGGGCCTGAAACTCCCCATAATTCAATTCGCAACGATTGTACATCTGCTAAGAAAAGTCAGCGAAAACTTAAAAACAACATCAATGGAGAAGTCAACATACAGGTGGAAGTAAAAACCAATGCAAATAACTTAGAGATTGTGCTACTAATGCACATGACGGTACAAACACGTCTCGTAAAAAGTAAATGTTTTTTCTTTGGTTAGCTTTTGGAAATTGTAGAAATAAAACATTTTCCTTCTTCAAAAGTTCCAGTTCGGCAGGCTAACGTTAGTTAGCTAATTCATTTGCTAGCTATCATACAGTAGGCGAATAGTAATAATTATATATTTAACATAAATAGGCATACACTCATAATTGACTGTAGCGCATATAAAGCAACCACAAGCTACCGTTGGCTGAAAACACAATCATCGCGGGATGAACGAGTGATGAATTTCCGGCTAAGGGATTGTCCATTTAAAATTCACTCCTTCCTCCTTCGCCCCCCTTGCTCTGCAAGTGTACACTCATCAGCCGTCATGAAACGCATCAGAAGTGTCCACTACGTTTGAGGACTGAGGGGATAGGGTGTGTCTTTTAAGTGTTTGGACCACAGACGAGGATTTTGAACATTCAAAGCAACTGGAAAAAGCCAATGGTAAGCATTGATGTCACCATAGCTTGCTACATAACTTCTGAGTGATAGGAAGCAGGAGCACTACCGCCCAATCAGCTTACACCACTGTGCCACCGCCCAATCAGCCTACACCACTGTGCGCACACCCGTCATTACTATGACAACTAGTGTAGCCATATCAGCAAATGACTGCTGTCTGAACACTCATCTGATTGGGTCTCCAGTAACTTGTTGTTTGGTAAGTCAGTATTTCAAAACTGATTTTAAATACAACACTTATTTGAACATTAAAACCTGCAGTGTGAACAAGGCTTTACTGGTCTGAACCGCTGCGTTAAGACCTGCAGTGTGAACAAGGCTTTACTGCTCTGAACCGCTGCGTTAAGACCTGCAGTGTGAACAAGGCTTTACTGCTCTGAACCGCTGCGTTAAGACCTGCAGTGTGAACAAGGCTTTACTGCTCTGAACCGCTGCATTAAGACCTGCAGTGTGAACAAGGCTTTACTGCTCTGAACCGCTACGTTAAGACCTGCAGTGTGAACAAGGCTTTGCTGCTCTGAACCGCTGCGTTAAGACCTGCAGTGTGAACAAGGCTTTACTGCTCTGAACCGCTGCGTTAAGACCTGCAGTGTGAACAAGGCTTTACTGCTCTGAACCGCTGCATTAAGACCTGCAGTGTGAACAAGGCTTTACTGCTCTGAACCGCTACGTTAAGACCTGCAGTGTGAACAAGGCTTTGCTGCTCTGAACCGCTGCGTTAAGACCTGCAGTGTGAACAAGGCTTTACTGCTCTGAACCGTAAAACATTTTAAAAAATGCACAATTGACATGACAATGTGTAGGCTACGTTGTTCCCTGATAATGTATGACTATTTGTTTTTGCGTTTTTTTTTTTGTGATCTTGCACTACCACCTTAGAGACTTGTTATGCGGTTTGGTGTTGTCTTGCAGAGGAGAGATAACAAGCCTCTGTCTCAGCATCTCAACCAGCCATTCAGCCAGGCAGAGAGATTAACAGTGGAAATCTACATTCAACTCTAAACTTCTTTATTTCCACTGAATCAATGACGGGTGCAGCACGGTGTGATTGATAATGATATTAACATTGATTGTTGTAAATCCTCCCCTCAACTCCAGGAGTACAAAGTCTCCAAACAGAGCAGAAGAGAAGAGAGCTGTCTGTGTGTATACATTCAATCCAGTTAGCTGTCTGTGTGTATACATTCAATCCAGTTAGCTGTCTGTGTGTATACATTCAATCCAGTTAGCTGTCTGTGTGTATACATTCAATCCCAGTTAGCTGTATACATTCAATCCAGTTAGCTGTCTGTGTGTATACATTCAATCTAGTTAGCTGTCTGTGTGTATACATTCAATCCAGTTAGCTGTCTGTGTGTATACATTCAATCCAGTTAGCTTTCTGTGTGTATACATTCAATCCAATTAGCTGTCTGTGTGTATACATTCAATCCAGTTAGCTGTCTGTGTGTATACATTCAATCCAATTAGCTTTCTGTGTGTATACATTCAATCCAGTTAGCTGTCTGTGTGTATACATTCAATCCAGTTAGCTGTCTGTGTGTATACATTCAATCCAGTTAGCTGTCTGTGTGTATACATTCAATCCAGTTAGCGTGCAGAGTTTGGGTTTACAGAGCTTGTGTTTATTGGGTTTACAGAGCTTGGGTTTACAGAGCTTGGGTTTACAGAGTTTGGGTTTACAGAGCTTGGGTTTACAGAGCTTGGGCTTACAGAGCTTGGGTTTACAGAGCTTGGGCTTACAGAGCTTGGGCTTACAGAGCTTGGGTTTACAGGGCTTGGGTTTACAGAGCTTGTGTTTATTGGGTTTACAGAGCTTGGGTTTATTGGGTTTACAGAGCTTGGGTTTACAGGGCTTGGGTTTACAGAGCTTGTGTTTATTGTGTTTACAGAGCTTGGGTTTACAGAGCTTGGGTTTACAGAGCTTGGGCTTACAGAGCTTGGGTTTACAGAGCTTGGGTTTACAGGGCTTGGGTTTACAGAGCTTGGGTTTATTGGGTTTACAGAGCTTGGGTTTACAGAGCTTGGGCTTACAGAGCTTGGGTTTACAGAGCTTGGGTTTATTGGGTTTACAGAGCTTGGGCTTACAGAGCTTGGGCTTACAGAGCTTGGGTTTACAGAGCTTGGGTTTACAGAGCTTGGGCTTGGAAGGCGTCTGCCAGTAGATAAATTATATAAGGCTGTTGTGAAAAGGGCCTATCAGTTCCTAAGGAGTTTAACTGCAGGGCTCCAGCTGCAGTCTGCAGACTGAGGTTGTGTCCCTAATGAGGAGAGAGGGAGAGGGAGAGGGAGAAGAGGGAGAGGGAGAGGATAGAGATGGGGTTGGGGTTGGAGATGAGAGGAGAGAGACGGGGTTGGAGAAGAGAGGAAAGGAGGAAGAGGCGACAAGACGTTTGTTAAAACTACAGTGCAGCCATTTATGGTAGATTGGGGGGGGAGGGAGGGATGGATTATATATATATATATATATAGAGAGAGAGAGAGAGAGAGAGAGAGAGAGAGAGAGAGAGAGAGAGAGAGAGAGAGAGAGAGAGAGAGAGAGAGAGTAGAGAGAGAGAGAGAGAGAGAGAGAGAGAGAGAGAGAGAGAGAGAGAGAGAGAGAGAGAGAGAGAGAGAGAGAGAGAGAGAGAGAGGAGAGAGAGAGAGAGAGAGAGAGAGAGAGAGAGAGGTGATTTCCTCCTTCCAGACTGAACAGAACAGGTTGGACGTTAGATCAGGTACTAACAGCTGTCTAACAGTAGTGTGGTGTGTTTGACATCGTCTGCAATAGATTGAATTGGAGCCTGGGTATTGTTGGTAGGGGGTTGTTGAAGGGTTGGAGAGACCTGGGTATTGTTGGTTGAGGGTTGTTGAAGGGTTAGAGAGAGACCTGGGTATTGTTGGTAGGGGGTTGTTGAAGGGTTAGAGAGGCCTGGGTATTGTTGGTAGGGGGTTGTTGAAGGGTTAGAGAGACCTGGGTATTGTTGGTAGGGGGTTGTTGAAGGGTTAGAGAGAGGCCTGGGTATTGTTGGTAGGAGGTTGTTGAAGGGTTAGAGAGGCCTGGGTATTGTTGGTAGGGGGGTGTTGAAGGGTTAGAGAGACCTGGGTATTGTTGGTTGAGGGTTGTTGAAGGGTTAGAGAGACCTGGGTATTGTTGGTAGGGGGTTGTTGAAGGGTTGAGAGAGACCTGGGTATTGTTGGTAGGGGGTTGTTGAAGGGTTAGAGAGACCTGGGTATTGTTGGTTGAGGGTTGTTGAAGGGTTAGAGAGAGACCTGGGTATTGTTGGTAGGGGGTTGTTGAAGGGTTAGAGAGAGGCCTGGGTATTGTTGGTAGGGGGTTGTTGAAGGGTTAGAGAGACCTGGGTATTGTTGGTAGGGGGGTGTTGAAGGGTTAGAGAGACCTGGGTATTGTTGGTTGAGGGTTGTTGAAGGGTTAGAGAGACCTGGGTATTGTTGGTTGAGGGGTGTTGAAGGGTTAGAGAGAGACCTGGGTATTGTTGGTAGGGGGTTGTTGAAGGGTTAGAGAGGCCTGGGTATTGTTGGTAGGGGGTTGTTGAAGGGTTAGAGAGACCTGGGTATTGTTGGTTGGGGGTTGTTGAAGGGTTAGAGAGAGGCCTGGGTATTGTTGGTAGGAGGTTGTTGAAGGGTTAGAGAGGCCTGGGTATTGTTGGTAGGGGGGTGTTGAAGGGTTAGAGAGAGACCTGGGTATTGTTGGTTGAGGGTTGTTGAAGGGTTAGAGAGGCCTGGGTATTGTTGGTAGGGGGTTGTTGAAGGGTTAGAGAGACCTGGGTATTGTTGGTTGAGGGTTGTTGAAGGGTTAGAGAGACCTGGGTATTGTTGGTAGGGGGTTGTTGAAGGGTTAGAGAGAGGCCTGGGTATTGTTGGTAGGGGGTTGTTGAAGGGTTAGAGAGACCTGGGTATTGTTGGTTGGGGGTTGTTGAAGGGTTAGAGAGAGGCCTGGGTATTGTTGGTAGGGGGTTGTTGAAGGGTTAGAGAGACCTGGGTATTGTTGGTAGGGGGGTGTTGAAGGGTTAGAGAGACCTGGGTATTGTTGGTAGGAGGGTTGTTGAAGGGTTAGAGAGAGGCCTGGGTATTGTTGGTAGGGGGGTGTTGAAGGGTTAGAGAGAGGCCTGGGTATTGTTGGTAGGGGGGTGTTGAAGGGTTAGAGAGACCTGGGTATTGTTGGTAGGGGGTTGTTGAAGGGTTAGAGAGAGACCTGGGTATTGTTGGTAGGAGGGTTGTTGAAGGGTTAGAGAGAGACCTGGGTATTGTTGGTAGGGGGTTGTTGAAGGGTTAGAGAGAGACCTGGGTATTGTTGGTTGAGGGTTGTTGAAGGGTTAGAGAGACCTGGGTATTGTTGGTAGGAGGTTGTTGAAGGGTTAATTAACTGTGGAAGGGCTAATTAACTACAGAGAGAACACAGACAGCTTGATAGAAAAGTCCAGCATTGTTCATTTCTATGTTTCTATTCTGAACCAGCAGACAGCCATTTACTACATTCCTACCTTGTCATCTGTTCTCTTCACACTCCCACCCAGACCTATTCTGTTCACATCGATGTCTGGAGGCTGTACATGTATAGAGCCAGACCCAGCTCTCCCAGGCTTCAAACTCATCCACACACACACACACACACACACACACACACACACACACACACACACACACACACACACACACACACACACACACACACACACACACACACACACACACACACACAAAACATCCCTACACACACACACACACACGCATACACAAAACATCCCTACACACACACACACACACACACACACACACACACACACACACACACACACACACACACACGCATACACAAAACATCCCTACGCACACACACACACACACACACACACACACACGCATACACAAACATCCCTACGCACACACACACCACACACACACACACACACACACACACACACACACACACACACACACCACACACACACACAGACACACACAGTCGAAGAGCCACTGTGTTTTCACCTCACTTTGCTTTCAACGTTGGAAGTTTACTTTTGTTACAGATGCAATAACAAAAGCCCTTTTTAAGTCAGAGTGGAAAATCTTTAGGAGAGATTGGCTCCAGTGTTGTGGGGTTGAATTATTGATCCAGGCCTCTGGCTTTACAGCAGCTGTAAAAGATGGATAGATCTGTTTGAAATGCTGTGTGGGAATATATACTGAGTGGACAAAACATTATGAACACCTGCTCTTTCAATAACATAGACTGACCAGGTGAAAAGCTATGGTCTCTTAATCCACTTCAATCAGTGTAGATGAAGTGGAGGAGACATGGTTAAAGAAGGGTTTTTAAGCCTCGAGACAATTGAGAAACGGATTGTGTGACATTCAGGATGTGAAAGTACCTTTGAACGGGGTATGGTAGTAGGTGCCAGGCGCACCGGTTTGTGTCAAGAACTGCAACGCTGCTGGGTTTTTCACACTCAACAGTTTATTGTGTGTATCAAGAATGGTCCACCACCCAAAGTACATCCAACCAACTTGACGCAACTGTGGGAAGCATTGGAGTCAACGTGAGCCAGCATCCCTGTGGAACGCTGTCCGTGCCCCGACGAATTGAGGCTGTTCATCTCAATATTTTATAAGGAAGCTGTTCTTAATGTTTTGTAGTCTCAGTGGAGAAAGGAATAGAAATACCATTGTGTGTTCTCACTCAGGAATAAATTGTTTAATGACATATAACTATTGTCTTTCACCTTTCACCTTCAAACGTCTGTGTGTACCTCCCAAATAGAACCCTATTCCCTATATAGTGCACTACTTTTATTATTTAATAAGATTATTTCATTCATTCAGATCTAGGATGTGTTATTTTAGTGTTCCCTTTATTTTTTTGAGCAGTGTATTATCTTTCACCTTTCACCTTCAAACGTCTGTGTGTCCCTCCCAAATAGAACCCTATTCCCTATATAGTGCACTACATTTGACCAGAGCCCTATGGAACCCTATATAGTGCACTACATTTGACCAGAGCCCTATGACTTCCTATTCCCTATATAGTGCACTACTTTAGACTGTTGTGCAATGTATAGGGAATAGGGTGCAATTTGTGAGAGGTGCATGAACAGAACAACAGAACACCAGGTTTATAACAGGAAGAGGTACATGAACAGAACAACAGAACACCAGGTTTATAACAGGAAGAGGTACATGAACAGAACAACAGAACACCAGGTTTATAACAGGAAGAGGTACATGGACAGAACAACAGAACACCAGGTTTATAACAGGAAGAGGTACATGAACAGAACAACAGAACACCAGGTTTAAAACAGGAAGAGGTACATGAACAGAACAACAGAACACCAGGTTTATAACAGGAAGAGGTACATGAACAACAGAACACCAGGTTTAAAACAGGAAGAGGTACATGGACAGAACAACAGAACACCAGGTTTATAACAGGAAGAGGTACATGAACAGAACACCAGGTTTATAACAGGAAGAGGTACATGAACAGAACAACAGAACACCAGGTTTATAACAGGAAGAGGTACATGGACAGAACAACAGAACACCAGGTTTATAACAGGAAGAGGTACATGAACAGAACACCAGGTTTATAACAGGAAGAGGTACATGAACAGAACAACAGAACACCAGGTTTATAACAGGAAGAGGTACATGAACAGAACAACAGAACACCAGGTTTATAACAGGAAGAGGTACATGAACAGAACAACAGAACACCAGGTTTATAACAGGAAGAGGTACATGAACAGAACAACAGAACACCAGGTTTATAACAGGAAGAGGTACATGGACAGAACAACAGAACACCAGGTTTATAACAGGAAGAGGTACATGAACAGAACAACAGAACACCAGGTTTATAACAGGAAGAGGTACATGGACAGAACAACAGAACACCAGGTTTATAACAGGAAGAGGTACATGA
>NC_138293.1:5377500-5442500 GCF_965601325.2 Salmo salar | reverse complement strand
AACTCCTAAATGAACATACATTCTTTGTCTGTTCCAATTGAATTATCATCAAACAGCTTAAGGTAGAGATTCTCCGGCTGCTAGCTCAGCTGCAGGAAAAACAAGATGTGCTTTCTTTGTTCTATGATGAAGCCCAGGCACACACAATATCAGTTCTGAATGCCTCGTACAGCCAAAGGGGTTGATGAGTCAGGGGGTACTGACCTGCTCCAATCCACCGGACAGATTGGTAAACTCAACTCCACAGCCAGTGGGAGACTGGACACTGGCAAGGCAAAGGAGGTCGGTGGGAGGCAGTCTGGTTAGCCTCCATATATCCTAGAAAATCTGATCTATTATACAGCTTTGCCCTGCTTTGCCCCGGTGGATTTGCCCAAGTGGATTTTTTTTCCAATATTTTTTGTATATATTTTTTTAACCTTTATTAAACTAGGCAAGTCAGTTAAGAGCACATTCTTATTTACAATGACGGCTTAGGAACAGTGGGTTAACTGTCTTGTTCAGGGGCAGAACGACGGTTACTGGCTCAACGCTCTAACCACTAGGCTACATACCGTCCCTGGGAGTCAGCTCTGATCTTGGGAATACACCAACAGCCAACAGCCGTCCAGGGGCACCAGCCACAGCTCAGCCGGTCGCTGACCAAAGGAAACAAGGTCTTGGGCCCTCCTCCACAGCTCAGCCAGTCGCCGACCAAAGGAAACAAGGTCTTCGGCCCTCCTCCACAGCTCAGCCAGTTGTCGACCAAAGGAAACAAGGTCTTGGGCCCTCCTCCACAGCTCAGCCAGTTGCCGACCAAAGGAAACAAGGTCTTGGGCCCTCCTCCACAGCTCAGCCAGTCGCCGACCAAAGGAAACAAGGTCTTCGGCCCTCCTCCACAGCTCAGCCAGTTGTCGACCAAAGGAAACAAGGTCTTGGGCCCTCCATCTCCCCAAAGATTCTGACTCCATCCACTGCTACTGGTACATGTACGGCTGGCATGAGACGAAGTACACCTCCTTCCCCCTGCCCAGGGCAGGCCCGTTCTGTTCCCCCTCTTCCTTCCCCATCGGATTCTGTCACGACAACCATCGTCGTGGGCAGCTCGATGGTGAGAGATTTTGGCCTGTCACTCGCGTTGGATTTAACGACATTCGCTTTTGGCAATCTGAGGAACTGAAGAAGGACTACGAAATGATCTTGAACACCCTTGTTGGCACAGGGAAGAGAACAGTAATCTCTAGCTCCCCTTTGCCATGCTATAGAAGGGGTTACAGCCACATCGCTGCCCTAAATGAGTTCCAGAAGAAACTCTGCAAAGACAGGAATGTCTCCTTTTGTGACAATTTTCACTTCGTGTGGGAGCAACCAACAGTCTTTAAAAGAGATGGGATTCACCCTAACCGCAGGGGTTCCAGGATGATCTCCATCAACATAGAAAACTGCATCCTCCCTGTCATAATAAGTAACAGAGGAGATGGAAAAGGTATTATATCTCAGAAAACTAGAAGTGTAGTGACTGTAAGTAACCTGATCTATGTTCCTTTAACTGTTATCTCCGAGGGTATTGTCAGAAATAATCAAATGCACAAAGAATTGAATTCCACTGTTTGTTCTGAAACTGTTTGGCAGCTCACTCAGTACCAATGAATCAAATGTAAATGTCACGGACATGTCTACCTCGGGTCAGCCTCTCAGAATAGAACTAAAAACAGACTAGCAACCCAGAAAAGGACAAAAAATTTGCTCATAATAACATATGTAGCCTGAGAAACAAGGTTCATGAAATGGACAGCTTATTAACATCAGAAAACATTCATATTCTGTCCCATCTCTGAAACATACTTAGATCATTTATTTGATGATGATGTGGTAGCTATACATGGTTATATAATATACAGGAAAGATAGAAATGCAAATGGTGGAGGTGTTGCCATGTATGTCCTGAGTCATATTCCTGTTAGGCTGAGAGAGGATCTAATGTCAGATGATGTGGAAGCAATATGGCTACAGGTTCATCTGCCTCACCTAAAGCCTATACGCGTAGAAAGTTGCTATAGACCACCAAGTGCTAAAAGTCAGTATTTGGACTATATGTTTGAAATGTTGGATAATGTATATTTTCTGGGTGACCTAAATATTGACTGGTTGTCATCAAGCTGCCCACTCAAAAAAGAAGCTCCAAGCTGTAACCAGTGCATGCAATCTGGTTCAAGTCATTAGTCAATCTACCAGGGTATTTACAAACAGAACAGGAGCTAAATCATCCACGTGTATTGATCACATCTTTACTAATGTTGAAGAAATCTGCTCTAAATCAGTAATCACACCCATCGGATGTAATGACGATAATATAATAGCCATATCTAGAATAAACAAAGTTCCAAAGATTGGACCTAAAATTGTGTATAAACAATGATACAAGAGGTTTTGTAGTGATTCCTATGTTGAAGATGTGAAAAATATTTGTTAGTCTGATGTGTGTAATGAGGAACAATCTGATGCTGCACTTGAAGCATTTATGAAACGGCTGCTTCCAATTACTGATAGGCAAGCGCCCATCAAAAAACTGACTGTTAGAACTGCCAAATCCCCATGTATAGATTATGAATTTAAAAATTGTATGGCTGAGAGGGATGAGGCAAAGGGAATAGAAAATAAGTCTGACAACACATCAGACTGGCAAACATACAGTAAATTGAGAAATCATGTAACTAAACTAAACAAAAAGAAGAAGAAACTATACTCTGGAGTAAAGATAAATGATTTAAAGAATTATAGTAAGAAGCTCTGTAGTATTTTTTATAAAATTCTAGGCAAGAAAGCAAACTCGACTCCATCTTTCATTGAGGCAGATGGCTTGTTCATAACAAACCCTTTGATATTGCCAACCACTTTAATAACTTTTTTTGTTGACAAGATCAACAAACATAGGTATGACTAGGTCTTTTACGGTGATCGTATGACCACCACACGGGCAGTCACGAGTCATGAAGGCAGTCAAATTCCACGTGATGACAGTTTAGTCAAGGTAATTAGGCTTCTCCAAGCTCTGATGCTGCTGCTGGTCATTAGTAGCCTACTAAACTTGCTAACTGCCTGGTACTCGGCTCTCTATTGTCCCTCTAATCACTCTGACATCAATGTAAATGTAATGGAAAATCTAACCAAACACTTCATGAGAGCTCATGAGCTCATGTTGCGCAACATTGCTATAGGCTATGCAATTGCAGGAGAAAACAGAATGATGGCCTCTATTAAAAAGAGGAGGATCCCTGCGCCTTCTTCACCACACTGTCTGTGTGGTTGGACCATTTCAGATTTTCAGTGATGTGTACCCTGAGGAACTTGAAGCTTTCCACCTTCTCAACTGCGGTCCCGTCGATGTGGATAGAGGCGTGCTCCCTCTGCTCTTTCCTGAAGTCCACGATCATCTCCTCTGTTTTGTCGACATTGAGTGAGAGGTTATTTTCTTGGCACCACTCCACCAGGGCCCTCACCACCTCCCTGTGGTCTGTCTGGTCATTGTTGGTAATCAGGCCAACTATTGTTGTGCCGTCTGTAAACTTGATGATTGTTTTTGGAGGCTTTACATGGAACACTGCGTTTGCCTTGTTGCAGTGCGTTCTGTCTGGTGCACACATTGGATGTATCGAATGTATGCGATCAAACTGTATGCGTAGACGGCTTGACAGAAATGGTAGCAGAAGGTGAATGTTGAACTATCGACATAGTTCCAACTGATGCTGCGTACTTTTTTACACAACAACGCTATTGGTGTGATCAAGGCGCAACAGTTTATCAACATTTTAAACGTTCTGATCTGTTGAGTTCAGCTTAATTGCTTTAAAAAAAAAAAAAAGTTTTTGTTGATGCTTGTGGTTGTATTAATTTGGGATCTATCCCATCCCACAACTGTTCCAGACTATGTTTGGATAATTTATTTAGCAAACAGAATATAATAGGTCAACCTTTGTACTATGGGGGACAGCGGTCACTTTTGATAATGGTGTTTTCCCGCTAATGGAACTGCCATGTGCGCATTGCTGTGCTTATAATGTAAAGAAATAGCCTAATAGTTTACCAACATTTTAAGCTAAATGTTCTGATCTGTTGTGTCAGCCATATTGCATTTAAAAAAAAAAATTTGATGCTAGTGGTAGTATTAATCTATCACATCCCCCAACTGTCCCAGGCTATGTTTGGAATATTTATTTCTCGCACTGAATAGGTCAACTTTTGTACTATGTGGGATAGAAGACTGACGTAGGCTAGTGCTTTTGCTGTTCGTTAGGCCTACTCATCTTATTGGCTGACGAAAAGTAAATGTGGACAGTTCTTCCAATATCTTCAATATGCACCTCGGAATTGGATAAGGACATGCACGGTTACATCCCCGATGTGTTTGTCTTCACTTGTAGCCTGTGAGAAAGACCCGATCACGTGACGGAGAGCTATGTGAGTGAGAGGTGCTTCGGGGCACGAAGCACGCAGGAGGAAGGGAATTACAATTATTATATTCAGCCCAAGGCCACAACAGCCACTGGCCGCAAAAAAAGGCATGGATTTTTTTTAAAGGGAATTACGGCCACACAAAGGGAAATTGTGAATGAGAGACTGATGAAGTGTGTACAGCCTGCACAAAAACCCCCCAAAAAACAAAGCAGAGCTCATACCTTTCATGCAACTTTTTTCACGTCGTCATTAGAGTCGAATCATGCAGCCTTAGAATGTATTAAAAATCGAATCATACAGCAAAACGTTAATAACTCTAAACTAAGCATAAAGGGGTACCTATTTCTTTGTTAACTGCTCAACACAGAATAGCCACATGTGCGCACTTCGTCAAATCATTTGGAGAAACTATAATTTTAATCCAGTTTTGTTCAATTGTGTTCATCATCATACTATAAAATAATGCCATGAAATTCTAAGCAAATCTTTTCTGCTAAATGAACTAGTGTAGCCCACAGCCATACAGCGTAGCCAGATCAGGACCTAACATTGTGTTGTATGGCCTTATAGGTGGGAGGAACCTTTAACATTGTGTTGTATGGCCTTATAGGTGGGAGGAACCTTTAAAATTGTGTTGAATGGCCTTATAGGTGGGAGGATTAAAGGAGTGTGTATTAATCGATCGCACACCAACAGGCAGAGCTGAACACACACACACACACACACACCTCCTAATGATTCCTCACTGTCAGCTTCAGAGTAGAGGCAGTAGAACGGATTACAGTGGTCTGTGTGTGTGTGTGTGTGTGTGTGTGTGTGTGTGTGTGTGTGTGTGTGTGTGTGTGTGTGTGTGTGTGTGTGTGTGTGTGTGTGTGTGTGCGTGTGCGTGCGTGCGTGTCTGTGTGTGTGTGTATGTGTGTGTGCATGTGCTTACTTTTCTCTCTCTGTGTGTGTGTGCATACGTCTGTGTGTGTGTGTGTGTGTGTGTGTGTGTGTGTGTGTGTGTGTGTGTGTGTGTGTGTGTGTGTGTGTGTGTGTGTGTGTGTGTGTGTGTGTGTGTAAATGAAAGACAGGTGAACAGCAGAACAGTTAAGTCCCATAGACTGTATTGCTGCTGCAGCACTAACTGCTGTTAGAGGAAAAAATAAATCAATGTGTGTTAGATGGTGCAGTTTGGAACACTATTGTTGTGTTCTAAACTGCACCCTATTCCCTAGTTAGTGCACTACACATAGAGCTCTGGTCAAAAGTAGTGCGCTAAATAGGGAATTTAGGGTGCCGTTTGGCACAGAGACAACCTCCGAACGATGATGGAGTCAGGACATTTCATACTTGTCATAGTGAAATTGGACTGCCATGTTGGCTAATGTGGCTAATGTGTGTTGTGCATCGACGGCTGTTCTAATCCCTCACTGTGTCTCACTTCAACCTGTCTCAGCATCTCAGCATCAGAGGCCATATTGCATTATAAATAGAGACGGGGGGGGGGGGGGGGGGGGAGGATAATGAATGTTATGAATGTAATTTATTGTTTTCATTTCATTATGGTGTGGAGTAAATGGAATAGTTGCACAAACAAGATGAATTGTGAATGATTCTCTTCTGTCTTTTGTAACAGGTGATTGTGACTTTGTCAAGCCGTTTGCAGCCTGCGGGTACAGCCAGGGGAGAGAGGACGATCTAGATTGGGAACAGGCTAACACCAGAGAGAAGCCTACAGCAGACCCATGGATGCCAACAGGTAAGAACTGGTCATACTACCGTACAGTAAAATGTCCATAGGTAAGAACTGGCTACAATAACATACAGTAAAATAGTTGTTTGTTTGGATGCTCAAAGGTAAGACAGCTCGATGACACTGATAGAAAAGAGGGTAGTTTGCAAATACAAAACCCAATCCAAAACTCCAAATCCAAAACTCCAAATCCAAAACTCCAAATCCAAAACCCAATCCAAAACTCCAAATCCAAAACTCCAAATCCAAAACTCCAAATCCCTAAATTTGGGAATTAACTCCATCAGATTAAATGGATGCTCTACAATATCTCATGGATTTTATACCAATGTTTTGGTATAAACAAGAAAGGACCTTATACACACCAGCTGTCACCATGGTTCCACATTCAGACTAGTGGGATAGGAAGTGAGAATGCTGTCACCATGGTTACACATTCAGACTAGTGGGATAGGAAGTGGGAATGCTGTCACCATGGTTACACATTCAGACTAGTGGGATAGGAAGTGAGAATGCTGTCACCATGGTTACACATTCAGACGAGTGGGATAGGAAGTGGAAATGCTGTCACCGTGGTTACACATTCAGACTAGTGGGATAGGAAGTGGGAATGCTGTCACCATGGTTACACATTCAGACTAGTGGGATAGGAAGTGGGAATGCTGTCACCATGGTTACACATTCAGACTAGTGGGATAGGAAGTGGGAATGCTGTCACCATGGTTACACATTCAGACTAGTGGGATAGGAAGTGGGAATGCTGTCACCATGGTTACACATTCAGACTAGTGGGATAGGAAGTGGAAATGCTGTCACCATGGTTACACATTCAGACTAGTGGGATAGGAAGTGGGAGAGCTTCATGGAGTAAGGATGGGTTGGGGTCATTTCAGATTAAAGTGACATTTTTATTCAATGATTGAAAACCCCCCATTTATTTTCAATGATTTGTCTATCATCTGTAAATGAGAAGCTATATATAGAAAAGGGTGTAAGATTTTAAATACCCCACATACTATACCTCAAATACCCCATATAGTATACCTCAAATAACCCATACACTTTAAATACACCTTATACTTTAAATACCCCATAAGCCTCAAATACCCCTTATACCTTAAATACACCATATCCCTTAAATACCCGATATCCCTTAAATACCCCATATACCTTAAATACCTCATATATTATACCTTAAATACCCCATATACCTCAAATACCCCATATGTTGTACCTTAAATACCCCATATACCTTAAATACCCCATATACCTTAAATACCCCATATACCTCAAATACCCCATATTCCTCAAATACCCCATATAGCTCAAATACCCGATATACTACACCTCAAAAACCCCATGCACTTTAAATACCCCATATACCCTAAATACTCCATGTACTATACCTCAAACACTCCATATAATATACATCAAATACTCCATATACTATACCTCAAATACCCCATATACCTCAAATACCACATATACTATACCTCAAATACCTCAAATATTCCAAATACTGTACCTCAAATACTCCATATACCTTAAATACCTCATATACCTCAAATACCCCATTTACCCCAAATATGCCATATAGCTCAAATACCCAATATACTACACCTCAAAAACCCCATGTAATTTAAATACCCCATATACCTCAAATACTCCATATACTATACCTCAAATACCTCATATACTATACCTCAAATACTCCATATACTATACCTAAAATACTCCATATACTATACCTCAAATACCCCATATACCTCAAATACCCCACATACTATACCCTAAATACTCCATGTACTATACCTCAAATACTCCATATAATATACATCAAATACTCCATATACTATACCTCAAATACCCCATATACCTCAGATACCACATATACTATACCTCAAATACCCCATATACCTCAAATACCCAATATACTCTACCTCAAATTCCCCATATACCTCAAACACCCAATATACTATACATCAAATACCCCACATACTTTACCTCATATAGCCCATGCACTTTACCTCAAATACCTCATATGCCTCATATAACTCAAATACCCCATATAGTATACCTTAAATACCCCATATACCTTAAATACGCCATATGCCTCAAATACCCAATATACCTTAAATACCCCCATATACCTCAACACCCCATATACTATACCTTAAATACCCCATATACTATACCTTAAATACCCCATATACCTCAAATACCCAATATACTCTACCTCAAATTCCCCATATACCTCAAACACCCAATATACTATACATCAAATACCCCACATACTTTACCTCATATAGCCCATGCACTTTACCTCAAATACCTCATATGCCTCATATAACTCAAATACCCCATATAGTATACCTTAAATACCCCATATACCTCAAATACGCCATATGCCTCAAATACCCAATATATCTTAAATACCCCCATATACCTCAACACCCCATATACTATACCTTAAATACCCCATATACTATACCTTAAATACCCCATATACCTCAAATACGCCATATGCCTCAAATACCTGATATACTATACATCAAATACCCCATATACTTTATATACCCCATATACCTCAAATGCCCCATATAGCTTAAATAGCCCATATACCTCAAATACACCATATACTGTACCTAAAATACCCCATATATCGCAAATACCCAATATATTATACCATAAATACCCCATATACCTCAAATATGCCATATACCTCAAATATCAAATCAAATTCCAAATCAAATCAAATGTATTTATATAGCCCTTCTTACATCAGCTGATATATCAAAGTGCTGTACAGAAACCCAGCCTAAAACCCCAAACAGCAAGCAATGCAGGTATAGAAGCACAGTGGCTAGGAAAAACTCCCTAGAAAGGCCAAAACCTATGAAGAAACCTAGAGAGGAACCAGACTATGAGGGGTGGCCAGTCCTCTTCTGGCTGTGCCAGGTGGAGATTATAACAGAACATGGCCAAGATGTTCAAATGTTCATAAATAACCAGCATGGTCAAATAATAGTAATCACAGTGAACAGGTCAGGGTTCCATAGCCGCAGGCAGAACAGTTGAAACTTGAGCAGCAGCATGGCCAGGTGGACTGGGGACAACATGGAGTCATCAGGCCAGGTAGTCCTGAGGCATGGTCCTAGGGCTCAGGTCCTCCGAGAGAGAGAAAGAAAGAGAGAAAGACAGAATTAGAGAGAGCATACTTAAATTCACACACGACACCGGATAAGACAGGAGAAATACTCCAGATATAACAGACTGACCCTAGCCCCCCGACACATAAACTACTGCAGCATAAATACTGGAGGCTGAGACAGGAGGGGTCGGGAGACACTGTGGCCCCATCCGATGATACTCCGGACAGGTCCAAACAGGCAGGATATAACCCCACCCACTTTGCCAAAGCACAGCCCCCACACCACTAGAGAGATATCTTCAACCACCAACTTACCATCCTGAGACAAGGCCGAGTATAGCCCAAAAGATCTCCGCCACGGCACAACCCAAGGGGGGGCGCCAACCCAGACAGGAAGACCACGTCAGTGACTCAACCCACTCAAGTGACGCACCCCTCCTAAGGACGGCATGGAAGAGCACCAGTAAGCCAGTGACTCAGCCCCTGTAATAGGGTTAGAGGCAGAGAATCCCAGTGGAGAGAGGGGAACCGGCCAGGCAGAGACAGCAAGGGTGGTTCGTTGCTCCAGTGCCTTTCCGTTCACCTTCACACTCCTGGGCCAGACTACACTCAATCATAGGACCTACTGAAGAGATGAGTCTTCAATAAAGACTTAAAGGTTGAGACCGAGTCTGCGTCTCTCACATGGGTAGGCAGACCATTCCATAAAAATGGAGCTCTATATGAGAAAGCCCTGCCTCCAGCTGTTTGCTTAGAAATTCTAGGGACAATTAGGAGGCCTGCGTCTTGTGACCGTAGCGTACGTGTAGGTATGTACGGCAGGACCAAATCGGAAAGATAGGTAGGAGCAAGCCCATGTAATGCTTTGTAGGTTAGCAGTAAAACCTTGAAATCAGCCCTTGCCTTAACAGGAAGCCAGTGTAGGGAGGCTAGCACTGGAGTAATATGATCACATTTTTGGGTTCTAGTCAGGATTCTAGCAGCCCTATTTAGCACTAACTGAAGTTTATTTAGTGCTTTATCCAGGTAGCCAGAAAGTAGAGCATTGCAGTAGTCTAACCTAGAAGTAACAAAAGAAGTAACAAAAGCATGGATTAATTTTTCTGCATCATTTTTGGACAGACATTTTCCGATTTCTGCAATGTTACGTAAATGGAAAAGGCTGTCCTTGAAACAGTCTTGATATGTTCGTCAAAAGAGAGATCAGGGTCCAGAGTAACGCCGAGGTCCTTCACAGTTTTATTTGAGACGACTGTACAACCATCAAGATTAATTTTCAGATTCAACAGAAGATCTCTTTGTTTCTTGGGACCTAGAACAGAATCTCTGTTTTGTCCGAGTTTAAAAGTAGAAAGTTTGCAGCCTTCCACTTCCTTATGTCTGAAATACAGGCTTCCAGCGAGGGCAATTTTGGGGCTTCACCATGTTTCATTGAAATGTACAGCTGTGTGTCATCCGCATAGCAGCGAAAGTTAACATTATGTTTTCGAATGACATCCCCAAGAGGTAAAATATATAGTGAATACCCCATATACCTCAAATTCCCCATATAAACTCAGCAAAAAAAGAAACATCCCTTTTTCAGGACCCTGTCTTTCAAAGAGAATTCGTAAAAGTCCAAATAACTTCACATATCTTCATTGTAAAGGGTTTAAACACTGATTCCCATGCTTGTTCAATAAACCATAAACAATTAATGAACATGCACCTGTGGAATGGTTGTCAAGACACTAACAGCTTACAGACGGTAGGCAATTAAGGTCACAGTTATGATAACTTAGGACACTAAAGAGGCCTTTCTACTGACTCTGAAAAACATCAAAAGAAAGATGCACAGGGTCCCTGCTCATCTGCGTGAACGTGCCTTAGGCATGCTACAAGGAGGCATGAGGACTGCAGATGTGGCCAGGGCAATACATTGCAATGTCCGTACTGTGAGACACCTAAGACAGCGCTATAGGGAGACAGGACGGACAGCTGATCATCCTTGCAGTGGCAGACCACGTGTAACAACACCTGCACAGGATCGGTACATCCGAACATCACACCTGCGGGACAGGTACAGGATGGCAACAACAACTGCCTGAGTTACACCAGGAACGCACAATCCCTACATCAGTGCTCAGACTGTCCGCAGTAGGCTGAGAGAGACTTGGACTGAGGGCTTGTAGGCCTGTTGTAAGGCAGGTCCTCACCAGACATCAACAACGTCGCCTATGGGCACAAACCCACCGTCGCTGGACCAGACAGGACTGGTAAAAAGTGCTCTTCTCTGACGAGTCTCAGTTTTCTCTCACCAGGGGTGATGGTCGGATTTGCGTTTATCGTCGAAGGCATGAACGTTTCACCGAGACCTGTACTCTGGACCGGGATCGATTTGGAGGTGGAGGGTCCGTCATGGTCTGGGGCGGTGTGTCACAGAATCATCGGACTGAGCTTGTTGTAATTGCAGGGAATCTCAACGCTATGCAGGGAAGACTTCCTCCTCCCTCATGTGGTACCCTTCCTGCAGGCTCATCCTGACATGACCCTCCAGCATGGCAATGCCACCAGCCATACTGCTCGTTCTGTGTGTGATTTCCTGCAAGACAGAAATGTCAGTGTTCTGCCATGACCAGCGAAGAGCCCGGATCTCAATCCCATTGAGCACGTCTGGGACCTGTTGGATCGGAGGGTGAGGGCTATGGCCATTCCACCCAGAAATGTCCGGGAACTTGCAGGTGCCTTGATGGAAGAGTGGGATAACATCTCACAGCAAGAACTGGCAAATCTGGTGCCGTCCATGAGGAGGAGATGCACTGCAGTACATAATGCAGCTGGTGGCCACACCAGATAATGACTGGTACAATTTATTATGACCCCCCCTTTGTTCAGGGACACATTATTCCGTTTCTGTTAGTCACATGTCTGAGGAACTTGTTCAGTTTGTCTCAGTTGTTGAATATTGTTAAGTTCATACAAATATTTACATGTTAAGTTTGCTGAAAATAAACGCAGTTGACAGTGAGAGGACTTTTCTTTTTTTGCTAAGTTTACCTCAAATACCCCATATACCTCAAATACCCCATATACCTAAAATACACTATACCTCAAGTAGCCCATATTCTGTACCTCAAATACCCCATATACTATAACTCAAATACCCCATATACCTAAAATACTCCACATTTCCTTAAATATGCCATATACTTCAAATATCCCATATACTCTACCTCAAAACCCCATGTACCTTAAATACAACATATACCTCAAATACACCATATACTGTACCTCAAATACCCCATATACTATAACTCAAATACCCCATATACCTCAAATACTCCACATTTCCTTAAATATGCCATATACTTCAAATATCCCATATACTCTACCTCAAATACCCCATGTACCTTAAATACAACATATACCTCAAATACACAATATACTGTACCTCAAATATCCCATATACTGAACTTCAAATACCCCATATACTATACCTCAAATACCTTATATACCTCAAATACCCCATAACTATACCTCAAATACCCTATATACCTCAAATACCCCACATACTTTACCTCAAATACCCCATTTACTATACCTCAAATACCTAATATACCTCAAATACCCCACATACTATACCTCAAATACCCCATAACTATACCTCAAATACCCTATATACCTCAAATACCCCATATACTATACCTCAAATACCCCACATACTATACCTCAAATACCCCATATACCTCAAATACCCCACATACTATACCTCAAATACCCCATATACCTCAAATACCCCACATACTATACCTCAAATACCCCATATACTATACCTCAAATACCCCATATACTATACCTCAAATACCCCACATACTTTACCTCAAATACCCCGTATACCTAAAATACTCCGTATACCTCAAAGAAAAAAACACTGTATATAATTTTCCTTATTTTGTGTACAGTATATTATAATGAAGGAACTTACACATGCAAAAAGTTCCCTCAAAACAACACTATGAAAATGGGACCCATAACAATAGAATAATATAATTTACCTTTTGAACACTTAAACCATTGAAAGACAGAGATATTGGATGTTGTTTTAAATGTGTAATACTATTTAATCTCTATTGGTTTTTGGTATTGGTATTGGCTATTCCACCACATCAAAACCCCCATCTTCATCCCTTGTGTGACAACAATGGGAATTGAGACAAAAGCTTTGATGACAATGACGGCGGTGGCAGTGAATTTAATGTAAAAAAAATACCTCAAATCTATTTTAATTAAACAATGATTTCTTTCCCATCAAGCCCTCGATCCTATTAACCCTTCTCGCACATTGAATTTCATAAAAAAATGCTTTCCCTGTCATTCATTTGCGTTCTGCGTCTGCCTCAATGATCCGTCTCTTTAATGTTGCATTGATCGCTCAAATGAGGCGATATCATCACCACCAACACCATCGCCCTGCAGACGCTAGAGTTCTCATTCTCAGCCCGAACTGGATGGAACTCAACGCCGGGCCTCAAATTCTGTGAATTGATCCAGGCCGGGCTGGTTTCGGGCTTGCTGTGCTGTGTGTGTCTGCGCACCTTTTAAAGGCGCTTACATGGTCAATCTGACGTCTGCATTGGCCGTGCAGCATGGCGATATGGCCTCTGCAGAAGTCAGCGCATTCATACTTTTTTGCGCTTCGTGGAGCAGCCCAGATCTGATGTGAATGGAGTTGTCGAGGAAGTGAGTTTGCGTTTATACAGGACCTCCCGCCCTCACCTACCGTCAACCAATCACGTCAGTCAGGAGCTAGACCAAGCCCTCCACATTGTTACAAAATTTGAGAGGCGTACGCCGGTGCGGTATGGAGCTCAGTTTGGCCTCTGCATGCCTCTGACCACATTTTTACAGATCAAGCATAAATTGGCGTTTAGCCTACTACGGCTCTCTCTCAGCTACACCAGGATTCCAATATTCTCATAATTCCAAGGAAATTTGTGGCCATGATGAAACTTATTTTTCTGATTATTTAAATGTTTCAAATTGCGATAAGAATAGTCTGGAATGTAAACTGGAGCGCATCTCAGTAACAGGAGAAGCCCATATTCCAGTGGCAACTGTTAACGCCCATACATTTTAACAGAATACATCCTATGACTTCCTGATTACCAGTACCGAGTCGATGTGCAGGGTACGCGGTAATTGAGGTAGCTAGGGGTAAAGGATAGATAATAGCCAGTAACAGCAGTATACTGTAGGTAGGGATAAAGGATAGATAATAGACAGTAACAGCAGTATACTGTAGGTAGGGATAAAGGATAGATAATAGACAGTAACAGCAGTATACTGTAGGTAAGGGTAAAGGATAGATAATAGACAGTAGCAGCAGTATACTGTAGGTAGAGGTAAAGGATAGATAATAGACAGTATCAGCAGTATACTGTAGGTAGGGGTAAAGGATAGATAATAGCCAGTAACAGCAGTATACTGTAGGTAGGGATAAAGGATAGATAATAGACAGTAACAGCAGTATACTGTAGGTAGGGGTAAAGGATAGATAATAGACAGTAACAGCAGTATACTGTAGGTAGGGATAAAGGATAGATAATAGACAGTAGCAGCAGTATACTGTAGGTAGGGGTAAAGGATAGATAATAGCCAGTAACAGCAGTATACTGTAGGTAGGGATAAAGGATAGATATTAGACAGTAGCAGCAGTATACTGTAGGTAGGGGTAAAGGATAGATAATAGCCAGTAACAGCAGTATATTGTAGGTAGGGATAAAGGATAGATATTAGACAGTAGCAGCAGTATACTGTAGGTAGGGGTACAGTGACTAGACAACAGGATAGATAATAGACAGTAACAGCAGTATACTGTAGGTAGGGGTAAAGTGACTAGGCAACAGGATAGATAATAGACAGTAAGCAGCAGTATACTGTAGGTAGGGGTAAAGTGACTAGGCAACAGGATAGATAATAGACAGTAACAGCAGTATACTGTAGGTAGGGGTAAAGTGTGAGTGTGTGTGGCGTCAGCATTCATGTGTGTCTGGGCATATGTAGTGTGTGTGTGTTTGTGTGTGTGTGTGTGTGTGTGTATATGTGTGTTTGTGTGTATTGGAGTGTCAGTGGAAGTATGTTTGTGTGGGTGGGTAGAGTCAGTGCAAGGGAGTTAGTGAAAAAAGTGTCAAAGCATGTAGTCCAGGTAGCCATTTGATTAACTATTCAGCAGTCTTGTTCAGCAGAGATATAGCTTGGGGGTTAGAAGCTGTTCAGGGTCCTGTTGGTTCCAGACTTGGTCCACTGGTACCGCTTGTCGTGTGGTAGCAGAGAGAACAGTCTATGACAAGGGTGGCTGGAGTCTCTGGCAATTTTTAAGGCCTTCCTCTGACACCGCCTGGTATAGAGGTCCTGGATGGCAGGAAGCTTGGCCCAAGTAATGTTGGAATCGTGCACGGTCACTCAGTTGTAGGTGAACAGGGAGTACAGGAGGGGACTAAGCACACACCCCTGAGGGGCCCCCGTGTTGATGGTCAGTATGGCGGAAGTTTTGGGGTCGGCCCGTCAGGATGTCCAGGATCCAGTTGTAGAGGGAGGTATTCAGTCCCAGGGTCCTGAGGTTATTGATGCGCTTTGAAGGGGACTTTGGTGTAGAATGCTGTGCTGTAGTCAATAAACAGCATTCTTACAAAAGTATATATATTTTTTTACTGGTGGGTGAGGGCTGTGCGGAGTGCAATAGAAATGTTGTCATCTGTGAATCTGTTGGGGCGGTATGTGAATTAGAGTGGGTCCAGGATGTCTGGGATGATGGTGTTGATGTGAGTCATGACCAGCCTTTCAAAGCATTTCATGGCTATAGATGTGAGTGCTATGGGGCGATAGTCATGTAGGCAGGTTACCTTGGCGTTCCTGGGCATGGGGACTATGGTTGTCTGGTTTTAGGTAGTTTATCCCCCGGGTGATGCGTTGTCCCCAGCTACAATAAATACAGCCTAAGGATATATGGTTTTCCAGTTTGCATAAAGTCCAGTGAAGTTCCTTGATGTCCGTCGTGGTATCGGCTTGAGGAGGGAGATATGTGTGAGATATGTGTGTCTGTGACAATTACCGAAGAGAATTCTCTTGGGAGATAATATGGTCGGCATTTGATTGTGAGGTATTCTAGATCAGGTAAACAAAAGGAGTTCCCTTATATTATTACAATTACACCATGAGTTGTTAATCATGAAACAAACATACACCCCCCGCTGTTCTTCTACCCGGAGTGATGTTTATTCCTGTCGGCGCGATGAATTGAGAATCCAGATGGCTGGACCGACTCCGACAGTATATCCCGAGAGAGCCATGTTTCCGTGAAACAGAGTATGTTACTGCTCATATAAGGAAATCAGTCAATTGAAACAAAAAATATTAGGCCCTAATCTATGTATTTCACATGCCTGGGAATAATATTAATCTGTTGGTCACATATACGTACCTTAAAAAAAAGGTAGAGGCGTGGATAAGAAACACAAGATCCTGACTGGTTGACCACCATTTGCATCAATCAGCACTACTTCGCAGAGTTAATCAGGCTGTGGAAGGTACTTCCGTCCTCTTCCATGGCTGTGCGAAGTTTCTGGATATTGGCGGGAACTGGATCCAGAGCATCCCAAACATGCTCAATGGTTGACATGTCTGGAAGAACTGGGACACTTTCAGCTTCCAGGAATTGTGAACAGATCCTTGTGACATGGGGCCATGAGGTGATGGCGGTGGATGAATGGCACGACAATGGGCCTCAGGATTTCGTCACAGTATCTCTGTGCATTCAAATTGTAGCTTATGCCTGCCCATACCATAACCCCACCGGAACCATTGGACACTCTGTTCACAACGTTGACCTCAGCAAACCACCGCTCACCCACGCAACGTCATACACATGGTCTGAGGTTGTGAAGCCGGTTGGACGTAATTCGCTAAATTACATTCTCTGGTAACAGCTCTGTTGGACACTCCTGCAGTCACCATGTCAACTCCTTCAACACTTTAGATATCTGTGGCATTGTGTTGTGTGACAAAACTGCACATTTTAGAGTGGCCTTTTATTGGCCCCAGCACAAGGTGCACCTGTGTAATGATCATGCAGTTTAATCAGCTTCTTTATCTGCCACACCTGTCAGGTGGATGGATTATCTTGGCAAAGGAGAAATGCTCAATAACAGGGATGTAAACAAATTTGTGCCCAAAATCTGAAAGAAATGAGCTGTTTGTGCATATGAAAAATGTCTGGGATCTTTTATTTCAGCTCATGAAACATGGGACCAACACTTTACATGTTGCTTTTATATTTTTGTTCAGTGTAAATTGAGTTTTCCTCTCGCTCTGCTTTTTCTAGGCCCAATGGCTGTTTCCTTGTCTCCTCACTCCACTGCCGCCCGACTCCGCCGCATTGTTCTCACAAACAGTTTAAGGAAAATTTGTTTTTCAAAAATCGTGCTTTTTTCAGGTTCGGGGTCATTTAATTTCTGTGATGTCGGACCGGGCCTGGGCTCGAGCGTCAGCTCACCGAGTTTGGGTCGGACCGGGCTCAGATTTTCAGGCCCGATGCGAACTCTAACACATACACACGGGTCCAGAGGAATTGGACTAATGGAATGGAGGATAGCAGCGGCTTTTTTTTCTTCTTAATGTTTCTAGCAAAGGTAGCTCTCCAGACTAATGGATATTGTTTCCCTCTCCAATCTGACTGGCTGGCTGACTGGCTGGCTGGCTGGCTGACTGGCTGGGTGGCTGGCTGGCTGGCTGGCTGGCTGGCTGGCTGGGTGGGTGACTGGCTGGCTGACTGGCTGGCTGGCTGGGTGGCTGGCTGGCTGGCTGGCTGGCTGGCTGACTGGCTGGCTGGCTGACTGGCTGGCTGACTGGCTGGGTGGCTGGCTGGCTGGCTGGCTGACTGGCTGGCTGGCTGACTGGCTAGCTGACTGGCTGGCTGGCTGACTGGCTGACTGGCTGTCTGGCTGGCTGACTGGCTGACTGGCTGACTGGCTGGCTGGCTGGCTGACTGGCTGACTGGCTGGCTGGCTGGCTGACTGGCTGGCTGACTGGCTGACTGGCTGGCTGGCTGGCTGGCTGGCTGGCTGGCTGGCTGGCTGACTGGCTGACTGGCTGGCTGGCTGGCTGACTGGCTGCACCACAGATAGATTGGAACCCCCCAGTGACACACAGACAATTTATTAGGAAGGACGCCACTCATTTTAAGCAGGCAGGCTTAGGGTGTGTGTGTGTGTGTGTGTGTGTGTGTGTGTGTGTGTGTGTGTGTGTGTGTGTGTGTGTGTGTGTGTGTGTGTGTGTGTCTGCGTCAACATCAGTGTGTGTGTCGCTCTAATCTGTTCCAGGAGAAATGACCTGCCAGAAGCGGAGGGAAGCGTTTACTTTTCCCCATTTGGAATTGATTGATGTCGGAAAACAAGGGGGCGGGGCAAAGGTTACCGTGACGATCCGGAAAAGCCTCGACCTACAAATTAACACCACCTCCCCCCCCCCCCTCTCCCTTCCCTGCGTTCCACCTGCCGTCTAAATGTAACATATCTGATTAAAGTCCTACTCAGCACCTGGTTAAGAGGTGTCTCTGATTGTATCTCCCACTCTGAGAGTACTCCAGATAACGCTGTTGTCTCCCCTCAGCCCCACACATCTTGAATGGTGGGCAATTAGCATTAGCTGGTTGTCTGCTCTGTTCTGTTCTGTCTGATAGAATAGTAGCATTCACCAGCTGCCAGTCAGAAGCTCTGATCTCCCCTCGTTAACTAAACAAACACTTGGTTCTGAACAAAACAGAGATATGAGATGTAGTCTGTGTTCCAAATGGCACCCTATTCCCTATTTAGTGCTCTACTTTTGACCAGCGCCCATAGCTGCATAGTAGTGCACTATGTAGGGAATAGGGTGCCATTTGAGATGTAGGGCCTCTTGACGGCTGAAAGCAAGAAGCTAGGCGTATGTTGCACGTCACTACTTTACAGGAGAGACATTTCAACGTTTATTTTTTTTAATCAAAATGCATTTTGGGCAGAAATGACTTCTGGAACATGTGAATTTTCATGTGCCTTAATAACAAACGTGTATGCCATCTGTAAATACGAATACAATAGTTAAATTACGAGCCTAGTTGGTTTAGCTACGGAAAAATACAAGAAACTTCCCGCTAGGCATGATTGGCTGAGATAATGGATGGGCTGGACATGCCGAGAGATGAGTTCTGATTGGTCTGCCATGTAGCATGCTTCTGTCTATAACATGAGCTGTTCAGTATGTGTAGATAATCCTTGCTAACACAATTATTTTGAAAGATATCATGAAGAACTGTAAAAGTGTTGCATTGCTGCCCTGAAGTTAAACGCTCTATCGACAAAGATCAGTGGGGAAAAAGTTGTGATGGACTACCTTCTGGAGGCAATCGCACCATGCTGACTCTCTCTGACACTGAAAATGAATCAGACAATGAGGAAATCCCTGATTTAGGTACAAACATTTTCATTGAACCATTGTAGAGTCTTCTCCCATCACTGTCATCAGAAGAAAAGGCGATTAATAACAGTGTTGTTGTCACGGAAGAAGTTGATCGAGTTTTGAAATCAGTGAAATGCCCGGCGGAAGCAGAGAGATGATTACCGAATGCGGAGAGAGTCGAAAAGAGAACACAGTATAAAACACCTGTCTCCAGATGACATCTTCAAACTAAGGGCGAACATCCATGACAGAGGGAGAAGCGTTCATTATCATGTATACGGGTTAGAGTCTAGCTACATTGTCAGATATTATAAGTTTCTACTTTTGTCAAAAAAGTTGTTTTCATTACAAGTTAAAGCGTACTGTTAGCTACCTGACGTTAGTTGGCTGGCTAGCTAGCTAACGTTACGTGTATGATCTGTGTAGTAATGTTATTTGTTAGCTACCTAGCTAACATTACGTGCATGATCTGTGTAGTAATATTATTTGTTAGCTAGCTAGCTAACGTTACGTGTATGATCTGTGTAGTAATGTTATTTGTTAGCTAGCTAGCTAATGTTACGTGTATGATCTGTGTAGTAATGTTATTTGTTAGCTAGCTAGCTAACGTTACCTGTATGATCTGTGTAGTAATGTTATTTGTTAGCTAGCTAGCTAACATTACGTGTATGATCTGTGTAGTAATGTTATTTGTTAGCTAGCTAGCTAACGTTACGTGTATGATCTGTGTAGTAATATTATTTGTATCTCAGAAATCCATTTGCATTGCTAGTTATAGCCTAATGTTAGCTAGCTAGCTAACATTACGTGTATGATCTGTGTAGTAATGTTATTTGTTAGCTAGCTAGCTAACGTTACATGTATGATCTGTGTAGTAATATTATTAGTATCTCAGAAAGCCATTTGCATTGCTAGTTATAGCCTAATGTTAGCCAGCTAGCTAACATTACGTGTATGATCTGTGTAGTAATGTTATTTGTTAGCTAGCTAGCTAACGTTACGTGTATGATCTGTGTAGTAATGTTATTTGTTAGCTAGCTAGCTAACGTTACGTGTATGATCTGTGTAGTAATGTTATTTGTTAGCTAGCTAGCTAACATTGAACCTAGTTGGTTAGCTTTAGCTACCTACAGATGCATGCATGGTGCATGATACATAAATTGGGATTCTGGTTCGTTGTTTAGCTAGCTAGCTATGTCTAAACCAAAGACTACACTGTGCAAGTAACCATTTCACTGTACCGTTTACAGCTTCTGTATCCTATGCATGTGACAAATAAACATAGCTTTTATTTGAGATAGTGTGTGTTTACCAGAGACGGTAATGTGAAGATCAACATGACCTGCACCAAAGTCAGATTAGGGTATAGGCCAAGGACTAATTAAAGTGTATTTTTACTACTACTTTCTGCTACTACTTTCATCACTTTTAGTCTTGAAATCTTTGGTTGTTTTACTACACTACCTTACTCACTCTGTTCAGCACATTTATTTATATTTATTTCACCTTTATTTAACCAGGTCGGCTAGTTGAGAACAAGTTCTCATTTACAATTGTGACCTGGCCAAGAAAAAGCAAAGCAGTTCGACAACATACAACAACACAGAGTTACACATGGAGTAAAACAAACATACAGTCAATAATACAGTAGAAAAATAAGTCTATATACAGTGTGAGCAAATGAGGTGAGATAAGGGAGGTAAAGGCAATAAATAGGCCATGGTGGCGAAGTAAATACAATATAGCAAGTAAAACACTGGAATGGTAGATTTGTAGTGGAAGAAAGTGCAAAGTAGAAATAGAAATAATGGGGTGCATGGCCTCACATGTGAATCCTTAAAGAGATGGGTGGGGCTAAAGCTTAAGTGGGTGTGAACGATGCTGAATGGGTGTAGACAAATAAGAGCGCTCCAGTAGGTGAGAGCTCACGGGCCATTTTCTCAAAAGTGGGGTTACAATTTTATCAACTTTCAAAGCAGAATTCATTACCCCTTGTTCCTCAACTGTATTTATTAGCTCTGAGTCTCTACTTTTGTAAGAAACACATTTTTAAATGTTGCTACATGCCCCAATCCAGGTGGTGATATAGAGAATAGGGCCCCAGTGATATAGTAGTGCACTATATAGGGAATAGGGTCCCAGTGTTATAGTAGTGCACTATATAGGGAATAGGGTCCCAATGTTGTAGTAGTGCACTATATAGGGAATAGGGTCCCAGTGTTGTAGTACTGCACTATATAGAGAATAGGGTCCCAGTGTTGTAGTAGTGCACTATATAGGGAATAGGGTCCCAGTGTTGTAGTAGTGCACTATATAGGGAATAGGGTCCCAGTGTTGTAGTAGTGCACTATATAGGGAATAGGGCCCCAGTGTCGTAGTAGTACACTATATAGGGAATAGGGTCCCAGTGTTGTAGAAGTGCACTATGTAGGGAATTGGGTACCAGTGTTGTAGTAGTACACTATATAGGGAATAGGGTCCCAGTGTTGTAGAAGTGTACTATGTAGGGAATAGGGTGCCATTTGAGACTCATGCGAGATGTAGACTGTAGGGCCTCTTTACGGCTGCAATTGTTTTAGGATGACTGGAAAGCAGTTAGGTTTGCTGGGTGGAGGAGAGGAAGTGAGGAGGAGGGGAGGAGAAGAGGAGGAGTGGAGACCTGGAGGAGAGGAGGGGGAGAGTAGGAGGAGAGGAGGAGAGGAGACCTGGAGGAGGAGAGTAGGAGGAGAGGAGGAGGAGAGGAGACCTGGAGGAGGAGAGTAGGAGGAGAGGGAGAGGAGACCTGGAGGAGAGGAGACCTGGAGGAGAGGAGGAGAGGAAATCTGGAGTAGAAGAGGAGAGTAGGAGGAGAGGAGACCTGGAGGAGGAGAGTAGGAGGAGAGGAGACCTGGAGGAGGAGAGTAGGAGGAGAGGAGAGGAGGAGGAGAGGAGACCTGGAGGAGAGGAGACCTGGAGGAGAGGAGGAGAGGAAATCTGGAGTAGAAGAGGAGAGTAGGAGGAGAGGAGACCTGGAGGAGGAGAGGAGAGTAGGAGTAGAGGAGGACAGGAGAGGAGGGGAGGGGGAGAGGAGAGGAGGAAGAGAGTAGGAGGAGAGGAGAGCTGGAGGAGTGGAGGAGAGGAGGGGAGGATACCTGGAGGAGAGGAGGAGAGTAGGAGGAGGGGAGAACAGGAGGAGAGGAGGAGTGGAGGAGAGGAGAACAGAAGGAGAGGAGAATGCGTTATGTGAAATGCTCACTGGTCTGTTGGGAGGAAAAGAGAAAAGCTATCTCACCTTTGATTGTCCTTTCAGCCTGTACTTACAAGTGCATCCCAAATGGAACCCTATTCCCTATATAGTGCACTACTTTTGACCAGGGCTCGTAGGGGCTTTAGTCAAAAGTAGTGCACTATATAGGGAATAAGGTGCCGTTTGGGACACAGCCCCAGATCTGAGCCAAATGGCCTTATCACCCTGAGAGTAGAGATGGTTATCCTACCTGATGCTTCTGATGCTTGGAGGAAAGTGGCTTTAGAATAGGTCTTACAATACCAGACCTGGGTTCAAATGCTATTTGTCCTTACAATACGATAGATCACTTAGACAAACAGCTACCGTTGTAGGGGGTGAGACCTGGGTTCACATACTATTTTAAATCATGTCAAGTCCATTAGCTGTGCTTGATTGAACTTGACTGTTGGAATGTAACCAATGAGACAAGTCCCAAAAGTGCAAACACCGCCCAACGCAACCACTGTTTCAAGATTTCAACCCAGGTGAGTACAATACGATACATCACATGTTTATCAGATGTTATTGGTCACATGCATATATTTATCAGATGTTATTGGTCCATACACATGTTTATCAGATGTTATTGGTCCATACACATGTTTATCAGATGTTATTGGTCACATGTTTATCAGATGTTATTGGTCCATACACATGTTTATCAGATGTTATTGGTCACATATTTATCAGATGTTATTGGTCAATACACATATTTATCAGATGTTATTGTGGGTGTAGTGAAATGCTTGTGTTCCTAGCCCCAGCAGTGCAGTAGTATCTAACAATTCACAACAATACACACAAATATAAAAGTAAAACAATGGAATTAAGAAATATATAAGTATTAGGATGAGCAATATCGGAGTAGCATTGACTAAAATAGAGTAGAATAGAATGCAGTATATATGTAAACATTATTAGAGTATATACTATACATATGAAATGAGTAAAGCAGTATGTAAACATTATTAAAGTGACTAGTGTTCCATTATTAAAGTGACCAGTGATTCCATGTCTATGTATATATATATAGGGTAGCAGCCTCTAAGGTGCAGGGCTGAGTAACCAGGTGGAAGCCGGCTAGTGATGGCTATTTAATAGTCTGATGCCCTTTAAATAGAAGCGGTTTTTCAGTCTCTTCATCCCAGCTTTGATGCACCTATTCTGACCTCGCCTTCTGCATGATAGCGAGGTGAACAGGCTGTGGCTCGGGTGGTTAATGCCTTTGATGATCTTTTTGGCCTTCCTGTGACAACGGGTGTTGTAGACGTCCTGGAGGACAGGCACTGTGCCCCCGGTGATGCGTTGTGCAGACCGCACCACCCTCTGGAGAGCCCTGCGGTTGCGGGCGGTGCAGTTTCCGTACCAGGCGGTGATACAGCCCGACAGGATACTTTCAGTTTGTGAGGGTTTTAGGTGACAAGTCAAATTTTTTCAGCCTCCTGAGGTTGAAGAGGCAATGTTGCGAGGTGCCACACTGTCCACACTGTCTGATGATGTTAATAATGAGTGTAAACTCTTTTGGCCTCGAGGAGTGTCTCCTCTTTAACATCAAAGACTGTGATTTAATCACCAATACATGAAGCCAATCATCAGATTGGAGAAATGCTGGGATTTAATTCTACTCCACACACACACACACACACACACACACACACACACACACACACACACACACACACACACACACACACACACACACACACACACACACACACACACACACACACACACACACACACCCCCCCCCCCCGACCAGCTCGTCAGCTTTATGCTCATTGATTAAAATCTGTTTAACATCGTTCCAGACAGCAGACAGACAGCTAGGAGTGAGGCTGAAGCATCAAAGCAGTTTTAAAACGCTGGACTTCATAAATGACTGGAGCTGATTGACGTTATTAGAATTAATGTATTCACAGTTTTATCTAGGAGTTTCAGAGATACTTTAACTTGAACTTTAAAAAAAAAAAGTTGTATTGCTTGGAACTTGCCTCAATAACTTTTGCAAAACCGCACCATCAGATCTAACTCGTGGGAATCGAACTTGATTTAATTTTGCCAATAAAGTCTCAATACATTTAAAAAGTAAAAAAACTGTTCAACAAGACTGAATCTTATTCCCAGCCATTAAATAAGGCCTTAAATAAGTTTTTAAGAGGCCAATCCAGAAGCTGACTGTGATGCCAGTTTTACCTCAGTCCATACTGGCCCGCGCCATCTCATCCCATCTCGTGTGTGTGTGTGTGTGTGTGTGTGTGTGAGAAATGGGCCTGAAACCCTGAAGTTGTTAACTAGGATCCTTCCCTCGCTAATTGCTACGTCTGGACAGAGAATATCCTCGTTTATCCCACAGCTAGGATCTGATTGCATGCTAGGGATGCTCTAGTGGGGCCTCTGGTCTCTAAGTATTCCCCAAGGAAGGGAGGAAGAGGGCAGACTGGCACACCCCAACGTCTCTAGGGCTGTTCCCAGACTCTGGTGTCTCAGTGCCCTACAGGGACAAGCAGTACACACCCCAGTCTCACAGGCAACACATTTTTTACATTTTACATTTTAGTCATTTAGCAGACACTCTTATCCAGAGCAACTTACAGTAGTGAATGCATACATTTAATTTTCATTTCATGCATTTTTTATTTTAGTATTATTATTTTTTTTGTACTGGCCCCCCCGTGGGAATCAAACCCACAACCCTGGCGTTACACACACCATGCTGGCGTTGCAAACACCATGCTCTACCAACTGAGCCACAGGGAAGGCTGTCTGGAACACACACTGTCTGTTGGTGTGTCTGTCTGGTCCCAGGTATGAAACAATGTCCCTCAGTGACGGACAAAGTTGAAGTCAGCCCTATATTATTCAAATGATTAACAACTTCCATTGTCCTCAAGGAGTTCCTAGATGAACCTATCCAGCTGATGAAAAGCCAAGTAGCTAGAAACAGACAGTATAACTTTATAGGGGCGATATGACCAAAATATCAATGTTTTTGAAAGTATTTGACTGTATTTTATGTTTTTGAAACATAAAAGTTCTAAAATATGGTTTGAGTAGTTCATGACTCCCAAGGTGGCAACACATCAATGATATGGGGCTTTCTCCGTTCTGAATGTTTTATACCGTTTCAATCCAACTTCCAGACATCTTTTTCCTCCTCCTTTTCATACATTTCCAGCTCTGCTGTTAGCATTTCTACGCTGTGCCCCTCAGAGCTAGCTGCATAATATGGGCAAAAATCTATGCCTAGTTATTTGGTGAACTGTTGGAGTCATGGAAATAGAATGATTATTTTAATTCTAGAGTTGGAATATCGTGGGCAGCACCTTGAATACATTTGTTGTTTGACATGACAATGAATGAATAAGCCAGGGAGGAATTATTGACTGGGTAGGAAAACAAAGTGTTGGTCATGTTTCCAGGTGAACCTAATTAGATGTTACATTACGTTTTTTTTTTACCTCCATATAGCTTGCTAACATATTCATGCTTCGCTTATTCCTCTCTGATTTAGAAGATACCGTTGCACAAACAACGTGCTTATCTAGGTGTACACCAGCACTGGTACCAGGCTGTATTCGCTAGCTAGCTACGTTTGCAGCTAACTAACAATTGATTAGCATTAGCGGTTAACCCAATTTATTTTAGCAACAACTTGCTAAGAAAAGACAAACTAGCAGACAGTAGGACACAAACTAATAGTGTAATTCTAGAAGGCTTGTGGAAAGCCTTGTCACCAACATCTCTCTGCATCCATCTGGCCATGCAGACTGAACGGCAAGACAGTTCTCTTGACTCCATGGTCGAGAAGCTGCTCTCTCCTTGAGTGACAGGGGGGCGGGGCTTGGTGTGGGAAGTGGAATGCAGCAGGAGGAGAAACGACCATTCAAGTAGCAAACAGAGTGAACCATAAAAATGGACACGAGTTGGAGCTGCATATCACATTTAACAAAAACAAACATTGAAATACCGTTAGAGAAGGTCATATAGAAACTCAAACCGGTTCCTGCATCAATAGTGGGATACAGTAAGGTATACCGCCCAGCCTTATACCTTTACCTGTTCAGATGAATAGCCAGGTATACCTCCCAGCCTTATACCTTTACCTGTTCAGATGAATGGCCAGGTATACCTCCCAGCCTTATACCTTTACCTGTTCAGATGAATAGCCAGGTATACCTCCCAGCCTTATACCTTTACCTGTTCAGATGAATCGCCAGGTATACCTCCCAGCCTTATACCTTTACCTGTTCAGATGAATAGCCAGGTATCTAGAAACAGGACAGTACCTTTACCTGTTCAGAGAGAGGAGCGATCCAACTGATGAATAGCCAGGTAGCTAGAAACAGGGCAGTACCTTTACCTGTTCAGAGAGAGGAGCGATCCAACTGATGAATAGCCAGGTAGCTAGAAACAGACAGTACCTTTACCTGTTCAGAGAGAGGAGCGATCCAGCTGATGAATAGCCAGGTATCTAGAAACAGGGCAGTACCTTTACCTGTTTAGAGAGAGGAGCGATCCAGCCAGTGGTCTTTGTGGGCGACTCAGCTAGTCATATGATCTCTGTGCTGTAGGGCCTCCAGATGCCTTTACAACAGGAGCTATTTTTAGTACTGAAAGACCCAGCTGTTTCTGCTCTCTCTCTCTCTCTCTGTCATGGCTGATTCTTGTGCCAGCAGTAGAATGCTGTTCCCTTCACCCTCCCTGCTCCCCTGAGACCCATTCTGTTCTGAGGGAATAATGGTCCATTGAGGAGGAGGGGAGGAAGAGGAGGGAGGGACAGAGGGAGAGTGGCCCTCCTCCTGACAGAGATTAATCGTTATTTTTATTTAAATTATGTTAAACACAATAGCAACTGTTACTCCAGACCAGCTCAACAGCTTATTGGCTTTGTTTGCATTCCAAATAAAATCTGATTATTCTATATCTATTGCACTACTTTTCACCAGGGCCCATAATAATTAGTGACTATTTAGGGAATATGGTGCCATTTGTGAATTCAACTCAGTCTAGTAACTCAGTGCAAACATTGTACAACGGTGCTTGGGGTTGGGGGATTACAGTAATAAAATATGGGTTAATGAAAGCCTGTGTCTCTGTTTAGTCCTGACTCATAACATCTTAAAATGGTGACAGACATGAACAAACCTTGCCAAACATAGAATCTGAACAGCGTCTGATTCCACAAAAAAAAAAATATTTTGCCAAAATAATCATGTAAAGTTTGAAAGTAGATAACTAACGTCAGCACATTGGTCTAAAGTAATTAAGTGAAAAATACTTTTTTGGGGGGGTATCTGTACTTGATGATTTATATTTTTTACACTTTTTTTCCTAATGAAAATTATGTTTTCCCTGACAGCCAAAAGTATTCATTACATTTTTTTTATGCTTAGCAGGACAGAAAATGGTCCAATTAACAAACTTATCAAGAGAACATTCCTACTGCCTCTGATCTGGCGGACTGACTAAACACAAATGCTTTGTTTGTAAATTATGTCTGAGGGTTGGAGTGTGACCCTGGCTATCCGTCAATACAATAAATAAGAAAATCGTGCTGTCTGGTTTGCTTAATAGAGTATAAGGAATTTGAATTGATTCCTACTTTTACATGTACTACTTACACTACCATTCAAAAGTTTGGTTTCTTTTTTGAAAAAAAAGCACATGTTTTGTCCATTAAAATAATATCAAATTAACCAGAAATTCAGTGTAGACATTGTTAATGTTGTAAATGACTATTGTAGCTGGAAACGGCTGATTATTTTATGGAATATCTACATAGGCGTACAGAGGCCCATTATCAGCAACCATCACTCCTGTGTTCCAATGCCACGTTGTGTTAGCTAATCCAAGTTTATCATTTTAAAAGGCTAATTGGTCATTAGAAAACCCCTTTGCAATCAAAATACATGCTCCTCTTGTTTTTGACTTAGCCCAGAGAGAGAATGACAGAAGAAGAACCCTGACAGTCATACATGGATACTGTTACTGTTGATTTGTGTGTCTGTGGTACATTATTCTCTATATAAAATAGGTGCACTACAGTAGGGAATACTGGTCCATATGTGTTGTTGACCAAATCAACATCTAATTGTATTTGTCATGTGAACAGTTTACTGCAGCTATGTCTAGTAATAGAAGAGGTGGTATGTCTAGTAATAGAAGAGGTGGTATGTCTAGTAATAGAAGAGGTGGAATGTCTAGTAATAAAAGAGATGGTAATAGAAGAGGTGGTATGTCTAGTAATAGAAGAGGTGGTATGTCTAGTAATAGAAGAGGTGGTATGTCTAGTAATAGAAGAGGTGGTATGTCTAGTAATAGAAGAGGTGGTATGTCTATTAATAGAAGAGGTGGTATATCTATTAATAGAAGAGGTGGAATGTCTAGTAATAGAAGAGGTGGTAATAGAAGAGGTGGTATGTCTAGTAATAGAAGAGAATATATGTCTAGTAATAGAAGAGGTGGTATGTCTAGTAATAGAAGAGGTTATATGTCTAGTAGTAGAAGAGATGGTAATAGAAGAGGTGGTATGTGTAGTAATGGAAGAGGTGGTATGTCTAGTAATAGAAGAGGTGGTATGTCTAGTAATAGAAGAGGTGGGATGTCTAGTAATAGAAGAGGTGGTATGTCTAGTAACAGAAGAGGTGGTATGTCTAGCAGTAGAAGAGGTGGTATGTCTAGTAATAGAAGAGGTGGTATGTCTAGTAACAGAAGAGGTGGGATGTCTAGTAATAGAAGAGGTGGTATGTTTAGTAACAGAAGAGGTGGTATGTCTAGTAATAGAAGAGGTGGTATGTCTAGTAACAGAAGAGGTGTTATGTCTAGTAATAGAAGAGGTGGTATGTCTGGTAATAGAAGAGGTGGTATGTCTAGTAGTAGAAGAGGTGGTATGTCTAGTAATAGAAGAGGTGGTATGTCTAGTAATAGAAGAGGTGGTATGTCTAGTAATAGAAGAGGTGGTATGTCTAGTAATAGAAGAGGGGGTGGGTGATGTCTAGTAATAGAAGAGGTGGTATGTCTAGTAATAGAAGAGGTGGTATGTCTAGTAATAGCCTGATATGTACACAATACAATGTAGATCATGAACATTAGGATATATAATCATTATCTATTCTGTATATGCTGTCAAGTATGATACAGACGTGAGGTAAACCAGACACCTGCTTACACTGTTGGAGGTGGAGGAGTTTGTGAGCATTTGCGTGTGTGCGTGTGTGTGTGTGTGTGTGTGTGTGTGTGTGTGTGTGTGTGTGTGTGTGTGTGTGTGTGTGTGTGTGTGTGTGTGTGTGTGTGTGTGGGGGATACGCAGGTTGTAAGGTTACAGAGTGATTAAAGGGCAAATAACCTTGCCTGATAAATTTGCAAATTAATTTCCCCAACCAGCCGGACTGAGAACACACATTTCCAATTTGTCATGTTTCTATTATATGGTAAAGGATGTACACTGCATGACGGTGTTCTGTCAAAATGGGATTCCAGTTATTTCCTGTTACACACCGTCCCCGGCTTATGACACGTCAGGAAGTCAACACTCTTTATTATTAATTTACGCATGTCATGGCTAGAGGACAAATTAGAATATTTCAATTTAGTATATGCAGTATATTCGCTGAGGACAATTGTAGCTAATAATAACGCTAGGTACAGCAAAACTGTCTCTCTCTGTCATGTTCGTCGTAATAATGATGGTCGGACCAAGGCACAGCGAATGTAGAGTTCCACATCAATTATTAGAAAGTGAAACTTAGCCAAATACAAAACAATAAAGAATAAACGAACCGTGACGACAATGCAGTGCTAACAGGCAACTAAACATAAACAATATCCCATAACCCCACAGGTGAAAAAAAATGCTACTTAAGTATGATCCCCAATTAGAGACAACGATAACCAGCTGCCTCTAATTGGGAATCATCCAAATCACCAACATAGAAAAATTAACTTAGAACCCCACATAGAAAATATAAACTAGAACAACCCCCCAGTCACGCCCCGACCTACTCTACCATAGAAAATAAAAGTTTTCTATGGTCAGGACGTGACACTCTTTCTCTCAGACCTGTGGGTAGCTGCTATATGAATATAATGTGCTTTATGTGGACTCCTGGGTTATTACGGTTCACTTGCATTTGAGTGGCACCAGGATTATATTGATATTGAATGCTGAATGAGATTGAGTCAATGAGAAGTAGTTTGACGTGCGGCCCAACAAACTAGCCACTGGCCCAAAAAAATAAAAAAATAAAAATCTATAGGATAATGATATTTTTTTTTTTTAAATCACATTTGCTGTTACTCATGGATGTACTTTGTGTATATAAATCTTTCCTAAAAATATGTGACAGGCTGCATGATCATGTCTGCTGTAGCTGACGTTATAGACCTCCTATAAACACGGCCTTAATCCAACCAAACCCTTACAGTTATTTTTAAAAAAGTACAGAGTGGAGAAGAGAGGAAAAAAGAAAGTTCTAGAGACTTCTTCAGCAGACTGATCTGAAAGGCCATGACACTTCACATTAACAGGCTCACCCTCACAGCAAGAGCCTTTTTGATTGGCTGGTGGGTGGCGGCGGTGACAGAGAGAGAGAGAGAGAGAGAGAGTGCACACACGTCTCAAATGGCACCCTATTCCCTATATAGTGCACTACTTTTGACCAGGGCCCATAGCACATTAAAAAAAAAGAGCCTAGTTGTGTGGGCGAGGCTGTTAAGACGTGTCAAAAGTAGTGTAAAAGAACAGGGTGCCATTTGGGACGTAGACAGAGAAAGAGAGAGAGAGAGAGAGAGAGAGAGAAAAGTGAGAACAGCTCCTGTCTGTCTTCATTGACATTTCCATGGCGGCTGGTCTCTCCTTTTTCTCCGAGTGACCTCTATGAATTGAATTAGCATATTGTAGACCAGGAGGGGTTTTGGTTTAAAGATCACCCCTTCATTTTGACTCCCCGACCGGGCCCCGCATCACCCCTGCATCCCAAATTGCACCCCAATTCCCTATAAAGTGCACTAGGTTTGACCAAGAGCCCTATAGGCCTAGGATGCTATTTGGGATGCAAGTCAGTGATTCTCGCAGGGTTCAGAATTTGAATGGAAGGGAAATAATGAGCTCTTGTAGTCGTTAAATGATATCCTCTCCACTCCACAAGCCATCACTGTAGTTCATAATGAATGTAGCCCCGGCCTATAGGCTTTGGTGATTAAGACAGTGGCCCTGTGAACTAAATTAGGTGAGCCGTATGGAACACTATGTACCTGTGTGAAACATTCAATCAGGTGAGCCTATGTTAGCCTCCTTAAACAACCAGCCGGATCGTTGGGAGCATGCATACATGATTTGTTACACAGACACCGGTCATCCGTCTGGGAATTTCCAGGGATAAGGTTATATATCCCTGTGAAACATTTCACCTTTTTATTTTCTAGATATGAGTAACTGAGTAATGGAAGGTAAATGTAGTACTGGTGAGGTTCTGTTGTAATGATCTGGTTGAAATGACTCGTTAGAGTTGAGTTGTATTATATATATATATATATATATATATATATATATATATATATATATATATATATATATATATTTATATATATATATATATATATATATATATATCTCTTAGAAAGGCTGTGCTAATTTGATATTGGTATAGTTGGAACACTTATATCACGGTCACATATACAGTACTGTACTGCAATTGGTCTACTGTAGACCAGGTAGTCCCTGATTGGTCTACTGTAGACCAGGTAGTCCCTGATTGGTCTACTGTAGACCAGGTAGTCCCTGATTGGTCTACTGTAGACCAGGTAGTCCCTAATTGGTCTACTGTAGGGTTGCAACAATTCTCGTAACTTTTCCAAAATTCCTTGGTGTTCCAGAAATCCTGGTCGGAAGATTCCTGGATTAATGGAAAACCAGGATATTTGGGGGAAGTTACAGGAATTTTGCTAACTTATTTAAGTCATTTAAGTCATTTAGCAGACGCTCTTATCTAGAGCGACTTACAAATTGGTGCATTCACCTTATAATATCCAGTGGAACAACCACTTTACAATAGTGCATCTAAATCTTTTAAAGGGGGGGTAGAAGGATTACTTTATCCTATCCCAGGTATTCCTTGAAGAGGTGGGGTTTCAGGTGTCTCCGGAAGGTGGTGATTGACTCCGCTGTCCTGGCGTCGTGAGGGAGCTTGTTCCACCATTGGGGTGCCAGAGCAGCGAACAGTTTTGACTGGGCTGAGCGGGAACTGTGCTTCCTCAGAGGTACGGAGGCGAGCAGGCCAGAGGTGGATGAACGGAGTGCCCTTGTTTGGGTGTAGGGCCTGATCAGAGCCTGAAGGTACGGAGGTGCCGTTCCCCTCACAGCTCCGTAGGCAAGCACCATGGTCTTGTAGCGGATGCGAGCTTCGACTGGAAGCCAGTGGAGAGAGCGGAGGAGCGGGGTGACGTGAGAGAACTTGGGAAGGTTGAACACCAGACGGGCTGCGGCGTTCTGGATGAGTTGTAGGGGTTTAATGGCACAGGCAGGGAGCCCAGCCAACAGCGAGTTGCAATAATCCAGACGGGAGATGACAAGTGCCTGGATTAGGACCTGCGCCGCTTCCTGTGCGAGGCAGGGTCGTACTCTGCGAATGTTGTAGAGCATGAACCTACAGGATCGGGTCACCGCCTTGATGTTGGTGGAGAACGACAGGGTGTTGTCCAGGGTCACGCCAAGGCTCTTAGCACTCTGGGAGGAGGACACAAGGGAGTTGTCAACCGTGATGGCGAGATCATGGAACGGGCAGTCCTTCCTCGGAGGAAGAGCAGCTCCGTCTTGCCGAGGTTCAGCTTGAGGTGGTGATCCGCCATCCACACTGATATGTCTGCCAGACATGCAGAGATGCAATTCGCCACCTGGTTGTCAGATGCCTGTTATAAACTACACATGAAGACTGTTGATGCCTGTTATAAACTACACATGAAGACTGTTGCTGCCTGTTATAAACTAACACATGAAGACTGTTGTTGCCTGTTATAAACTAACACATGAAGACTGTTGCTGCCTGTTATAAACTACACATGAAGACTGTTGCTGCCTGTTATAAACTACACATGAAGACTGTTGCTGCCTGTTATAAACTACACATGAAGACTGTTGATGCCTGTTATAAACTACACATGAAGACTGTTGCTGCCTGTTATAAACTATACATGAAGACTGTTGCTGCCTGTTATAAACTAACACATGAAGACTGTTGCTGCCTGTTATAAACTACACATGAAGACTGTTGCTGCCTGTTATAAACTACACATGAAGACTGTTGCTGCCTGTTATAAACTACACATGAAGACTGTTGCTGCCTGTTATAAACTACACATGAAGACTGTTGATGCCTGTAATAAACTACACATGAAGACTGTTGCTGCCTGTTATAAACTACACATGAAGACTGTTGCTGCCTGTTATAAACTACACATGAAGACTGTTGCTGCCTGTTATAAACTACACATGAAGACTGTTGCTGCCTGTTATAAACTATACATGAAGACTGTTGCTGCCTGTTATAAACTAACACATGAAGACTGTTGCTGCCTGTTATAAACTACACATGAAGACTGTTGCTGCCTGTTATAAACTACACATGAAGACTGTTGCTGCCTGTTATAAACTACACATGAAGACTGTTGCTGCCTGTTATAAACTAACACATGAAGACTGTTGTTGCCTGTTATAAACTACACATGAAGACTGTTGCTGCCTGTTATAAACTACACATGAAGACTGTTGCTGCCTGTTATAAACTAACACATGAAGACTCCGTTGTTGCCTGTTATAAACTAACACATGAAGACTCTGTTGTTGCCTGTTATAAACTACACATGAAGACTCCGTTGTTGCCTGTTATAAACTAACACATGAAGACTCTGTTGTTGCCTGTTATAAACTACACATGAAGACTCTGTTGTTGCCTGTTATAAACTACACATGAAGACTGTGTTGTTGCCTGTTATAAACTAACACATGAAGACTGTTGCTGCCTGTTATAAACTACACATGAAGACTGTTGCTGCCTGTTATAAACTACACATGAAGACTGTTGCTGCCTGTTATAAACTAACACATGAAGACTCTGTTGTTGCCTGTTATAAACTACACATGAAGACTCTGTTGTTGCCTGTTATAAACTAACACATGAAGACTGTGTTGTTGCCTGTTATAAACTAACACATGAAGACTCTGTTGTTGCCTGTTATAAACTAACACATGAAGACTCTGTTGTTGCCTGTTATAAACTACACATGAAGACTCTGTTGTTGCCTGTTATAAACTACACATGAAGACTCTGTTGTTGCCTGTTATAAACTACACATGAAGACTCTGTTGTTGCCTGTTATAAACTACACATGAAGACTCCGTTGTTGCCTGTTATAAACTAACACATGAAATCGCTTGGTGGCTTGTGATGTCAGCTAAGGCATTTCATTTGGTCATTTATCACCAGTTTACCACAAAGCTCTCCACTCTGACACTGCGACACGCCACTTTGAAAAATCACTCACTGCTTTAGAATTCACAGGGGAGAGAAGAAACGTACCTGGCTGTCTGGCTGTCTAGCACTCAAATGACCAACGTTTAGGCAATTCCCAGCTTCCTTGTCAATGGGAGAAGTGAGCTGAAAGTTCTCAAGTATTTACTTGATTGAAGCCCCTCAAACATGGAAGGTGAAGATAAGGTCTACATCCCAAATGGCACCACCTGCCTCAGTGCATATGGACCACATGTCTTATGTAGTGTCTAGAGACCACATGTCTTATGTAGTGTCTAGAGACCACTTGTCTTATGTAGTGCATATGGACCACATGTCTTATGTAGTGTCTAGAGACCACATGTCTTATGTAGTGTCTAGAGACCACATGTCTTATGTAGTGCCTAGAGACCATATTTCTTATGTAGTGTCTAGAGACCACATGTCTTATGTAGTGCCTACAGACCACATGTCTTATGTAGTGCCTACAGACCACATGTCTTATGTAGGGCCTATGGATAGTCATTGATAACGCCACGTGCTGTCAAAGTTCCATCTTTAACCAGATTTGTTCATTTTTTTCAAAACAAAATAACTATTTGGTGGAATGTGCTTTGTGGCTGCCCCAAACTGGCAATTGACATGTCGTCTTGAAGACGCCGTTCATGTGCTTTGACTCTAGTGTTTCGTTTGTACATGTGTATTTGCGGGGCACAACAACAAAAAAGAAACCAATCCAAGCATCACACAGTTCTTCTGGCTAAACTCTCCTTCCTGTCCCACTTATTCAACTGCGTTCTGACCGCTCCTTACATACACCTGTGCTGAGTGCCCTCACAAGCTCCAGTTAGTCCTACAGAAATAAATGCCTATAAACTCTACTTCATAATGAATGTAGCCCCGGCCTATAGTCCGGGTGATTAAGACAGTCGCCCTGTGAACTAAATTAGGTGAGCCATCGTAGATGGAGCAACAGGAATGAGGACTGCCACGGTAGATGGAACAACAGGGATGAGGACTGCCATGGTAGATGGAACAACAGGGATGAGGACTGCCACGGGAGATGGGACAATAGGAATGAGGACTGCCATGGTAGATGGAACAATAGGAATGAGGACTGATATGGTAGATGGAACAACAGGGATGAGGACTGCCACGGTAGATGGAACAACAGGGATGAGGACTGCCATGGTAGATGGAACAACAGGGATGAGGACTGCCACGGTAGATGGAACAATAGGAATGAGGACTGATATGGTAGATGGAACAACAGGGATGAGGACTGCCACGGGAGATGGGACAATAGGGATGAGGACTGCCACGGTAGATGGAACAACAGGGATGAGGACTGATATGGTAGATAGAACAACAGGGATGATGACTGCCACGGTAGATGGAACAACAGGGATGAGGACTGCCATGGTAGATGGAACAACAGGGATGAGGACTGCCATGGTAGATGGAACAATAGGAATGAGGACTGCCACGGTAGATGGAACAATAGGAATGAGGACTGATATGGTAGATGGAACAACAGGGATGAGGACTGCCACGGTAGATGGAACAACAGGGATGAGGACTGATATGGTAGATAGAACAATAGGAATGAGGACTGCCACGGTAGATGGAACAATAGGAATGAGGACTGATATGGTAGATGGAACAACAGGGATGAGGACTGCCACGGGAGATGGGACAATAGGGATGAGGACTGCCACGGTAGATGGAACAATAGGAATGAGGACTGATATGGTAGATGGAACAATAGGAATGAGGACTGCTATGGTAGATGGAACAATAGGAATGAGGACTGCCACGGGAGATGGAACAACAGGGATGAGGACTGCCACGGTAGATGGAACAACAGGAATGAGGACTGCCACGGTAGATGGAACAACAGGGATGAGGACTGCCACGGTAGATGGAACAACAGGGATGAGGACTGATATGGTAGATGGAACAATTTTAATGAGGACTGCTATGGTAGATGGAACAACAGGAATGAGGACTGCCACGGTAGATGGAACAACAGGGATGAGGACTGCCACGGTAGATGGAACAACAGGGATGAGGACTGATATGGTAGATGGAACAATTTTAATGAGGACTGCTATGGTAGATGGAACAACAGGAATGAGGACTGCTATCTGTTGGTGATTCATATTAAATTAGTTCTGTACTCTGTACTATACGACACGGTACACTTAATTCAGAATTGGTTTGGTCAAATGTAAAACCCACCTCAACCTTCTATAGGGCCTCTAGAACATTATAGCGTTCACAACATTAGCCAATACATTTTGTCTGTTGGTAATACATGAGTTCTATACAGCACAGTGCTGAGCAATATACAGTACTATAGTGTACATTACTGAGTTCTATACTGTACAGTACTGTACCTTACTGTGTTCTATACAGTACTATACTGTACATTACTGAGTTCTATACTGTACTGTACATTACTGAGCTATATACAGTACTATAGTGTACATTACTGCGTTCTATACTGTACTATACTGTACATTACTGAGCTATATACAGTACTATACTGTACATTACTGAGTTCTATACAGTACTAGACTGTACATTGCTGAATTCTTTACAGTACTATACTGTACATTACTGAGTTCTATACTGTACTGTACTGTACATTACTGAGCTATATACAGTACTATAGTGTACATTACTGAGTTCTATACTGGACTGTACTGTACATTACTGAGCTATATACAGTACTATAGTGTACATTACTGAGCTATATACAGTACTATAGTGTACATTACTGAGTTCTATACAGTACTATACTGTACATTACTGAGCTATATACAGTACTATAGTGTACATTACTGAGTTCTTTACAGTACAGTGCTGTACATTACTGTGTTCTATACAGTACTATACTGTACATTACTGAGTTCTATACAGTACAGTACTGTACATTACTGAGTTCTATACAGTACTATACTTTACATTACTGAGCTATATACAGTACTATACTGTACATTACTGAGCTATATACAGTACTATACTGTACATTACTGAGTTCTATACAGTACTATACTGTACATTACTGAGTTCTATACTGTACTGTACTGTACATTACTGAGCTATATACAGTACTATAGTGTACATTACTGCGTTCTATACTGTACTATACTGTACATTACTGAGCTATATACAGTACTATACTGTACATTACTGAGTTCTATACAGTACTATACTGTACATTGCTGAATTCTATACAGTACTATACTGTACATTACTGAGTTCTATACTGTACTGTACTGTACATTACTGAGCTATATACAGTACTATAGTGTACATTACTGAGTTCTATACTGGACTGTACTGTACATTACTGAGCTATATACAGTACTATAGTGTACATTACTGAGCTATATACAGTACTATAGTGTACATTACTGAGTTCTATACAGTACTATACTGTACATTACTGAGCTATATACAGTACTATAGTGTACATTACTGAGTTCTTTACAGTACAGTGCTGTACATTACTGTGTTCTATACAGTACTATACTGTACATTACTGAGTTCTATACAGTACAGTACTGTACATTACTGAGTTCTATACAGTACTATACTTTACATTACTGAGCTATATACAGTACTATACTGTACATTACTGAGCTATATACAGTACTATACTGTACATTACTGAGCTATATACAGTACTATAGTGTACATTACTGAGTTCTATACAGGACTGTACTGTACATTACTGAGCTATATACAGTACTATACTGTACATTACTGAGCTATATACAGTACTATAGTGTACATTACTGAGTTCTATACAGTACTATACTGTACATTACTGAGCTATATACAGTACTATAGTGTACATTACTGAGTTCTATACAGTACTATACTGTACATTACTGAGTTCTTTACAGTACAGTGCTGTACATTACTGAACTATATACAGTACTATACTGTACATTACTGAGTTCTTTACAGTACAGTGCTGTACATTACTGTGTTCTATACAGTACTATACTGTACATTACTGAGTTCTATACAGTACAGTACTGTACATTACTGAGTTCTATACAGTACTATACTTTACATTACTGAGCTATATACAGTACTATACTGTACATTACTGAGCTATATACAGTACTATACTGTACAGTACTGAGCTATATACAGTACTATACTGTACAGTACTGTACAATACTGCATTCTATACAGTACAGTACTGTATTAGTCTCCATGTTGTGTTCTATACTGTATTAGTCTCCATGCTGTGTTCTATACAGTACAGTACTGTATTAGTCTCCATGTTGTGTTCTATACTGTATTAGTCTCCATGTTGTGTTCTATACAGTACAGTACTGTATTAGTCTCCATGTTGTGTTCTATACAGTACAGTACTTTATTAGTCTCCATGTTGTGTTCTATACAGTACAGTACTGTATTAGTCTCCATGCTGTGTTCTATACAGTACAGTACTGTATTAGTCTCCATGCTGTGTTCTATACTGTATTAGTCTCCATGCTGTGTTCTATACAGTACAGTACTGTATTAGTCTCCATGCTGTGTTCTATACAGTACAGTACTGTATTAGTCTCCATGCTGTGTTCTATACTGTACAGTACTGTATTAGTCTCCATGTTGTGTTCTATACAGTACAGTACTGTATTAGTCTCCATGTTGTGTTATATACAGTACAGTACTGTATTAGTCTCCATGCTGTGTTCTATACAGTACAGTACTGTATTAGTCTCCATGCTGTGTTCTATACTGTATTAGTCTCCATGCTGTGTTCTATACAGTACAGTACTGTATTAGTCTCCATGTTGTGTTCTATACAGTACAGTACTGTATTAGTCTCCATGTTGTGTTCTATACTGTACAGTACTGTATTAGTCTCCATGCTGTGTTCTATACTGTATTAGTCTCCATGTTGTGTTCTATACAGTACAGTACTGTATTAGTCTCCATGTTGTGTTCTATACTGTATTAGTCTCCATGTTGTGTTCTATACAGTACAGTACTGTATTAGTCTCCATGCTGTGTTCTATACAGTACAGTACTGTATTAGTCTCCATGTTGTGTTCTATACTGTATTAGTCTCCATGTTGTGTTCTATACAGTACAGTACTGTATTAGTCTCCATGTTGTGTTCTATACTGTATTAGTCTCCATGTTGTGTTCTATACTGTATTAGTCTCCATGTTGTGTTCTATACTGTATTAGTCTCCATGTTGTGTTCTATACAGTACAGTACTGTATTAGTCTCCATGTTGTGTTCTATACAGTACAGTACTGTATTAGTCTCCATGTTGTGTTCTATACAGTACAGTACTGTATTAGTCTCCATGATGTGTTCTATACTGTATTAGTCTCCATGCTGTGTTCTATACAGTACAGTACTGTATTAGTCTCCATGTTGTGTTCTATACAGTACAGTACTGTATTAGTCTCCATGCTGTGTTCTATACTGTATTAGTCTCCATGCTGTGTTCTATACAGTACAGTACTGTATTAGTCTCCATGCTGTGTTCTATACTGTATTAGTCTCCATGTTGTGTTCTATACAGTACAGTACTGTATTAGTCTCCATGCTGTGTTCTATACAGTACAGTACTGTATTAGTCTCCATGCTGTGTTGTATACTGTATTAGTCTCCATGTTGTGTTCTATACAGTACAGTACTGTATTAGTCTCCATGCTGTGTTCTATACTGTATTAGTCTCCATGCTGTGTTCTATACAGTACAGTACTGTATTAGTCTCCATGCTGTGTTCTATACTGTATTAGTCTCCATGTTGTGTTCTATACAGTACAGTACTGTATTAGTCTCCATGCTGTGTTCTATACAGTACAGTACTGTATTAGTCTCCATGCTGTGTTGTATACTGTATTAGTCTCCATGTTGTGTTCTATACAGTACAGTACTGTATTAGTCTCCATGCTGTGTTCTATACTGTATTAGTCTCCATGCTGTGTTCTATACTGTACAGTACTGTATTAGTCTCCATGTTGTGTTCTATACTGTATTAGTCTCCATGTTGTGTTCTATACAGTACAGTACTGTATTAGTCTCCATGTTGTGTTCTATACAGTACAGTACTGTATTAGTCTCCATGTTGTGTTCTATACAGTACAGTACTGTATTAGTCTCCATGTTGTGTTCTATACAGTACAGTACTGTATTAGTCTCCATGCTGTGTTCTATACTGTATTAGTCTCCATGCTGTGTTCTATACAGTACTGTACTGTATTAGTCTCCATGTTGTGTTCTATACAGTACAGTACTGTATTAGTCTCCATGTTGTGTTCTATACAGTACAGTACTGTATTAGTCTCCATGCTGTGTTCTATACAGTACAGTACTGTATTAGTCTCCATGCTGTGTTGTATACTGTATTAGTCTCCATGCTGTGTTCTATACAGTACAGTACTGTATTAGTCTCCATGTTGTGTTCTATACTGTATTAGTCTCCATGCTGTGTTCTATACAGTACAGTACTGTATTAGTCTCCATGCTGTGTTCTATACTGTATTAGTCTCCATGTTGTGTTCTATACAGTACAGTACTGTATTAGTCTCCATGCTGTGTTCTATACAGTACAGTACTGTATTAGTCTCCATGCTGTGTTCTATACTGTATTAGTCTCCATGTTGTGTTCTATACAGTACAGTACTGTATTAGTCTCCATGCTGTGTTCTATACAGTACAGTACTGTATTAGTCTCCATGCTGTGTTCTATACTGTATTAGTCTCCATGCTGTGTTCTATACAGTACAGTACTGTATTAGTCTCCATGCTGTGTTCTATACTGTATTAGTCTCCATGCTGTGTTCTATACTGTACAGTACTGTATTAGTCTCCATGTTGTGTTCTATACAGTACAGTACTGTATTAGTCTCCATGCTGTGTTCTATACTGTATTAGTCTCCATGCTGTGTTCTATACAGTACAGTACTGTATTAGTCTCCATGTTGTGTTCTATACTGTATTAGTCTCCATGCTGTGTTCTATACAGTACAGTACTGTATTAGTCTCCATGCTGTGTTCTATACAGTTATCCCAGTAGTAGAAGAGGAAACAGTGGCCTACATATGAACAATAGTACATCTGGTGAGTCCTGTAGCCGTCCTCTGACAGCAGAGCAGCTGTAGTCTGTAAGGACTATACCGGTACTACTTCTGCCTTTCAAATGGCACCCCTATTTCATCACCTGTACACTTCTTTTGACAGGATTCCTACGGGCCCAAGTCAACCGTAGCGCGTTGTATAGGGAACAGGGTTTAATTTAGGACGCAGACTAACACACACACACACACACACACACACTACCATCAGACAGCCCTCAAGTGTAGGGAGAGATCTCTATATTTAATTGGTCCTGTACACTGAGACATGGGGAGAGGTATGGAGAGGGAGGGAGAGAGAGAGAGAGAGGGAGAAAGGGAGGTGGGTGGGTGAGAAAGAGAGCGCTAACACAATCTCATTATAATTTGCTCTTAGACTAGTCGTGGGCTATTTAGCTAGTCGTTGTTGAACTGCTTGGTACGGTAGTGTTTGAAGCCTTAGCCTATGGGGTTGTTATTAGGCTTGAGGTCAAGGGATGGGAGCATTTATCTTTATGCAACTAGGAATATAAATTATTTCATATTCATTCAATCATCCTCAAGCTAAAATCATGGAATAAGCTAAAATCATGGAAATAAAGTTTTTCTTCTTATCAAAAAAATATATATATATTTCTGACTTCAAAATTCAATATCTACATTTGAACCGTGTCAAAGGGTCTCCCTTATTAAAGCTGCAATCAGCAATTAACAAAGCTCATACCCACCCCTGTGTTACAGGGTACAAAGCTGTGTGATCTTGGCTGGAGTAATGTAACCGCTCTCTCAAAGTCATGGACAGAGCTATAGAGCCAAGGACTGACCATCCATGATATCAACATTATAGTTATAACCATGTTATGGAGGCTAAACAGGACTGACCATCCATGATATTAACATTATAGTTATTACCATGTTATGAAGCGATACAGGACTGACCATCCATGATATCAACATGATAGTTATAACCATGTTATGGAGGCTATACAGGACTGACCATCCATGATATCAACATTATAGTTATAACCATGTTATGAGGCTATACAGGACTGACCATCCATGATATCAACATTATAGTTATAACCATGTTATGGAGGCTATACAGGACTGACCATCCATGATATCAACATTATAGTTATAACCATGTTATGGAGGCTATACAGGACTGACCATCCATGATATTAACATTATAGTTATAAACATGTTATGAGGCTATACAGGACTGACCATCCATGATATCAACATTATAGTTTTAACCATGTTATGAGGCTATACAGGACTGACCATCCATGATATCAACATTATAGTTATAACCATGTTATGGAGGCTATACAGGACTGACCATCCACGATATCAACATTATAGTTATAACCATGTCATGAGGCTATACAGGACTGACCATCCATGATATCAACATTATAGTTATAACCATGTTATGGAGGCTATACAGGACTGACCATCCATGATATCAACATTATAGTTATAACCATGTTATGGAGGCTATACAGGACTGACCATCCATGATATCAACATTATAGTTATAACCATGTTATGGAGGCTATACAGGACTGACCATCCATGATATCAACATTATAGTTATAACCATGTTATGAGGCTATACAGGACTGACCATCCATGATATCAACATTATAGTTATAACCATGTTATGGAGGCTATACAGGACTGACCATCCATGATATCAACATTATAGTTATAACCATGTTATGGAGGCTATACAGGACTGACCATCCATGATATCAACATTATAGTTATAACCATGTTATGGAGGCTATACAGGACTGACCATCCATGATATCAACATTATAGTTATAACCATGTTATGGAGGCTATACAGGACTGACCATCCATGATATCAACATTATAGTTATAACCATGTTATGGAGGCTATACAGGACTGACCATCCATGATATCAACATTATAGTTATAACCATGTTATGAGGCTATACAGGACTGACCATCCATGATATCAACATTATAGTTATAACCATGTTATGGAGGCTATACAGGACTGACCATCCATGATATCAACATTATAGTTATAACCATGTTATGGAGGCTATACAGGACTGACCATCCATGATATCAACATTATAGTTATAACCATGTTATGAGGCTATACAGGACTGACCATCCATGATATCAACATTATAGTTATAACCATGTTATGAGGCTATACAGGACTGACCATCCATGATATCAACATTATAGTTATAAACATGTTATGAGGCTATACAGGACTGACCATCCATGATATCAACATTATAGTTATAAAAATGTTATGAGGCTATACAGGACTGACCATCCATGATATCAACATTATAGTTATAACCATGTTATGGAGGCTATACAGGACTGACCATCCATGATATCAACATTATAGTTATAACCATGTTATGAGGCTATACAGGACTGACCATCCATGATATCAACATTATAGTTTTAACCATGTTATGAGGCTATACAGGACTGACCATCCATGATATCGACATTATAGTTATAACCATGTTATGGAGGCTATACAGGACTGACCATCCATGATATCGACATTATAGTTATAACCATGTTATGAGGCTATACAGGACTGACCATCCATGATATCGACATTATAGTTATAACCATGTTATGAGGCTATACAGGACTGACCATCCATGATATCGACATTATAGTTATAACCATGTTATGAGGCTATACAGGACTGACCATCCATGATATCGACATTATAGTTATAACCATGTTATGAGGCTATACAGGACTGACCATCCATGATATCAACATAGTTATAACCATGTCATGAGGCTATACAGGACTGACCGTCCATGATATCAACATTATAGTTATAACCATGTTATGGAGGCTATACAGGACTGACCATCCATGATATCAACATTATAGTTATAAAAATGTTATGAGGCTATACAGGACTGACCATCCATGATATCAACATTATAGTTATAACCATGTTATGGAGGCTATACAGGACTGACCATCCATGATATCAACATTATAGTTATAACCATGTTATGGAGGCTATACAGGACTGACCATCCATGATATCAACATTATAGTTATAACCATGTTATGGAGGCTATACAGGACTGACCATCCATGATATCAACATTATAGTTATAACCATGTTATGGAGGCTATACAGGACTGACCATCCATGATATCAACATTATAGTTATAACCATGTTATGGAGGCTTTACAGGACTGACCATCCATGATATCAACATTATAGTTATAAACATGTTATGAGGCTATACAGGACTGACCATCCATGATATCAACATTATAGTTATAACCATGTTATGAGGCTATACAGGACTGACCATCCATGATATCAACATTATAGTTTTAACCATGTTATGAGGCTATACAGGACTGACCATCCACGATATCAACATTATAGTTATTACCATGTTATGAGGCTATACAGGACTGACCATCCACGATATCAACATTATAGTTATAACCACATTATGACACTATACAGGACTGACCATCCATGATATCAACATTATAGTTATAACCATGTTATGAGGCTATACAGGACTGACCTTCCATGATATCAACATTATAGTTATAACCCTGTTATAAGGCTATACAGGACTGACCATCCGTGATATCAACATTATAGTTATAACCATGTTATGAGGCTATACAGGACTGACCATCCATGATATCAACATTATAGTTATAACCATGTTATGGAGGCTATACAGGACTGACCATCCACGATATCGACATGATAGTTATAACCATGTTATGAGGCTATACTGGACTGACCATCCATGATATCAACATTATAGTTATAACCATGTTATGGAGGCTTTACAGGACTGACCATCCATGATATCAACATTATAGTTATAACCATGTTATGAGGCTATACAGGACTGACCATCCATGATATCAACATTATAGTTATAACCATGTTATGAGGCTATACAGGACTGACCATCCATGATATCAACATTATAGTTTTAACCATGTTATGAGGCTATACAGGACTGACCATCCATGATATCGACATTATAGTTATAACCATGTTATGGAGGCTATACAGGACTGACCATCCATGATATCGACATTATAGTTATAACCATGTTATGAGGCTATACAGGACTGACCATCCATGATATCGACATTATAGTTATAACCATGTTATGAGGCTATACAGGACTGACCATCCATGATATCAACATTATAGTTATAACCATGTTATGAGGCTATACAGGACTGACCATCCATGATATCGACATTATAGTTATAACCATGTTATGAGGCTATACAGGACTGACCATCCATGATATCGACATTATAGTTATAACCATGTTATGAGGCTATACAGGACTGACCATCCATGATATCAACATAGTTATAACCATGTCATGAGGCTATACAGGACTGACCGTCCATGATATCAACATTATAGTTATAACCATGTTATGGAGGCTATACAGGACTGACCATCCATGATATCAACATTATAGTTATAACCATGTTATGAGGCTATACAGGACTGACCATCCATGATATCAACATTATAGTTATAACCATGTTATGAGGCTATACAGGACTGACCATCCATGATATCAACATTATAGTTATAAACATGTTATGAGGCTATACAGGACTGACCATCCATGATATCAACATTATAGTTATAAAAATGTTATGAGGCTATACAGGACTGACCATCCATGATATCAACATTATAGTTATAACCATGTTATGGAGGCTATACAGGACTGACCATCCATGATATCAACATTATAGTTATAACCATGTTATGGAGGCTATACAGGACTGACCATCCATGATATCAACATTATAGTTATAACCATGTTATGGAGGCTATACAGGACTGACCATCCATGATATCAACATTATAGTTATAACCATGTTATGGAGGCTATACAGGACTGACCATCCATGATATCAACATTATAGTTATAACCATGTTATGGAGGCTTTACAGGACTGACCATCCATGATATCAACATTATAGTTATAAACATGTTATGAGGCTATACAGGACTGACCATCCATGATATCAACATTATAGTTATAACCATGTTATGAGGCTATACAGGACTGACCATCCATGATATCAACATTATAGTTTTAACCATGTTATGAGGCTATACAGGACTGACCATCCACGATATCAACATTATAGTTATTACCATGTTATGAGGCTATACAGGACTGACCATCCACGATATCAACATTATAGTTATAACCACATTATGACACTATACAGGACTGACCATCCATGATATCAACATTATAGTTATAACCATGTTATGAGGCTATACAGGACTGACCTTCCATGATATCAACATTATAGTTATAACCCTGTTATAAGGCTATACAGGACTGACCATCCGTGATATCAACATTATAGTTATAACCATGTTATGAGGCTATACAGGACTGACCATCCATGATATCAACATTATAGTTATAACCATGTTATGGAGGCTATACAGGACTGACCATCCACGATATCGACATGATAGTTATAACCATGTTATGAGGCTATACTGGACTGACCATCCATGATATCAACATTATAGTTATAACCATGTTATGGAGGCTTTACAGGACTGACCATCCATGATATCAACATTATAGTTATAAACATGTTATGAGGCTATACAGGACTGACCATCCATGATATCAACATTATAGTTATAACCATGTTATGAGGCTATACAGGACTGACCATCCATGATATCAACATTATAGTTTTAACCATGTTATGAGGCTATACAGGACTGACCATCCATGATATCGACATTATAGTTATAACCATGTTATGGAGGCTATACAGGACTGACCATCCATGATATCGACATTATAGTTATAACCATGTTATGAGGCTATACAGGACTGACCATCCATGATATCGACATTATAGTTATAACCATGTTATGAGGCTATACAGGACTGACCATCCATGATATCAACATTATAGTTATAACCATGTTATGAGGCTATACAGGACTGACCATCCATGATATCGACATTATAGTTATAACCATGTTATGAGGCTATACAGGACTGACCATCCATGATATCGACATTATAGTTATAACCATGTTATGAGGCTATACAGGACTGACCATCCATGATATCAACATAGTTATAACCATGTCATGAGGCTATACAGGACTGACCGTCCACGATATCAACATTATAGTTATTACCATGTTATGAGGCTATACAGGACTGACCATCCACGATATCAACATTATAGTTATAACCATGTCATGAGGCTATACAGGACTGACTGTCCACGATATCAACATTATAGTTATTACCATGTTATGAGGCTATACAGGACTGACCATCCACGATATCAACATTATAGTTATAACCACATTATGACACTATACAGGACTGACCATCCATGATATCAACATTATAGTTATAACCATGTTATGAGGCTATACAGGACTGACCTTCCATGATATCAACATTATAGTTATAACCCTGTTATAAGGCTATACAGGACTGACCATCCGTGATATCAACATTATAGTTATAACCATGTTATGAGGCTATACAGGACTGACCATCCATGATATCAACATTATAGTTATAACCATGTTATGGAGGCTATACAGGACTGACCATCCACGATATCGACATGATAGTTATAACCATGTTATGAGGCTATACTGGACTGACCATCCATGATATCAACATTATAGTTATAACCATGTTATGAGGCTATACAGGACTGACCATCCATGATATCGACATTATAGTTATAACCATGTTATGAGGCTATACAGGACTGACCATCCATGATATCAACATAGTTATAACCATGTCATGAGGCTATACAGGACTGACCGTCCACGATATCAACATTATAGTTATTACCATGTTATGAGGCTATACAGGACTGACCATCCACGATATCAACATTATAGTTATAACCATGTCATGAGGCTATACAGGACTGACCATCCACGATATCAACATTATAGTTATTACCATGTTATGAGGCTATACAGGACTGACCATCCAAGATATCAACATTATAGTTATAACCACATTATGACACTATACAGGACTGACCATCCATGATATCAACATTATAGTTATAACCATGTTATGAGGCTATACAGGACTGACCATCCATGATATCAACATTATAGTTATAACCATGTTATGGAGGCTATACAGGACTGACCATCCATGATATCAACATTATAGTTATAACCATGTTATGGAGGCTATACAGGACTGACCATCCATGATATCAACATTATAGTTATAACCATGTTATGAGGCTATACAGGACTGACCATCCATGATATCAACATTATAGTTATAACCATGTTATGAGGCTATACAGGACTGACCATCCATGATATCAACATTATAGTTATAAACATGTTATGAGGCTATACAGGACTGACCATCCATGATATCGACATTATAGTTATAACCATGTTATGAGGCTATACAGGACTGACCTTCCATGATATCAACATTATAGTTATAACCATGTTATGGAGGCTATACAGGACTGACCATCCATGATATCAACATTATAGTTATAAAAATGTTATGAGGCTATACAGGACTGACCATCCATGATATCAACATTATAGTTATAACCATGTTATGGAGGCTATACAGGACTGACCATCCATGATATCAACATTATAGTTATAACCATGTTATGGAGGCTATACAGGACTGACCATCCATGATATCAACATTATAGTTATAACCATGTTATGGAGGCTATACAGGACTGACCATCCATGATATCAACATTATAGTTATAACCATGTTATGGAGGCTTTACAGGACTGACCATCCATGATATCAACATTATAGTTATAAACATGTTATGAGGCTATACAGGACTGACCATCCATGATATCAACATTATAGTTATAACCATGTTATGAGGCTATACAGGACTGACCATCCATGATATCAACATTATAGTTTTAACCATGTTATGAGGCTATACAGGACTGACCATCCATGATATCGACATTATAGTTATAACCATGTTATGGAGGCTATACAGGACTGACCATCCATGATATCGACATTATAGTTATAACCATGTTATGAGGCTATACAGGACTGACCATCCATGATATCGACATTATAGTTATAACCATGTTATGAGGCTATACAGGACTGACCATCCATGATATCAACATTATAGTTATAACCATGTTATGAGGCTATACAGGACTGACCATCCATGATATCGACATTATAGTTATAACCATGTTATGAGGCTATACAGGACTGACCATCCATGATATCGACATTATAGTTATAACCATGTTATGAGGCTATACAGGACTGACCATCCATGATATCAACATAGTTATAACCATGTCATGAGGCTATACAGGACTGACCGTCCATGATATCAACATTATAGTTATAACCATGTTATGGAGGCTATACAGGACTGACCATCCATGATATCAACATTATAGTTATAACCATGTTATGAGGCTATACAGGACTGACCATCCATGATATCAACATTATAGTTATAACCATGTTATGAGGCTATACAGGACTGACCATCCATGATATCAACATTATAGTTATAAACATGTTATGAGGCTATACAGGACTGACCATCCATGATATCAACATTATAGTTATAAAAATGTTATGAGGCTATACAGGACTGACCATCCATGATATCAACATTATAGTTATAACCATGTTATGGAGGCTATACAGGACTGACCATCCATGATATCAACATTATAGTTATAACCATGTTATGGAGGCTATACAGGACTGACCATCCATGATATCAACATTATAGTTATAACCATGTTATGGAGGCTATACAGGACTGACCATCCATGATATCAACATTATAGTTATAACCATGTTATGGAGGCTTTACAGGACTGACCATCCATGATATCAACATTATAGTTATAAACATGTTATGAGGCTATACAGGACTGACCATCCATGATATCAACATTATAGTTATAACCATGTTATGAGGCTATACAGGACCGACCATCCATGATATCAACATTATAGTTTTAACCATGTTATGAGGCTATACAGGACTGACCATCCATGATATCGACATTATAGTTATAACCATGTTATGAGGCTATACAGGACTGACCATCCATGATATCAACATTATAGTTATAACCATGTTATGAGGCTATACAGGACTGACCATCCATGATATCGACATTATAGTTATAACCATGTTATGAGGCTATACAGGACTGACCATCCATGATATCGACATTATAGTTATAACCATGTTATGAGGCTATACAGGACTGACCATCCATGATATCAACATAGTTATAACCATGTCATGAGGCTATACAGGACTGACCGTCCACGATATCAACATTATAGTTATTACCATGTTATGAGGCTATACAGGACTGACCATCCACGATATCAACATTATAGTTATAACCATGTCATGAGGCTATACAGGACTGACCGTCCACGATATCAACATTATAGTTATTACCATGTTATGAGGCTATACAGGACTGACCATCCACGATATCAACATTATAGTTATAACCACATTATGACACTATACAGGACTGACCATCCATGATATCAACATTATAGTTATAACCATGTTATGAGGCTATACAGGACTGACCTTCCATGATATCAACATTATAGTTATAACCCTGTTATAAGGCTATACAGGACTGACCATCCGTGATATCAACATTATAGTTATAACCATGTTATGAGGCTATACAGGACTGACCATCCATGATATCAACATTATAGTTATAACCATGTTATGGAGGCTATACAGGACTGACCATCCACGATATCGACATGATAGTTATAACCATGTTATGAGGCTATACTGGACTGACCATCCATGATATCAACATTATAGTTATAACCATGTTATGAGGCTATACAGGACTGACCATCCATGATATCGACATTATAGTTATAACCATGTTATGAGGCTATACAGGACTGACCATCCATGATATCAACATAGTTATAACCATGTCATGAGGCTATACAGGACTGACCGTCCACGATATCAACATTATAGTTATTACCATGTTATGAGGCTATACAGGACTGACCATCCACGATATCAACATTATAGTTATAACCATGTCATGAGGCTATACAGGACTGACCATCCACGATATCAACATTATAGTTATTACCATGTTATGAGGCTATACAGGACTGACCATCCAAGATATCAACATTATAGTTATAACCACATTATGACACTATACAGGACTGACCATCCATGATATCAACATTATAGATATAACCATGTTATGAGGCTATACAGGACTGACCTTCCATGATATCAACATTATAGTTATAACCATGTTATGAGGCTATACAGGACTGACCATCCATGATATCAACATTATAGTTAAAACCATGTTATGAGTCTATACAGGACTGACCATCCATGATATCAACATTATAGTCATAACCATGTTATGAGGCTATACAGGTGTCGTGTCTTTGAGGTACCATTAAACTGAAGACATGTTTATCTATTAAGTCCCTGTAATTATTATCACGCGATTAAACTGATTAATCGTTTAATTGTAATTAACTAGGAAATCGGGGCACCAAGGAAAATATTCAGATTACAAAGTTATAATTTTCCTAATATAACTTTCCTATATTATAACATTATATATTATATTCTATTATAGTATAGGCCGATTATCTTCTGGTTTAAATGGTGTATTTTACCTCGCGTCCAGTCTCATTCCAAACGTCGTAAATTGTTGTATCTGCACGAACCCAGCCTTTACTAAGAGTCATCCATACATCAATTGTCTTAAAATCATTTATTTACTAAACTAAGTAATTCACATAAAGTATACAAACAGTAATTATCATCACAAATAATTGATAGAGTAATGTGCCCTAGTGGGCTAAAACAGGCATGGCTGGTCTGTTAGACAATGGGTCATAAACGGTCAGCTGAGGAGGTACACAGAGTTCATTAATATTAACAATTGACAATTGAACGCTCACTCATTCGGGAACAATTGCAATCAATATATATTTACGCTCAGTGTGTCGTCGGGATCCTTGTTGAAGAGTCGTTCGGTTGGAGAGTTCTCTCTCTCTCTCTCTCTCTCTCTCTCTCTCTCTCTCTCTCTCTCTCTCTCTCTCTCTCGGTTAGAATGGATCTTTCAAAGCGACATTCATTAATGTCGTCATAGAATGGATGTTTCGTTGGTCTTTGCGTTCAATTATATAATTTACTTAGCTGCAGACTAATAATTAATATCAAAGACTTGTTCTTATTCTGTCGGTATCAACAGTCTAAAAGTTAACCACGTGGTATAGTTCACTTTCAGTAGAGTACTTGGATGGTCAAACCTATTGGCCAACTCGCAATGGAGTGGAGGCCGGGTCTGTTAGACTAGTAAGTCAGGGGGGGGGTTTATAGTGAACATAGAACATGACGCCTGGTCCTGTCTGTGTCCCTGGGGGCGTGCCGATGACTGAGTTAAGCTTGGTACAGAAATCCAATTCTATCACATTAACATCAGTACATAGCATCTCAATGTATTACAAATAGCTTTATCCTTATTAACCTCTTGGGGCTAGGTGGGACGCTAGCGTGCCACCCGTGGTGCACTCCATCAACAGCAGGTGCATTTCAAGAGCGGCAAATTTGAATCCAAATAAATGTCAAAATTCAAATTTTTCAAAAATACAACTATCTTACACCATTTGAAAGATAAACATCTCCTTAATCTAACCACGTTTTACGATTTCAAAAAGGTTTTACGGCGAAAGCATAAATTTAGAGTATGTTAGGACAGTACATTTACAAGAGTTGTGTGTAATGTTTTGTCAAGTCAAAGACAGGGTCACCAAAACCATAAAACCAGCTAAAATGATGCACTAACCTTTTACAATCTCCATCAGATGACACTCCTAGGACATTATGTTAGACAATGCATGCATTTTTAGTTCTATCAAGTTCATATTTATATCCAAAAACAGCGTTTTACTATGGCATTGATGTTGAGGAAATCGTTTCCCTCCAATAACCGGCAGTCAAGTCAGCGTAACAAATTAAATAATTAAAATTAGAAAACATTGGTAAAATATTATATTGTCATTTAAAGAATTATAGATTTACATCTCTTGAACGCAATCAACTTGCCAGATTTAAAAATAACCTTACTGGGAAATCACACTTTGCAATAATCTGAGCACTGCGCCCAGAAAAATACGCGTTGCGATACAGACTAGACGTCATGTTGGGGAGATCTAAAATCGAAAATACTATGTAAATAATCCATTACCTTTGATTCTCTTCATCAGATGTCACTTCCAGGTATCACAGGTCCATAACGAATGTAGTTTTGTTCAAAAAAGCTCATCATTTATGTCCAAAAATCTCCGTCTCGTTAGCACATGATGTAAGCCAGCCGGACTTCTCGTCATGAACGAGGGGAAAAAATATATTTCCGTTCGTTCAAACATGTCAAACGTTGTATAGCATAAATCATTAGGGCCTTTTTTAACCAGAACATGAATAATATTCAAGGTGGACGAATGCATACTCTTTTATAACGCATTGGAACGAGGGTACCCAACATGAACTCGCGCGCCAGGTGTCTAATGGGACATCATCGTTCCATGGCTCTTGTTCGGTCAGATCTCCCTCCAGAAGACTCAAAACACTTTGTAAAGGCTGGTGACATCTAGTGGAAGCAATAGGAAGTGCCAAAATATTCCTAAACCCCTGTGTTTTTCAATGGGATAGGTTTAAAGTCAATACAACACATCAGGTATCCACTTCCTGTCAGAAAATGTCTCAGGGTTTTGCCTGCCAAATGAGTTCTGTTATACTCACAGACACCATTCAAACAGTTTTGGAAACTTTAGAGTGTTTTCTATCCATATATAATAAGTATATGCATATTCTAGTTACTGAGTAGGATTAGTAACCAGATTAAATCGGGTACATTTTTTTTATCCAGACGTGCAAATGCTGCCCCCTAGACCCAACAGGTTAATACATTCTATACAACCATGTGGATGCAAGTCTCAAGGCTGAGGCTATTATATAAACCGTTTTATGGTAATATGGCTATATTGTCTCTTCTGAGTATCACAAAATTGTACCAAGCGGACCAGTTCGTAGCTGGATTCTTCACCAATCTTCCATACCTTCTCCAGAACACAAATGTCGCTTGGCTCCCCAATTCTGTGAGTTGGAAGAATTTCCTGTGTCTCTCTATGGGCCATGTGGCAAGAGAATCTCCTGGAATTTTACCACTCCTTCACACAGGGACTGGGTGGGGGAAGGTAGGTTGGGGGATGGTGCAAGGGGGGAGGGGGTCAGCTGTCCTCCCTGTACTCAAAGAGGCCAACGTCATGACACAGGACTGACCATCCATGATATCAACATTATAGTTATAACCATGTTATGAGGCTATACAGGACTGACCATCCATGATATCAACATTATAGTTAAAACCATGTTATGAGGCTATACAGGACTGACCATCCATTATATCAACATTATAGTTATAACCATGTTATGAAGCTATACAGGAATGACCATCCATGATATCAACATTATAGTTATAACCATGTTATGAGGCTATAGAGTGTTTGTTTAGATGTACTTTGTTTACAAACATTGGAGTAAAACAAGCTTCTATTCTGGGTTCTGATGGAGTACGACATTTGAACTAAACTCATGAGGCATTTATAAGTTACATTCTTCAAGAATCAATGGCTACATATCATTAATTTACAAGTCTAAAAGGCTCCATGTTGGATGTAGCAACTGCAGATTGCCCCATTCAATTTATTTTATTTATTTATTTATTATATATTTGCTTATTACACGCAGTACTTCCAGGAAAATATTAAATTCTAAGGCCACATCAAGCAAGAAGTGACTAGTAACACAGTGTACCTATTGTACCTATTGTAATAATATTTCATACTGAGATTAAATGTACGACTGTTTGTCTAGATGGGTCTGACTTCTCTAATTAACTACAGAGAGAACACAGACAGCTTGATAGAAAAGTCCAGCATTGTTCATTTCTATGTTTCTATTCTGAACCAGCAGACAGCCATTTACTACATTCCTACCTTGTCATCTGTTCTCTTCACACTCCCACCCAGACCTATTCTGTTCACATCGATGTCTGGAGGCTGTACATGTATAGAGCCAGACCCAGCTCTCCCAGGCTTCAAACTCATCCACACACACACACACACACACACACACACACACACACACACACACACACACACACACACACACACACACACACACACACACACACACACACACACACACACATAATACACCTTCCACCTTCCCCCCTCCAGACACACAGCAATGCGTGTATTATGTAGTGTGACTGATTCACATAGTTTTTTTTAGGTTTTATTTAAGGGGTAGATCAGCTTTTATATTGCAGACAGATTGTAGCTTCTTTCAATGTAATTGTCTGCATCATTTCCCATTTCCAATCTCTATCCACATGTACAGTATATACAGTGTCTTCGGAAAGTATTCAGACCCCTTGACTTTTTTCTGTTACAGCCTTATTATGAAACGAATTAAATCAAGAACAAAAACCCCATAATGACAAAGTGAAAACATTAAAAAAAATGTATTTTTTGCAAATGTATTACAAATAAAAAACAGAAATATCTTATTTACATACGTATTCAGACCCTTTGCTATGAGACTCGAAATTGAGCTCAGTTGCATCCTGTTTCCATTGATCATCCTTAAGATGTTTCTATAACTTGATTAGAGTCCACCTGTTGTAAATTTAATTGATTGGTCATGATTTGGGACCTTGTCTATATAAGGTCCCACAGTTTACAGTGCCTGTCAGAGCAAAAACCAAGCCATGAGGTCAAAGGAATTATCCGTAGAGCTCCGAGACAGGATTGTGTCGAGGCACTGATCTGGGGAAGGGTACCAAAAAATGTCTGCAGCATTGAAGGTCTCCAAGAACACAGTGGCCTCAATCATTCTTAAATAGAAGAAGTTTGGAACCACCAAGACTCTTCCTTAAAGCGCAGCGGCCCAGCGTCATCCGGGTTAGGGTTTGGCTGGTGTAGGCCGTCATTGTAAATAATAATTTATTCTTAACTGGCTTGCCTAGTTTAAATAAAGGTTCAATAATAAAACAAATAAAAATTAAAATTGTATTGTATACAGTTAGAAGGAAAAGAATCTTCCATATCGTAATTTATTTCCACAATTAACGAATAATATGCATAATAATGTGAACACTTTATTTGAAGGATTGCTACCTATAACCAGGACTTGCATTACAACACATTTGGTGTTGTTGTTGCACGCAATAATATTTGGGGGGAAACAATTATTGTGATTCAGCCTACATTATAATGCCCCAAACATCATTACACCATAGGAACAGATGTGGGATACATACATACTCTCTCCCCACCCCTCCCCACATAACAACCACAAGGTTCAGATGTGGCAAGGTTGTTACATCACCGAGAACCAGCTCAAGAGAAGAGTTGATGTGAGAATGCATATACAGTACAGTTGTAACTGTTTGAGAAGGCATGCAAAATTGAGCAAGAATGGGCAGATTTGATTAACCAATGTTTAGTCCTAGCTGATGGAGCTCAGATACACCCCTTTCCCCTGAAACACACACACACACACTGGTCCCCTCCATTGTGACTATTTTCCCCAAAATCTCTGAGCAGTCAGACCTTTTGATTATTTTGTTCCACCAAGTCCACAATAATTTGCCCCCTCTCTGATTGTTCGAGTGTGATCCCCTCCCCATGGGTTACTGCAGCTAGTGTTGCCAGCACTGCTACGACCTTGGTGGTGGTACTCCACCGGAATTCCCACCGGCTAGGTACATAGTCGTCAAGGTTCTCATTAGCAGCTTTGAGAAATTCCTTGTATATTATGCTCACCTACCCGGGGGCTTTGGCTTTGTTGGACCAACCCTGCCGGGCCGGTTCAGACTCTTGAGGGGGCAGTGCTGTTTTAGTGGGTCTTTGGCAGCATTTATCTTTCTGTCTCGGATGCGTATAGGTTACTTGCAGTAAGCCTATAAAACAGATAAGGACTTATCCTTAGTGTGTGGGTCACTCAGGTGGGTGTCTAGGGTATAGGGTTGGAAACCGTTCCATCATTCCATCATCATTTATTTTAAAATGTATATCCCATATCTCCACAAAATTGTAAAGTCTTTCGGTCACAACTCCTGCTCACAGACACACATGGGCTCTGGCATTTGCAACCATTTTCATTTTTTCACTCACTTAATTAACTCACCATGTTCTTCCAATCACGTAAACACACACCCCATCTTCCATCACAACCACACAGCCCCCACATATACACCCCCACATACTGTGCCTTCTATGTCCTCTGTTTGCTGTGTTTTTAATCTCTACCATGTTGATTTCTACCTAATTTCATGCTTTGTAGTACTTTTGTGTTACAGTTTCTATTTGAAAATGTATTATTTCAATAAGTATCCTTTCTTCTAATGCTGTCTTTTTATCTATTTATAAATACTATCAATAGATAGTGGAATACTAATTATTTTACAACATTCCCTATCTTGAATGGTATAATGTATTTGTAGATTATTTCTTCATCGATTGTTGTATTTTATTGTTTTCCAGTTTTTTTTTATTACATTCGCTACCATGGATACTATTGGGTGTTCCATTAGTCAATCGCTACCATGGATACTATTGGGTGTTCCATTAGTCAATCGCTACCATGGATACTATTGGGTGTTCCATTAGTCAATCGCTACCATGGATACTATTGGGTGTTCCATTAGTCAATCGCTACCATGGATACTATTGGGTGTTCCATTAGTCAATCGCTACCATGGATACTATTGGGTGTTCCATTAGTCAATCGCTACCATGGATGGTATTGGGTGTTCCATTAGTCAATCGCTACCATGGATACTATTGGGTGTTCCATTAGTCAATCGCTACCATGGATGGTATTGGGTGTTCCATTAGTCAATCGCTACCATGGATACTATTGGGTGTTCCATTAGTCAATCGCTACCATGGATACTATTGGGTGTTCCATTAGTCAATCGCTACCATGGATACTATTGGGTGTTCCATTAGTCAATCGCTACCATGGATACTATTGGGTGTTCCATTAGTCAATCGCTACCATGGATACTATTGGGTGTTCCATTAGTCAATCGCTACCATGGATGGTATTGGGTGTTCCATTAGTCAATCGCTACCATGGATACTATTGGGTGTTCCATTAGTCAATCGCTACCATGGATGGTATTGGGTGTTCCATTAGTCAATCGCTACCATGGATACTATTGGGTGTTCCATTAGTCAATCGCTACCATGGATACTATTGGGTGTTCCATTAGTCAATCGCTACCATGGATACTATTGGGTGTTCCATTAGTCAATCGCTACCATGGATACTATTGGGTGTTCCATTAGTCAATCGCTACCATGGATACTATTGGGTGTTCCATTAGTCAATCGCTACCATGGATACTATTGGGTGTTCCATTAGTCAATCGCTACCATGGATACTATTGGGTGTTCCATTAGTCAATCGCTACCATGGATACTATTGGGTATTACTTTTGTGTTCCAGTTCCTATTTATGTATTGGGTGTTCCATTATTCGACTCCTTTTTGGGAACTTAGTATTATTGAGAATCCCTTTTTTATCTTGTTTCTGTCTTTCTCCAGTGTCGCAGCTTTTCTCGTCCCTCATCTCGAGGCCTTCAACTCTTTATATTTTTTTCTGACAAGTTCAAGAATGCCCAGTTTGTCATTTATCGACTTTAGCAAGTCGGTTTCTACACTTACCGTTCCAGGTGGTGAAAAGCATAAATCGTCTGTCAGTCTCATCAGGTCTCATCTTGTTTTTTGGGGGGATTGGTTCTCCATGCTTTACTCACTGACATGTTTTGGTGTTGAATGTGTCGGTACTATTGGTCAATACATTTATCTAGCCTAATAATTTGTTTTATTGTAATGCAGATTGAAGGTTTTTGCCCAGGAGTATGTGAAGTGTTAATATTTAGTTTTAGATTTACAGATATTGAATATTACATTTTTATTCTTGAGACATTCTGCACCACTTTCTTCGGTCCACCATTGTTCCTTCTCTGACTCCCGGATGACATTGATTGACTCACATTAATAGTAAACATCCTGTTTTTTAATCTCTACAGGAAATAAAGTATTAGATGTTTTCTTTGGTTCTGTGGTTCTCTGTCTACGTCCCAAATGGCATCCTATTCCCTATGTAGTGCACTACTTTTGACCAGGGGCCCATAAGTAGTATACTATGTAGTGCACTACTTTTGACCAGCAACCCATAAATAGTATACTATGTAGTGCACTACTTTTGACAAGGGGCCCATAAGTAGTATACTATGTAGTGAATATGGTTCCATTTGGGACCTAGCATCTGTCTTTGTAATGGAGCTTCAATGGAATCTATTCATCATGAGGATATTAGTGTTGGTTCATATCACACTGACAGAGACCTGACTCCCCACGGGGGAGGGAGGGAGGCAGGGAGGGAGGGAGAGAGGAGGGAGGCAGGGAGGGAGGGAGAGAGGAGGGAGGCAGGGAGGCAGGGAGGGAGGGAGGGAGGAAGGGAGGCAGGGAGGGAGCGAGGGAGGGAGGGAGGGAGGCAGGAAGGGAGGGAGGCAGGGAGGCAGGGAGGGAGAGAGGGAGGCAGGGAGGGAGGGAGGGAGGGAGGGAGGGAGGGACATCATGTTTAGTCAGCTGAGTAGATGGGTTGAGTGTTATTAAAATGACCTAATAGAACCTTCTGTCGAGCGTCTCTGACCTGCTCTCTATATCAACGGGGCCTTTAAATCCTTAGAAACAGACATACTAGAGTAAACAAGGTCTGGTTGAAGGATTAGAACATAATTCCCAAACTCAGTCCTGGGGACACTAAAGGGTGCAGTCCTGGGGACCCTATGGGGTGCAGTCCTGGGGACGCTAAGGGGTGCAGTCCTGGGACCCTAAGGGGTGCAGTCCTGGGACCCTAAGGGGTGCAGTCCTGGGGACCCTATGGGGTGCAGTCCTGGGGACGCTAAGGGGTGCAGTCCTGGGGACCCTAAGGCGTGCACATTTTGGTTTTTGCCCTAGAACTACACATCTGATTTAAATAATCAAAGCTTGATGATGAGTTAGTTATTTGAATCAGTTGTGTAGTTCCTAGGGCAAAAACCAGAACGTGCACCCATCTGCTCTCCCTATGAGGTACTGTATGTACAGTATATTACACATTCTCCATATTCAACTCAGTGGCCAGATAGGTAATGCTCCACCGGATAGGTGCAGTGAGATGTGTCAGGGTTAAGTGCCTTGCTCAAAGACACTTCGACAGATTTCCCACCTTGTCGGCTCAGGTATTAGAACCAGCAACCTCTGAGTTACTGGCCCAATGCTCTAAGAGCGCTAGGCGACCTGCCACCCGTTCACCAATTCAGCTGCTGTAGAGATCCCTTAGGACACATGCAGTGTCTGAAATAATAAACCTGTTCCCTATAAAGTTATCTTCAGTTGACGAGAGCCACTTTGTCAAAGAGCAGTAGAGATTAATTGTGATGCACAGAGATATGTATTGAGATGTTGTAGACTAGAGATCAGTAGAGATTAACAGAGATGTATTGAGATGTTGCAGACTAGAGATCAATAGAGATTAATAGAGATGTATTGAGATGTTGTAGACTAGAGATCAGAACCCGTAACACAAACACTCAGGAGAAGTGTCGTAGCATGACCAACAAACTGTAAGAGGTTGTCTCCTCTCGCCTCCTGTACTCATCCTCCTCCTTTTCCAATACAGCATGACCAACTACAAACCAGAAGAGCTTGACTCAGCTCTTCTCTCTTCTCCTCCTCTCCTCTTTTCTCCTCCTCTCCTTCTCGTGTTCTATTGTGTAAACATGACAGATTCCTCGACTCGTTATCTGAGAGGAGGAGAGAGAAGGTGGGGAGAGTGTTACATGTGTTATTTAGCACAACAAGATAAGCGGTCTGAGTCACTGAAGGAACAAACTGGGTTCTACCTCTTTTTTTTTCTTCTAATGTACCTCAGCAAATCTGAAGACAAGTTAGATTTGTGTCTGTGAGTGGGCTCTGTGTATAAAGTCAGGTATTTGATGACAAACGAGCAAAACTTTTCTGCTTAGTCTGTTTTGCTCCATCTTTTCTGAACTGTCTAAAGTCTCTCTGTGTGATAATGAATTGTACTGGTGCACTGTGAGTAATATCAACACAAACCGTGTCACTTCTGGGTTTCAGTATGTCTCGCATGTCCTTTCAGTACATCGTGTGTCTTCTCTCTGTGGAGCTGACAGCTATAGGCTTATGAGAGGATGATATATAGGGGTTGAATGTCTTGCCAATATAACCATTCTGACTCGTGTCCTATTGGCAAGTGGAGAGAGGATTGGATTAACCTTTCGAGTTCAATCAAAATTGCTTTTTTTTTTTTTTATTGATTCCTCATCTTTTTTTCATCTTAATTTTTCTCCATCATTTGAGGTAAAAACCACCTCAGTGTAGCTGTCTGTGAGATACTTAAGTAATAAGGCCAGAGGAGGAGTGGTATATTGCCAATATACCACGGCTAAGGGCTGTTCTTAATCACGACACAACGCGGAGTGCCTGAACACAGCCCTTAGCCGTGGTATATTGGCCATATACCACTCACCCCCAAGGTGCCTTATTGCTATTATAAACTGGTTACCAACGTAATTAGAGCAGTAAAAATACATGTTAACTCATACCCGTGGTATATGGTCTGATATACCACGGCTGTCAGCCAATCAGCATTCAGGACTCGAACCACCCAGTTCATAATATGAGATATATCAACTGCTCTCCTTAGGGTTAGGGTCAATTCCATTTCAATTCCAGTCAATTCAGGAAGTACACTAGAATTCAATATCCAATTATCTTCAATGCTTTTCAATGAGGAACATTTGGAATTTGTCTCACTGAGTTGACTGGAATTGAAATGGTATTGACCCTAACCCTGTCTCTTCAAAGATTTTCAATGAGGAACATTTGGAATTTATCTCACTGAGTTGACTGGAATTATCTATCCTTTACCCCTACCTACAGTATACTGCTGTTACTGTCTATTATCTATCCTTTACCCCTACCTACAGTATACTGCTGCTACTGTCTATTATCTATCCTTTACCCCTACCTACAGTATACTGCTGTTACTGTCTATTATCTATCCTTTACCCCTACCTACAGTATACTGCTGTTACTGTCTATTATCTATCCTTTACCCCTACCTACAGTATACTGCTGTTACTGTCTATTATCTATCCTGTTGCCTAGTCACTTTACCCCTACCTACAGTATACTGCTGTTACTGTCTATTATCTATCCTGTTGCCTAGTCACTTTACCCTACCTACAGTATACTGCTGTTACTGTCTATTATCTATCCTTTACCCCTACCTACAGTATACTGCTGTTACTGTCTATTATCTATCCTTTACCCCTACCTACAGTATACTGCTGTTACTGTCTATTATCTATCCTTTACCCCTACCTACAGTATACTGCTGTTACTGTCTATTATCTATCCTTTACTTCTACCTACAGTATACTGCTGCTACTGTCTGTTATCTATCCTTTACCCCTACCTACAGTATACTGCTGTTACTGTCTATTATCTATCCTTTACCCCTACCTACAGTATACTGCTGTTACTGTCTATTATCTATCCTTTACCCCTACCTACAGTATACTGCTGTTACTGTCTATTATCTATCCTTTACCCCTACCTACAGTATACTGCTGTTACTGTCTATTATCTATCCTTTACCCCTACCTACAGTATACTGCTGTTACTGTCTATTATCTATCCTTTACCCCTACCTACAGTATACTGCTGTTACTGTCTATTATCTATCCTTTACCCCTACCTACAGTATACTGCTGTTACTGTCTATTATCTATCCTTTACCCCTAGCTACAGTATACTGCTGTTACTGTCTATTATCTATCCTTTACCCCCTACCTACAGTATACTGCTGTTACTGTCTATTATCTATCCTTTACCCCTACCTACAGTATACTGCTGTTACTGTCTATTATCTATCCTTTACCCCTACCTACAGTATACTGCTGTTACTGTCTATTATCTATCCTTTACCCCTACCTACAATATACTGCTGTTACTGTCTATTATCTATCCTTTACCCCTACCTACAGTATACTGCTGTTACTGTCTATTATCT
>NC_138293.1:5227500-5367500 GCF_965601325.2 Salmo salar | reverse complement strand
GCGTCTCCTTCCTGAGCGGTATAACTGCTGCATGGTCCCATGGTGTTTATACTTGCGTACTATTGTTTGTACAGATGAACGTGGTACCTTCAGGCGTTTGGAAATTTCTCCCAAGGATGAACCAGACGTGATGACGTCTACAATTTTTTTCTGAAGTCTTGGCTAATTTCTCTTGATTTTCCCATGATGTCAAGCAAAGAGGCACTGAGTTTGAAGGTAGGCCTTGAAATACATCCACAGGTACACCTCCAATTGACTCAAATGATGTCAATTAGCCTATCAGAAGCTTCTAAAGCCATAACATAATTTTCTGGAATTTTCCAAGCTGTTTAAAGGCACAGTCAACTTAGTGTATGTAAACTTCTGACCCACTGGAATTGTGATACAGTGAATTATAAGTGAAATAATCTGTCTGTAAACAATTGTTGGAAAAATTACTTGTCATGCACAAAGTAGATGTCCTAACCGACTTGCCAAAACTATAGTTTGTTAACAAGAAATTTGTGGAGTGGTTGAAAAACGAGTTTTAATGACTCCAACGGAAGTGTATGTAAACTTCCTACTTCAAGTTTATCTCTCTCTCTCCTAATATATATATATATATATATATATATATATATATATATATATATATATATCCTCTCTCTCCCAGTATATCTATCTCTCTCTCTCTCTCTCCCCGTATAGCTCTCTATTTCCTTCTCTCTCTCCCTGTATATCTCTCTCTCTCTTCTCTCTCGCTGTATCTCTCTCTCTCTCTCATCTCTCTATCCCTGCATATCTCTCTCTCTCCTTCCCTCTCTTTACTAATTATAATTGTCTTTTTTTGTCTTTTGAGATATTCCATAGCGAAAGGCAGAGGCTAACAATTATGGCCTCATTACACTCCTATTAAAATGAATTAAAAGGCCAAGGCAGTCCGTATCATCGCTGGCAGCAGAAACAAGCCAAAAGACCCCCATCCCCCCTCTCTCTCTCTCACCATTCCTTTTTCTCTCTCTAATTGAAATATTTAGTTTGTGCTACTGACATCAGTCAGCGCTGGCTAATAGCTTTGATATAATTCATTTGAACATCAATGATAGTGCAGGGGATAATTGTCTCTGACCCATCATTAAGAGAGGAGATGAGGGGTGATATGGGGAGATGTAGGGAGATATGAGAGGAGATGTCGGGAGATGAGGTGAGATGTAGGGAGATGAGAGAAGATTAGATGAGAGGAGATGAGGGGAGGTGAGGGGAGATGAGAGATGAGGAGAGATGAAGAGAGATGAGATGAGAGGAGATGAGAGGAGATGTAGGGAGATGAGGGGAGATGTAGGGAGATGAGCGGAGATGAGGTGAGATGTAGGGAGATGAGAGGAGATGTAGGGAGATGAGCGGAGATGAGGTGAGATGTAGGGAGATGAGAGGAGATGAGGGGAGATGAGAGTAGAGGAGATGAGAGGAGGGGAGGGGAGATGAGGGGAGATGAGGGGAGGTGAGTGGAGGTGAGGGGAGATGAGGGGAGATGTAGGGAGATGTAGGGAGATGTAGGGAGATGAGAGGAGATGAGAGGATGTGAGGGGAGATGAGAGGAGATGTTGGGAGATGAGAGGAGGTGAGAGGAGATGAGGGGAGATGAGAGGAGATAAGGGGAGATGAGAGGAGATGAGATGAGAGGAGATGAGGTGAGAGGAGATGAGGGGAGATGAGAGGAGGTGAGAGGAGATGAGGGGAGATGAGAGGAGATGAGATGAGAGGAGATGAGGTGAGAGGAGATGAGGGGAGATGAGAGGAGATGAGAGAGAGAGATATTGGGAGAGAGAGGAGAGAGAGATACAGGGAGAGAGAGGAGAGAGAGATATACAAGGAGAGAGAGGAGATGAGATGTAGGGAGAGGAGGTGAGGGGAGAGGAGATGTAGGGAGATGAGAGGAGGTTAGGGGAGATGAGAGGAGATGTAGGGAGATGAGGGGAGATGAGAGGAGATGAGGGGAGATGAGAGGAGATGAGGGGAGATGAGGGGAGATGAGGGGAGATGAGAGGAGATGAGACAGAGAGATATGGAGAGAGAGATGCAGGGAGAGAGAGGAGAGATGAGAGGAGATGTAGGGAGATGAGAGGAGGTGAGGGGAGATGAGAGGAGGTGAGGGGAGATGAGAGGAGATGAGAGGAGATGTAGGGAGATGAGGGGAGATGAGAGGAGGTGAGGGGAGATGAGAGGAGGTGAGGGGAGATGAGAGGAGGTGAGGGGAGATGAGAGGAGATGAGGGGAGATGAGATGAGAGGAGGTGAGGGGAGATGAGAGGAGGTGAGGGGAGATGAGAGGAGATGTAGGGAGATTAAGGGAGATGAGAGGAGATGAGGGGAGAGGAGATGAGGGGAGATGTAGGGAGATGAGGGGAGGTGAGAAGAGATGAGAGGAGATGAGGGGAGATGAGAGGAGATGAGACAGAGAGATATGGAGAGAGAGATGCAGGGAGAGAGAGGAGAGAGAGATACGGGGAGAGAGAGAGATGTACAGGGAGAGAGAGGAGAGAGTGAGATACGGGGAGAGACAGGAAAGAGAGAGATATACAGGGAGAGAGAGAAGAGAGAGATATATACGGGGAGAGAGAGGAGAGAGAGAGATTTGTACGGGGGAGAGAGAGAGAGATTTACGGGGAGAGAGGAGAGAGAGAGAGAGATGGGGAGAGAGAAGAGAGAGAGAGATTTATACAGGGAGAGAGAGGAGAGAGATTTATACAGAGAGATAGAGGAGAGAGATTTTTACATGGAGAGAGAGGAGATAGAGATTAATAATGGGAGAGAGAGGAGAGAGAGATATATTCGGGGGAGAGAGAGGAGAGAGAGATACGGGGAGAGAGTGGAGAGAGATATATATGGGGGAGATAGAGGAGAGAGAGAGAGAGATACGGGGAGAGAGAGATACAGGGAGAGAGAGGAGAGATTTATACGTGGAGAGAGAGGAGAGAGATTTATACAGAGAGATAGAGGAGAGAGATTTTTTACATGGAGAGAGAGGAGAGAGAGATATATTCGGGGGAGAGAGAGGAGAGAGAGATACGGGGAGAGAGTGGAGAGAGATATATATGGGGGAGATAGAGGAGAGAGAGAGAGATACGGGGGAGAGAGGGGAGATATATGCGGGGTAGAGAAGGGGAGAGAGAGAGAGATGCAGGGGAGAGAGAAGAGAGAGAGGAGATATATATATATATATATGGGAGAGAGAGGAGAGAGATATATACGGGGGAGAGAGATTTATTCAGGGAGAGAGAGGAGAGAGATATATATGGGGAGAGAGAGAAGAGAGAGATATACGGGGAGAGAGAGAGATACAGAGGAGAGCGAGGAGAGGGATATATATGGGGAGAGAGAGGAGAGAGAGAGATAATGGGAGAGAGAGGAGAGAGATATATACGGGGAGAGAGGAGAGAGAGAGAGATTTCTACAGGGAGAGAGAGGAGAGAGAGACATACGGGGGAGAGAGTAGAGAGAGAGAGATACGGGGAGAGAGAGGAGAGAGAGAGAGAGATATACGGAGGAGAGAGAGAAGAGAGAGCGAGAGATACGGGGAGAGAGAGGAGAGAGAGAGAGAGAGATATACGGAGGAGAGAAAGGAGAGAGAGAGATATACAGAGGGAGAGAGAGGAGAGAGAGATACGGGGGAGAGAGAGGAGATAGAGATATACGGAGGAGAGAGGAGAGAGAGATACGGGGAGAGAGAGGAGAGAGAGAGAGATACGGGGGAGAGAAAGAAGAGAGAGAGATATACAGGGGGAGAGAGAGGAGAGAGAGAGATACGGAGAGAGAGAGGAGAGACATATGGGGGAGAGAGTAGAGAGAGAGAGATACGGGGAGAGAGAGGAGAGACAGATATATGGGGAGAGAGAGATACAGAGGAGAGACAGAGAGATATGGGGAGAGAGAGATTTTAAGGGAAAAGAGAGATATACGGGGAGAGAGAGAGAGAGATACGGGGGAGAGAGAGCGATACGGAGGAGAGAGAGAGATATGGGGAGAGAGAGGAGAGAGAGATATACAGAGGAGAGAGAGAGGAGAGAGAGATATACAGAGGGGGAGAGAGGAGAGAGAGAAAGAGAGAGAGATATATACGGGGGAGCGAGAGGAGAGAGAGATACAGGGGAGATAGAGGAGAGAGAGACATACAGAGGGAGAGAGAGGAGAGAGAGAGATACGGGGAGAGAGAGGAGAGAGAGAGACATACGGAGGGAGAGAGAGGAGAGAGAGAGATACGGGGAGAGAGAGGAGAGAGAGTTATACAGAGCTTTCGGAAAGTATTCAGATTCCTCCCCTTTGTTACATTACCTCATTCTAAAATGGATTAAGTTTTTCCCCTCATTAATCTATGATCAATACCCCATAATGATAAAGCAAAAACAGGTTTTTAGACATTTTTGCAAATGTATTACAAATAAAAAACTGCAATATCACATTTACTTAAGTATTCAGACCCTTTACTCAGTACTTTGTTGAAGCACCTTTGGCAGCGATTACAGTCTCAAGTCTTTTTGTGTATGACGCTACAAGCTTAGCACACCTGTATTTGGGGAGTTTCTCCCATTCTTCTCTGCAGATCCTCTTAAGCTCTGTCAGGTTGGATGGGGAGCGTTGCTGAACAGCTATTTTCATGTCTCTCCAGAGATGTTAAATCGGGCTCAAGTCCGGGCTCTGGATGGGCCACTAAAGGACAGACAGACATGTAGAGCGAAAGGGAGAGACAAAGAGAGAGGAGGGAGAGAGACAGAAAGGGAGAGACAGAGAGAGAGGAGGGAGAGAGACAGAAAGGGAGAGACAGAGAGAGGAGGGAGAGAGAGGGACAGAAAGGGAGAGACAAAGCGAGAGGAGGGAGAGAGAGAAAGAGACAGAAAGGGGGAGACAAAGAGAGAAGGAGCAAGAGAGAGAGAGAAAGGGAGGGACAGAGAGAGGAGGGAGAGAGAGACAGAGAGAAAGTCTGTCTGTCTGTCTGTCTGTCTGTCTGTCTGCCTGCCTGTCTGTCTGTCTGTCTGTCTGTCTGTCTGTCTGTCTGTCTGTCTGTCTGTCTGTCTGTCTGTCTGTCTGTCTGTCTGTCTGTCTGTCTGTCTGTCTGTCTGTCTGTCTGCCTGTCCCAGACTGTAGATTCCTGTATGTGAACTGTAGCTTGTCTCTATGTCAGTACTGGAAAAGGAATTATATACCCGTCAGTTATTACAGTACAGAGGATAATGTAGGATTCTAGATTGAATATATCAGTTATTACAATACAGAGGATAATGTAGGATTCTAGATGGAATATATCAGTTATTATATTACAGAGGATAATGTAGGTTTCTAGATTGAATATATCAGTTGGTACGGTACAGAGGATAATGTAGGATTCTAGATTAAATATATCAGTTATTACAGTACAGAGGATAATGTAGGATTCTAGATTGAATATATCCGTTATTACAGTACAGAGGATAATGTAGGATTCTAGATGGAATATATCAGTTATTACAGTACAGCGGATAATGTAGGATTCTATATGGAATATATCAGTTGGTACGGTACAGAGGATAATGTAGGATTCTAGATTAAATATATCAGTTATGTCAGTAGAGAGGATAATGTAGTATTCTAGATTGAATATATCAGTTATTACAGTAGAGAGGATAATGTAGGATTCTAGATTAAATATATCAGTTATTACAGTACAGAGGATAATGTAGGTTTCTAGATTAAATATATCAGTTGGTACGGTACAGAGGATAATGTAGGATTCTAGATGGAATATATCAGTTGGTACGGTACAGCGGATGTTCAGTATAGATAGTGTATGATGACATGTTAAACATGTGAAGGCTGGCCATGCGTCTATGTGAGGATATCTGCTAGTACATTTTTGCGGTGTTTACAGCTCTCTCCACCACTCCCTAGTTTTGGCGTTGGACTGGCATTCCATTTCCCTTTTTACCCACAATGCCGCCTGCTCACCACAGCTACAAAATTCTCTACCATCTACTTTAAACCACAGGGCATTACTCTAACATTCTGTATGGACCTGCCCTGGTCTGTCATCCGTTTATAGTCTGGGTCTCATCCCAGCTAACATTCTGTAGGGACCTGCCTTGGTCTGTCATCCATTTATAGTCTGGGTCTCATCCCAGCTAACATTCTATAGGGACCTGCCCTGGTGTGTCCTAGTCTGTTAGCTGGTCTCATCCCCTCTCTGTCATCCCCTGTAGTCTGATCTCATCCCCTCTCTGTCATCCCCTGTAGTCTGATCTCATCCCCTCTCTGTCATCCCCTGTAGTCTGATCTCATCCCCTCTCTGTCATCCCCTGTAGTCTGGTCTCATCCCCTGTAGTCTGGTCTCATCCCCTCTCTGTCATCCCCTGTAGTCTGGTCTCATCCCCTCTCTGTCATCCCCTGTAGTCTGGTCTCATCCCCTCTCTGTCATCCCCTGTAGTCTGATCTCATCCCCTCTCTGTCATCCCCTGTAGTCTGATCTCATCCCCTCTCTGTCATCCCCTGTAGTCTGATCTCATCCCCTCTCTGTCATCCCCTGTAGTCTGGCCTCATCCCCTCTCTGTCATCCCCTGTAGTCTCTTCCCCAGCTGAGTATGGGGATGATATTTCCACCGTGTTGTTATTACAATCATACATTTCAAAAGTGGGTGTTTTTGACCCTGGCTCCCGACTACATCTGATCCTTATTGTATTAATCACATCCGTCTGACACCGTGACACTCCCAGGGGAGGGAGGGAGGGAGGGAGGGAGGGAGGGAGGGAGGGGAGGGGAGGGAGGGAGGGAGGAGGGGGAGGGAGGGAGGGGAGAGGAGGGGAGTCTAGGGAGAGAGGAAGGGAGGGGAGGGAGGGAGGGGAGGGAGGAGGGGGGAGGGAGGGAGGAGGGGGAGGGAGGGAGGGTAGAGGAGGGGAGTCTAGGGAGGGAGGGGAGGGGAGGGGGAGCGGAGCAGAGAGGAGTGCAAGTGACATTTAGAAGTGTGAACATTTATCAGTGTTGCTGTGATATGTCTTGTCTCTCCTCAGATGGTGTTTGAGGTGGTGACCTCAGGGCGTCGTGGCCTGCTGGCCATCAAAAATGTGGTGCTCCAGGGCCATCAGTGCAGTAAGTCCCACTACACACACACATACACACACACACACACACACACACCACACACACACACACACACACACACACACACACACACACACACCTCCCCTCTCCGCCCGCCGACATAAAAAACATCATCAAACTCTCCTCCTTGTCCTTTTGCTGACACCTCCAGATATCAATATAGTACAGAGACAGAGATACTATATCTTTCTCAAGGTGTTAGAAACACACAACAACAGCCATTTTCACAGCATCAGGCAATGGATATAAAACACACACTCTCGCAAGCACACATACACACACACACACACACACACACACACACACACACACACACACACACACACACACACCACACACACACACACACACCTCCTCCCTTTCCCTCCCTCCCTCCATCCCTCCTGAACAATATTTATAGCTATAGTCGACACACATAAAGCCCGTTGAGAATCTACTGCTGAAGTGGCTCTGTTAAATCTGTCCTTTGAGGGAGGGAGAGAGAGAGAGAGAGAGAGTGAGAGTTAGAGACGGAGAGGGGTGATGGAGGGAACGAAAGAATAGAGGAGAGAGAGAGGGATGAAAACAAATGGCACCATATTGCTGCATATAGCTTTTTTTTTGTATCTTCCATTTATTGTCTCTTTCCTTAAAAGTGTTGGCCAGCCATAACCTCTCTCCTATCTATCCTCTCTGTCCTTAAAAGTGTTGGCCAGCCAAAACCTCTGTCCTATCTTTCCTCTCTGTCCTTAAAAGTGTTGGCCAGCCATAACCTCTCTCCTATCTATCCTTTCTTTCCTTAAAAGTGTTGGCCAGCCAAAACCTCTGTCCTATCTATCCTCTCTGTCCTTAAAAGTGTTGGCCAGACATAACCTCTCTCCTATCTATCCTCTCTGTCCTTAAAAGTGTTGGCCAGCCATAACCTCTGTCCTATCTATCCTCTCTGTCCTTAAAAGTGTTGGCCAGCCATAACCTCTCTCCTTTCTATCCTGTCTTACCTTAAAAGTGTTGGCCAGCCAAAACCTCTCCTATCTATCCTCTAGTCTCTCAGATTGAAGTGTGAGCACTATCCTATGTATATGTCACTCTGAATAGGATTAACGAGCATCTCTTCAAGTGCTGCGTTGGTTGAGCTAATGAACATTGAACAACATGCGGGAATGGCTGCTGAATACATAATGCTTTTTGTAGCACTTTTTTTCCAGGAAACCCACGAGATGCTGAAGTGTTTAGGTTGATCACACTGTGTGTACAGGAGAGACTAGTAATGTAGACATAGAGGATTTAGTTGTCTTCATCCCCTCCAGGCATCAAACAGTAGGACCAATTTATTTCAACTTACTTTGTCAAAAGTAAGGATGTTGTTTCTAAGTGGCTGGTTGGTTGGATTAGGAAAACGAGTTTACAACGTAGGTTTTTAATCCAGATTTCAACCACAAATCAACCATAGTATTTTCAAGGTTTGGTTTATTTCAAGTTGAATTCATGTTTGTCAACGACTCCATTTTTTTCCATATTTTGAATGAACTCAATCGAATATAAACCCAAAAGTGCATGTTGGTTGATCAGATTTACTTGACTTGGTGGGTAGTTGGCTATAATATACAGAGAGAGTGTTTCTACATTTACCCACAGTCACAGTGTTATCAATCATGTACCACAGGTAGTGAACATGTGTGTGTTATCAATCATGTACCACAGGTAGTGAACGTGTGTGTGTGTTATCAATCATGTACCACAGGTAGTGAACGTGTGTGTGTGTTATCAATCATGTATCACAGGTAGTGAACGTGTGTGTGTGTGTTATCAATCATGTACCACAGGTAGTGAACGTGTGTGTGTGTTATCAATCATGTACCACAGGTAGTGAACGTGTGTGTGTGTGTGTTATCAATCATGTACCACAGGTAGTGAACGTGTGTGTGTGTTATCAATCATGTATCACAGGTAGTGAACGTGTGTGTGTGTTATCAATCATGTACCACAGGTAGTGAACGTGTGTGTGTGTTATCAATCATGTACCACAGGTAGTGAACGTGTGTGTGTGTTATCAATCATGTACCACAGGTAGTGAACGTGTGTGTGTGTTATCAATCATGTATCACAGGTAGTGAACGTGTGTGTGTGTGTTATCAATCATGTACCACAGGTAGTGAACGTGTGTGTGTGTTATCAATCATGTACCACAGGTAGTGAACGTGTGTGTGTGTTATCAATCATGTACCACAGGTAGTGAACGTGTGTGTGTGTTATCAATCATGTACCACAGGTAGTGAACGTGTGTGTGTGTTATCAATCATGTACCACAGGTAGTGAACGTGTGTGTGTGTTATCAATCATGTACCACAGGTAGTGAACGTGTGTGTGTGTTATCAATCATGTACCACAGGTAGTGAACGTGTGTTTCTAGGTGTTGAGGGATGTTATGTTCTGTTTAAGTACCAGCCTGGGAGTCTCATGTTCTTTAAGGCCATCCCAGGGGTGTGCTGAGGTTAGACGCCTCATAATGGTACGGCCAGAGCAATTTACATGACATACGGTTGAAGTCGGAAGTTTACATACACTTTAGCCAAATACATTTAAACTCAGTTTTTTCACAATTCCTGACATTTGATCCTAGTTAAAATTCCCCTGTCTTAGGTCAGTTAGGATCACCACTTTATTTTAAGAATGTGAAATGTCAGAATAATAGTAGAGAGAATGATTTATTTCAGCTTTTATTTCTTTCATCACATTCCCAGTGGGTCAGAAGTTTACATACACTCAATTAGTATTTGGTAGCATTGCCTTTAAATTGTTTAACTTAGGTCAAACGTTTCGGGTAGCCTTCCACAAGCTTCCACAATAAGTTGGGTGAATTTCGGCCCATTCCTCCTGACAGAGCTGGTGTAACTGAGTCAGGTTTGTAGGCCTCCTTGCTCGCGCACGCTTTTTCAGTTCTGCCCACAGATTTTCTATAGGATTGAGGTCAGGGCTTTGTGATGTCCACTCCAATACCTTGACTTTGTTGTCTTTAAGCCATTTTGCCACAAATTTGGAAGTATGCTTGGGGTCATTGTCCATTTGGAAGACCCATTTGCAAGCATGCTTTAACTTCCTGACTGATGTCTTGAGATGTTGCTTCAATATATTCACATAATTTTCCCTTCTCGTGATGCCATCTATTTTGTGAAGTGCACCAGTCCCTCCTGCAGCAAAGCACCCCCACAACATGATGCTGTCACCCCCGTGCTTCACGGTTGGGATGGTGTTCTTCGGCCTGCATGCCTCCCCGTTTTTCCTCCAAAGATAATGATGGTCATTATGACCAAACAGTTCTATTTTTGTTTCATCAGACCAGAGGACATTTCTCCAAAATGTACAATCTTTGTCCCCATGTGCAGTTGAAAAACCGTAGTCTGGCTTTTTTATGGCGGTGTTGGAGCAGTGGCTTCTTCCTTGCTGAGCGGCCTTTCAGGTTATGTTGATATAGGACTCTTTTTACTGTGGATATAGATACCTTTGTACCTGTTTCCTCCACCATCTTCACAAGGTCCTTTGCTGTTGTTCTGGGATTGATTTGCAATTTTCACACTAAAGTATGTTCATCTCTAGGAGACAGAATGCGTCTCCTTCCTGAGCGGTATGACGGCTGCGTGGCCCCATGGTGTTTATACTTGCGTACTAATGTTTGTACAGATGAATGTGGTACTTTAGGCATTTGGAAATTGCTCCCAAGGATGAACCAGACTTGATTTCTTTTGATTTTCCCATGATGTCAAGCAAAGAGGCACTGAGTTTGAAGGTAGGCCTTGAAATACATCCACAGGTACACCTCCAATTGTCTCAAATTATGTCAATTATCCTATCAGAAGCTTCTAAAGCCATGACATCATTTTCTAGAATTTTCCAAGCTGTTTAAAGGCACAGTCAACTTAGTGTATGTAAACTTCTGACCCACTGGAATTCTGATACAGTGAATTATAAGTGAAATAAGGAGGACCTGAGCCCTAGGACCATGCCTCAGGACTACCTGGCATGATGACTCCTTGCTTTTCCCAGTCCACCTGGCCGTGCTGCTGCTCCAGTTTCAACTGTTCTGCCTGCGGCTATGGAACCCTGACCTGTTCACCGGACGTGCTTGTTGCACCCTCGACAACTACTATGATTATTATTATTTGACCATGCTGGTCATTTATGAACATTTTAACATCTTGACCATGTTCTGTTATAATATCCACCCGGCACAGCCAGAAGAGGACTGGCCACCCCTCATAGCCTGGTTCCTCTGTAGGTTTCTTCCTAGGTTTTTGGCATTTCTAGGGAGTTTTTCCTAGGGAGTTTTTCCTAGCCACCGTGCTTCTTTCACATGCATTGCTTGCTGTTTGGGGTTTTAGGCTGGGTTTCTGTACAGCACTTTGAGATATCAGCTGATGTGCGAAGGGCTATATAAATAAATTTGATTTGATTTGATTTGAAATAATCTGTCTGTAAACAATTGTTGGAAAGATTACTTGTGTCATGCACAAAGTGGATGTCCTAACCGACTTGACAAAACTATAGTTTGTTAACAAGAAATGTGTGGTAGGTTAAAAAACAAGTTTTAATGACTCCAACCTAAGTGTATGTAAACTTCCGACTTCAACTCCACGTAGGTTCTGCAATCTACAGCCTAATGATAAAACCTGTAGTCTAAAGCCCATAGCTGCAATCTACAGCCTAATGATAAGACCTGTAGTCTAAAGCCCATAGCTGCAATCTACAGCCTAATGATAAGACCTGTAGTCTAAAGCCCATAGCTGCAATCTACAGCCTAATGATAAGACCTGTAGTCTAAAGCCCATAGCTGCAATCTACAGCCTAATGATAAGACCTGTAGTCTAAAGCCCATAGCTGCAATCTACAGCCTAATGATAAGACCTGCAGTCTAAAGCCCATAGCTGCAATCTACAGCCTAATGATAAGACCTGTAGTCTAAAGCCCATAGCTGCAATCTACAGCCTAATGATAAGACCTGCAGTCTAAAGCCCATAGCTGCAATCTACAGCCTAATAAGACCTGTAGTCTAAAGCCCATAGCTGCAATCTACAGCCTAATGATAAGACCTGTAGTCTAAAGCCCATAGCTGCAATCTACAGCCTAATGATAAGACCTGTAGTCTAAAGCCCATAGCTGCAATCTACAGCCTAATGATAAGACCTGTAGTCTAAAGCCCATAGCTGCAATCTACAGCCTAATGATAAGACATGTAGTCTAAAGCCCATAGCTCACAATCTACAGCCTAATGATAAGACCTGTAGTCTAAAGCCCATAGCTGCAATCTACAGCCTAATGATAAGACCTGTAGTCTAAAGCCCATAGCTGCAATCTACAGCCTAATGATAAGACCTGTAGTCTAAAGCCCATAGCTGCAATCTACAGCCTAATGATAAGACCTGTAGTCTAAAGCCCATAGCTGCAATCTACAGCCTAATGATAAGACCTGTAGTCTAAAGCCCATAGCTGCAATCTACAGCCTAATGATAAGACCTGTAGTCTAAAGCCCATAGCTGCAATCTACAGCCTAATGATAAGACCTGTAGTCTAAAGCCCATAGCTCACAATCTACAGCCTAATGATAAGACCTGTAGTCTAAAGCCCATAGCTCACAATCTACAGCCTAATGATAAGACCTGCAGTCTAAAGCCCATAGCTGCAATCTACAGCCTAATGATAAGACCTGCAGTCTAAAGCCCATAGCTGCAATCTACAGCCTAATGATAAGACCTGTAGTCTAAAGCCCATAGCTGCAATCTACAGCCTAATGATAAGACCTGTAGTCTAAAGCCCATAGCTGCAATCTACAGCCTAATGATAAGACCTGTAGTCTAAAGCCCATAGCTGCAATCTACAGCCTAATGATAAGACCTGTAGTCTAAAGCCCATAGCTGCAATCTACAGCCTAATGATAAGACCTGTAGTCTAAAGCCCATAGCTGCAATCTACAGCCTAATGATAAGACCTGTAGTCTAAAGCCCATAGCTGCAATCTACAGCCTAATAAGACCTGTAGTCTAAAGCCCATAGCTGCAATCTACAGCCTAATGATAAGACCTGTAGTCTAAAGCCCATAGCTGCAATCTACAGCCTAATGATAAGAGCTGTAGTCTAAAGCCCATAGCTCACAATCTACAGCCTAATGATAAGACCTGTAGTCTAAAGCCCATAGCTCACAATCTACAGCCTAATGATAAGACCTGTAGTCTAAAGCCCATAGCTGCAATCTACAGCCTAATGATAAGACCTGTAGTCTAAAGCCCATAGCTGCAATCTACAGCCTAATGATAAGACCTGTAGTCTAAAGCCCATAGCTCACAATCTACAGCCTAATGATAAGACCTGTAGTCTAAAGCCCATAGCTCACAATCTCAGCTACAATCAATAACACCATGGTTCTCCATGAATTAATTCACGGCCATCTAGCTTTAATCATCAATGCTATGTCACACAAAGCACAGGTCAGGTTGTTGTATGTAAATTATCTAGTGACCACAGGATCAAGCAGCTGAATTCCTACAAATATAATGTCAATGAGAAGGATTTCCATGGTAAAGGCACTAGTTTCTGCACTGCACACAAATGTAGCAGAAGCAGATCAATGAAAAAACACTTGTCACCGCGACGACGACGACGTGATAGATGTTTAAATGTAGAAATGTGGAGCGGATCAATACGCCGCTTAGGGAGTGGTGATCGGGTTTCTCTCTGAGTGATACTCATATGCTGCATTGATCGTGAGCTGCGTCCCCAAAAATGTCCACCCTATTGCCTATATAGTGTACTGCCTTTAACCAGAGCCAAAAGTAGTGCACTATATAGGGAATAGGGTGCCGTTTGGGATACAGACAGGGTCTAGAGGGGTCCTAGTGGAGCAGAGGCAATTAATTGTGTGCTTTAATAGGACCGTGTGGAATATGGGCTAGCTCTGAGATGTGATTAGTACTGCCTGTGTGGTCCATCACCTCCCTTTACAACGCAGCATTTAAAAAGACATTAGCAAACGATGAGAAAAATGGATTTGTCTGGTTTGCCATTTAGAGGAGGATTGACAGGTCAAAGTCATAATACTAAGTAATATTGATACTATGTCTTCTACTGTAATGTATCATAGACATAATACTAAGTAATACTGATACTATGTTTTCTACTGTAATGTATCATATAGACATAATACTAAGTAATACTGAAACTGTCTTCTAATGTATCATATAGACATAATACTAAGTAATACTGATACTATGTCTTCTACTGTAATATATCATATAGACATAATACTAAGTAATACTGATACTATGTTTTCTACTGTAATGTATCATATAGTCAATATTAGGTAATACTGATACTATGTCTTGTACTATAATATATCATATAGACATATTACTAAGTAATACTGATACTATGTCTTCTACTATAATATATCATATAGACATAATACTAGGTAATACTGATACTATGTCTTCTACTATAATATATCATATAGACATAATACTAGGTAATACTGATACTATGTCTTCTACTATAATATATCATATAGACATAATACTAGGTAATACTGATACTATGTCTTCTAATCTAATGTATCATATAGACATAATACTAGGTAATACTGATACTATGTCTTGTACTATAATATATCATATAGACATAATACTAAGTAATACTGATACTATGTTTTCTACTGTAATGTATCATATAGTCAATATTAGGTAATACTGATACTATGTCTTGTACTATAATATATCATATAGACATATTACTAAGTAATACTGATACTATGTCTTCTACTATAATATATCATATAGACATAATACTAGGTAATACTGATACTATGTCTTCTACTATAATATATCATATAGACATAATACTAGGTAATACTGATACTATGTCTTCTAATCTAATGTATCATATAGACATAATACTAGGTAATACTGATACTATGTCTTGTACTATAATATATCATATAGACATAATACTAAGTAATACTGATACTATGTTTTCTACTGTAATGTATCATATAGTCAATATTAGGTAATACTGATACTATGTCTTGTACTATAATATATCATATAGACATATTACTAAGTAATACTGATACTATGTCTTCTACTATAATATATCATATAGACATAATACTAGGTAATACTGATACTATGTCTTCTACTATAATATATCATATAGACATAATACTAGGTAATACTGATACTATGTCTTCTAATCTAATGTATCATATAGACATAATACTAGGTAATACTGATACTATGTCTTGTACTATAATATATCATATAGACATAATACTAAGTAATACTGATACTATGTTTTCTACTGTAATATATCATATAGTCAATATTAGGTAATACTGATACTATGTCTTCTACTATAATATATCATGTAGACATAATACTAGGTAATACTGATACTATGTCTTCTAATCTAATGTATCATATAGACATAATACTAAGTATTACTGATACTATGACTTCTACTGTAATATATCATATAGTCAATACTAGGTAATACTGATACTATGTCTTCTACTATAATATGTCATATAGTCAATACTAGGTAATACTGATACTATGTCTTCTAATCTAATATATCATATAGTCAATACTAGGTAATACTGATACTATGTTTTCTACTGTAATGTATCATATAGTCAATATTAGGTAATACTGATACTATGTCTTGTACTATAATATATCATATAGACATATTACTAAGTAATACTGATACTATGACTTCTACTGTAATATATCATATAGTCAATACTAGGTAATACTGATACTATGTCTTCTACTATAATATGTCATATAGTCAATACTAGGTAATACTGATACTATGTATTCTACTGTAGTATATCATATAGTGGTAATACTGATACTATGTCTTCTACTGTAATATATCATATAGACATAATACTAGGTAATATTGATACTATGTTTTCTACTGTAATATATCATATAGACATAATACTAGGTAATACTGATACTATGTCTTCTGCTGTAATACATCATATAGTCAATACTAGGTAATACTGATACTATGTCTTCTACTGTAATATATCATATAGACATATTACTAAGTAATTCTGATACTATGTTTTCTACTGTAATATATCATATAGTCAATATTAGGTAATACTGATATTATGTATTCTACTGTAATATATCATATAGTCAATACTAGGTAATACTGATACTATGTCTTCTACTGTAATACATCATATAGTCAATACTAGGTAATACTGATACTATGTCTTCTACTGTAATATATCATATAGTCAATACTAGGTAATACTGATACTATGTCTTCTACTGTAATATATCATATAGTCATAATACTAAGTAATACTGATACTATGTCTTGTACTATAATATATCATATAGTCAATACTAGGTAATACTGATCCTGTCTTCTACCGTAATATAGCATATATCCATAATACTAGGTAATACTGCTACGATGTCTTCTACTGTAATATATCATATAGTCATAATACTAAGTAATACTGATACTATGTCTTCTACTGTAATATATCATATAGAATTATATACATGTTAAAAGCAGGACAAGATTTGATGAATAGTGAAATGATACAATAAGCTTAGTGATGGTCTTTGTAGTGTTGCTTGTGTTTCTATCTAACTAGTCGAGGTCAGATGTTTAGTTGGCCTGGTTGTCCTCCTTACAGAATGGGGGTACAGTGAAGTACATGTTGAAATTATACTCTGGATTAAATGGTATTATGACATATCTGGATTGGATCATTAATACCTCTTATTATAAAAACACTTACAGGAACAGTATTCACATAATGTAATACTTTGTTGTAGACTCTAACCCATGTAGTATTCACATAATGTAATACTTTGTTGTAGACTCTAACCCATGTAGTATCCACATAATGTAATACTGTAACGGTTGTCGTCGGGAATGGAGGACCAAAACGCAGCAGGAATGTGGATGCTCATCTTGTATTTTATTCAAACCAAGAGAACACCAAAATAACAAAAGAACGAACGATCAACAGAACAGTCTTGTCAGGCTCACACACGCAAAACAAGAAACAATCTCCCACAAACACTAAACCAAACAATTACCCATATATAGGACTCTCAATCAGAGGCAACGAGAAAGCACCCCCCTAAAGGTGCAGACCCCGGATGCACCTCATAAATATACAAAAAACAAAACATAACAACAACAAGGGAAGGGAGGGTGGCTGCCGTCACCGACGGCACTTGTGCTACACCCCCCCTCCCCAACCCACCTATACAGGAGGTGGTTCAGGCTCCGGCCTACTGTCCTCCCGAATGCAGACAGACTTGATTAGTTGCGGGCCGTAGGCAGACTCGCCTTGTTCCGGATCGTAGGCAGACCTCTTCCTTTCCACACTGTAGGCAGACTCATTAAATACATAGTTAATCATTTTTTGTTCCAAATCGTCAGGCTTACTCAGTTCCGGGTTGCTGCTAGACTCCCTTGGTTCTGGGTCACAGGCAGATTCCCTCGGTCCCGGGTCACAGACAGACCCCTTCGGTTCTGGGTCACAGGCAGATTCCCTCGGTCCCGGGTCGCAGGCAGACTCCCTCGGTTCCGGGTCGCAGGCAGACCCCCTCGGTTCCGGGTCGCAGGCAGACCCCCTCGGTTCCGGGTCGCAGGCAGACCCCCTCGGTTCCAGGTCGCAGGCAGACCCCCTCGGTTCCGGGTCGCAGGCAGACTCCCTCGGTTCCGGGTCTCAGGCAGACCCCCTCGGTTCCGGGTCGCAGGCAGACTCCCTCGGTTCCGGACTAGACACTGTTGCCGGATACTCTGGACTGCACACTGTTGCCGGATACTCTGGACTGCACCCTGTTGCCGGATACTCTGGACTGCACCCTGTTGCCGGATACTCTGGACTGCACCCTGTTGCCGGATACTCTGGACTGCACACTGTTGCCGGATACTCTGGACTGCACACTGTTGCCGGATACTCTGGACTGCACACTGTTGCCGGATACTCTGGACTGCACACTGTTGCTGGATACTCTGGACTGCACACTGTTGCCGGATACTCTGGACTGCACACTGTTGCCGGATACTCTGGACTGCAAACTGTTGCCGGATACTCTGGACTGCACACTGTTGCCGGATACTCTGGACTGCATACTGTTCCCGGACTCTCGAGGCTGGGCTGATGTACTGGAAGCCTGATGCGTGGTACTGGATGTGCCAGTCTGGGGACACGCACCTCAGGGCTAGTGCGGGGAGCGGGAACAGGCCGAGTCGGACTGGGTTGACACACTGGAAGCCTGGTGCGTGGTGCTGGTACTGGACGTGCCAGACTGGGGACATGCACCTCAGGGCTAGTGCGGGGAGCGGGAACAGGCCGAGTCGGACTGGGTTGACTCACTGGAAGCTTGATGCGTGGTGCTGGTACTGGACGTGCCAGACTAGGGGTTCGAACTTCCGGGTCAGCACGAGAGGCAGGAACTGGAAAAACTGGGCCATGAAGGCGCACAGGCGGTCTTGAACGCACCTCCTGCACAACCCGTCCTGGCTGGATGGAACTAGCAGCCCTGTACGAGCGGGGTGCTAGTACAGGGCGAACTGGGTTGTGCAGGGGCCTGATGGTTGCCATGCGTAGAGCGGGAGTAGGGTAGCCTGGTCCTAGGAGGTGTACCGGCGACCAGACGCGCTGTGCAGGCATCCTCCTACCAGGCTGGATGCCTGGTAGGCTCCTCCTCCAGATCTTCCCTCAGCAGGTCCTCAATCAACCGCCTCATCTTCGTCTCCTCCTCCGCCGTCATCCCCCACGAGAGCAGTGGTCTGGGCTCTTCCTCTGCCCTTCCGGACCACCCCATTAGCCCCCCCCAAAAAAATTCTTGGGGATGTCTTCCGGGCCTCCTCGACCGCCGCCTGCGACTCCGTCCACCGGCTGGCTTTACCTCCTCGACCTGGGAATCCTTCCGCCAGGGTCCTTTCCCCGACATGATCTCCTCCCAGGTCCAGAACTCCTTCCCCTCGCGAGCCCATCTCTCCCGCTCCTTATCCTCCCGCTGCTTGGTCCTGGTTAGGTGGGGTGTTCTGTAACGATCGACGTCGGGTGATGAGGAAGCGGACCAAAACGCAGCTGGGAGTGAACACATGTTTATTCTTTACACTGAAATAAACACGTACACAAAATCAAGAAAAATGCCGATACGTTAACTGCTCAAAAACAAAGAGACAACACCCCACAAACAGCGTGGGGGAAAAAGGAACTTAAATGTGATCCCAATCAGAGACAACTAGCGACAGCTGTCTCTGATTGGGAATCGACAGAACCCAACATAGAGCTAACACAAGGCTATAACGCAAACAAGAAAACAAACCAAGGAAAAATACCCAACATGACACACCTTGACCAAAATACCCGAGTTCACCTAGTCAGGGCGTGACAGCTGCTTGGTTCATTTGTGGTGGGAGATTCTGTAACGGTTGTCGTCGGGAATGGAGGACCAAAACGCAGCAGGAATGTGGATGCTCATCTTGTATTTTATTCAAACCAAGAAAACATCAAAATAACAAAAGAAGAACGAACGATCAACAAAACAGTCTTGTCAGGCTCACACACGCAAAACAAGAAACAATCTCCCACAAACACTAAACCAAACAATTACTCATATATAGGACTCTCAATCAGAGGCAACGAGAAAGCACCTGCCTCCAATTGAGAGTCCAACCCCCCATTAACCTAAACATAGAAATACAACTAACTAGACTAAACATAGAAATACATTCACATAGAACAGTGCCCAAAAACCCCGGAATACATAAATCAAATACCCTTCTACAAAACCACCACCCCGAACCACATAAAACAAATACCCTCTGCCACGTCCTGACCCAACTACAATAACAAATAACCCCTATTACTGGTCAGGACGTGACAAATACTTTGTTGTAGACTCTAACCCATGTAGTATCCACATAATGTAATACTTTGTTGTAGACTCTAACCCCATGAAGGGTATACCCTATTATAAACATATTTTCCTGACCATAAAGGATGAGGTTTAAAGTTATATATCTATTACTGTATATTAACATACATATATGTGTGTGTTTGTGTATTTTTAGTGAACACTCCTCACTTCCTGACCATAAAGGGTGTAGAGGTCAACGCTGGACAGACGGCCGCTTTCCACTGTACTGTTAATGGACGACAGAGAGACAACTTCAACCTCTGGTTGCAGGTAACAACAACACCTTATCCTGACACCTGACCCCTAAACCTAACGGCCGCCTTCCACTGTACTGTTAATAGACAACAGAGAGACTTTAACTTCTAGTTACATGTAACAATGTTTACCCACATTTTTACACTTGACTTTACTACTGGAAGTGTTTTCATTGACCTGCCTGCACACCAGGGATCTCCAACTCAGTTCCTGTTATGCAGGCTTTGGTTCTATTCCAGCACAAAAAAAACCCACCTGATTCAGATAGTCAACATTTTACCGGTTGAAGATTATGACTGGTGGTTGATATTGATGATTGGAACTAGACATTACTGCTGGGCAGGAACAAGATTTTAGCAGTAGTAGGTTTATTTATATCAAACCCTGGCCTATAGTCTTAGAAAGGTGCTATCTATAACCTAAAAGAGTTCACCAACTGGAGACCTGTGGGCTGAAAATTCATTTTATTAGTCCCCCCAAGTTTTCCAAGTGACCCCCCCCCCCCCCCCCCCAAAGGGGTCTGAATACTTTCCAGAGGCACTGTAAAATACAAAATATACAGTGTACAGTGCCATATACAGTGCATTCGGAAAGTAATTAGCCCCCTTGACTTTTTCCACATTTTGTTACGTTACAGCCTTATTCTAAAATGGATTAAATCGTTTTTTTCCCCCTCATCAATCTACATACAATGCCCCTTAATGACATCACAATACTCCTTAATGACATCACACTACCCCTAAATGACATCACAATACACTTTAATGACATCACAATACCCCTTAGTGATAAAGCAAAAAACAGGTTCATAGAAAATTAATTAATACATTTACATAAGTGTTCAGACCCTTTACTCAGTACTTTGTTGAAGCACCTTTGGCAGCGATTACAGCCATGAGTCTTCTTTGGTATGATGTTACAAGCTTGGCACACCTGTATTTGGGGAGTTTCTCCCATTCTTCTCTGCAGATCCTCTCAAGCTCTGTCAGGCTGGATGGGGAGCGTTGCTGCACAGCTATTTTCAGGTCTCTCCAGAGATTTTAGATCGGGAGGTCCTGCATTGTCTTGGCTGTGTGCTTAGGGTCATTGTCCTGTTGGAAGGTGAACCTTCGCCCCAGTTTGAGGTCCTGAGCGCTCTGGAGCAGGTTTTCATCCAGGATCTCTCTGTACTTTGCTCTGTTCATCTTTCCCTCGATCCTGACTAGTCTTCCAGTCCCTGCCGCTGAAAAACATCCCCACAGCACGATGCTGCCACCACCATGCTTCATGGTAGGGATGGTGCCAGGTTTCTTCCAGACGTGACGCTTGGCATTCAGGCCAAAGAGTTCAATCTTGGTTTCATCAGACCAGAGAATCTTGTTTCGCATGGTCTGAGAGTGTTCATGTGCCTTTTTGGCAGTGGTGTGAAGTGCTTAAGTAAAAATACTTTAAAGTACTACTGTACTTTATTTGACTATTTATATTAAACTTTTACTTCACAACATTCCTAAAGAAAATAATGTACTTTTTACTCCATACATTTTTCCCTGACACCCAAAAGTACAGGTTACAATTTGAATGCTTAGCAGGACAGGAACAATGTCTAATTCACACACTCATCAAGAGAACATCCCTGGTCATCCCTACTGCCTCTGATCTGGAGGACTCACTAAACAGAGAACATCCCTGGTCATCCCTACTGCCTCTGATCTGGTGGACTCACTAAACAGAGAACATCCCTGGTCATCCCTACTGCCTCTGATCTGGTGGACTCACTAAACAGAGAACATCCCTGGTCATCCCTACTGCCTCTGATCTGGAGGACTCACTAAACAGAGAACATCCCTGGTCATCCCTACTGCCTCTGATCTGGAGGACTCACTAAACAGAGAACATCCCTGGTCATCCCTACTGTCTCTGATCTGGAGGACTCACTAAACAGAGAACATCCCTGGTCATCCCTACTGCCTCTGATCTGGAGGACTCACTAAACAGAGAACATCCCTGGTCATCCCTACTGCCTCTGATCTGGAGGACTCACTAAACAGAGAACATCCCTGGTCATCCCTACTGCCTCTGATCTGGTGGACTCACTAAACAGAGAACATCCCTGGTCATCCCAACTGTCTGATCTGGTGGACTCACTAAACATAAATGCTTCCTTTGTAAATTATGTCTGAGTTACACCTGGCTGTAATAAAAAAGGAAATTGTGCCGTCTGGTTTACTAAATATAAGGAATTTGATGTATAGCATTTACTTTTACTTTGTACTTTTACTCAAGTATGAAAATGTAGTACTTTTTTCCACCACTGTACTTAAGTATTTATAAAATCTCATACTTTTAGACTTTTACTGAAGTAGTATTTTACTGGGTTACTTTCACTTTTACTTGAGTCATTTTATACTAAGGTATCTTTACTTTTACACAAGTATGACAATTGAGTACATTTTAGTCATTTAGCAGATGCTCTTATCCAGAGCGACTTACAGTAGTGAATGCATACATTTCATACATTTTTTTTTCATACTGGTCCCCCGTGGGATTCAAACCCACAACCCTGGCGTTGCAAACACCATGCTCTACCAACTATGCTCTACCAACTGAGCCACACCTCTGCCTTTTGGCAAACTCCAAGCGAGCTGTCATGTGCTTTTTACTGAGGAGTGGCTTCCGTCTGGCCTGATTGGTGGAGTGCTGCAGAGATGGTTGTCCTTCTGGAAGGTTCTCCCATCTCCACAGACAAACTCTGGTGCTCTGTCAGAGTGACCATTGAGTTCAAGGCCCTTCTCCACCAATTCCTTTGACCTCATGGCTTGGTTTTTGTTCTGACATGCACTGTCAACTGTGGGACCTTATATAGACGGGTGTGTGCCTTTCCAAATCATGTCCAATCAATAGAATTTACCACAGGTGGACTCCAATGAAGTTGTAGAAACATCTCAAGGATGATCAATGGAAACAGGATGCACCTGAGCTCAATTTCGAAATCTCATAGCAAAGGGTCTGAATACTTATGTAAATAAGGTATTTCTGTTTTTTTATTTTTAATAAATGTGCAAACATTTAAAAAAAAAACTGTTTTCGCTTTGTCATTATGGTGTATTGTCTGTAGATTAATGAGGATTTTAAAAAAAATGTAAAAATGAATTTTAAAATAAGGTTGTAACGTAACAAAATGTGGAAATAGTCGAGGGGTCTGAATACTTTCTAAATGCACTGTAGACTACTACAGTGTATATAACATTTCTGCAGTGTAGTGAAGTGATGTGACCTTGTTCTAAATATCAGCATACAGCTTCTACACCTGGCTAATATGACCCTGTTGGCTCTGCTGCCACACACACACACACACACACACACACACACACACACACACACACACACACACACACACACACACACACACACACACACACACACACACACACACACACACACACTGATGTTGTCCCCACACACACTGACGCAATCAAGGTCAAGCCACTTTAGTAAATAAACCTGTCAATTTGCCTAACCCTACGTTTTGAGAGCTAACCCCCGTCTGCATTCCAAACAAAGTATGGGTGGACGCAAGTTCCCTGCGAATGCCACTAAATGACCACGTACCACTAAAACTACATCTAACCTGCTGTGTGTTTCAACAGGGCATCGGTGGACGCGAGGCCCCTATGAAGTCCACTAAGCCGTGGAACAACAGACGCTTCATTGGGACCTTCGACGTGGAGAACACCACTAAAGGAGACTCAGGACGCTACCGATGCATAGTCCACTCTGACAAAGGAGTTGGAGTGTCCAACTATGGAGAACTCACCATAAAACGTAAGTACCATAGTGTCCAACTATGGAGAACTCACCATAAAACGTAAGTACCATAGTGTCCAACTATGGAGAACTCACCATAAAACGTAAGTACCATAGTGTCCAGCTATGGAGAACTCACCATAAAACGTAAGTACCATAGTGTCCAACTATGGAGAACTCACCATAAAACGTAAGTACCATAGTGTCCAGCAATGGAGAACTCACCATAAAACGTAAGTACCATAGTGTCCAACTATGGAGAACTCACCATAAAACGTAAGTACCATAGTGTCCAGCTATGGAGAACTCACCATAAAACGTAATCCTCCAAACCTTTTAAATGACATTGTGGTGAATTGTGAAATGGATCCACAGTAGTACTGAAATAGCCCCAACATTCCCACGACCTTCACAGAGCAATGAGCACAAGATATATACAACCAGGAAATCATTCAGACGTTGTTTTCCAGAATATCCTCAAAGATGAAAGGAAACCCCCAACGAGGTTAAATATAAAACACAGCCAGAGAAGTGAAAGTTTATGTTGATGTGTTCCCTAGTTGACTGGGATGTGTGTGTTCTCTATAAAGTCCTGCCCTTGAACGAGCGTAGAGGAGGACTGACCCATTTTAACCTAAATTATGATACAGACCCATTCCGCCATAAAGGACAAGGCAGACCCATCTTCTGCTTCCTGCTTCTTCCTGTCTTTTCCTGCTCACCAACATCAGCCATACAACTCTAACCATTTAGGGCAACCCACACTTACAAACAAACACACACAGACAAACAGACACACACACACACACACACACACGCACGACACACACACACACACACACACACACACACACACACACACACACACACACACACACACACACACACACACACACACACACACACACACACACACACACACACACACACAGAGGAACCTCTCTCGTACCACCCTCCTTCTCCTCTCCCTGCAGTTTGATATGAATTTATGGACTGAGTGTGAAACTAAATCCAGAATGGCTTTTTTCCTTCAGCCCTATAGTCCTGTAATGGCTGTGTATATTTCTTCAACCCTCGGTCGGCCTGCGCTGTCTATTGAATTTACTGGCCTGCCTGCCTCTCTTTTTTTATTTTTTGTCTGGCAGCTTTGTGTTTGATTGATAGGTTTAATCCAGTATGTCTGGATGGAGGGGTGTCAATCATGTTATAACGGCCCCGTCCTCAGAATACTGTTTTACACAGACATAGGAAAGAGAGAGAGATGGGAGGACTGAGGGTGCGTCTCAAATGACACCCCAGTCCCTACGTACCCCATAGAGCTCTGGTCAAAAGTAGTGCACTATTAACCCTATGGGCCCTGGTCTAAAGTAGTACACTATTAACCCTATGGGCCCTGGTCTAAAGTAGTACACTATTAACCCTATGGGCCCTGGTCAAAACTAGTGCACTATTAACCCTATGGGCCCTGGTCAAAAGTAGTGCACTACTAACCCTTTGGGCCCTGGTCAAAAGAAGTGCACTACTAACCCTTTGGGCCCTGGTCAAAAGAAGTGCACTATAAAGGGAATAAGGTCCCATACAAAGTCTTTGTGGTTGACAGTGTGTTTATTTAACCTTTATTTAACTTGGCAAGTCAGTTAAGAGCAAATGCATATTTACAATGACGGCCTACCCCGGGCCAAACCCAGACGCCGCTGGGCCAATTGTGCGCCGCCCTATGGGGCTCCCAATCACGGCCTGTTGTGATACAGCCTGGAATCAAACCAGGGTCTGTAGTGACGCCTCTAGCGCTGAGATGCAGTGCCTTTAGACCACTGCGCCACTCGGGAGCCTAATACTTCAGTGGTGTGTTCATGGAGAATTTAGGGTTTAATAATATACTGTACTGTAGGCACTCAGTAACACACTCGGCAACACACACACACACACACACACACACACACACACACACACACACACACACACACACACACACACACACACACACCCCCCCCCCCCCCCTCTGCGTCACTAGAGATTGTTCGTTGGATACAAATCAGGATTCCCCCCCCCCCCCAAAAAAAGTCAAGTGTGTGTCATAAAAAACCCTCCATAATCTTGCAGTCAATCCTGTGATATAAATTAAGGCATATACTGTAGGTAACCTGGCAGTTAAGACTGTTGGGTCAGTAACTACTGTAGGTAACCTGGCAGTTAAGACTGTTGGGTCAGTAACTACTGTAGGTAACCTGGCAGTTAAGACTCGTTGGGTCAGTAACTACTGTAGGTAACCTGGCAGTTAAGACCGTTGGGTCAGTAACTACTGTAGGTAACCTGGCAGTTAAGACCGTTGGGTCAGTAACTACTGTAGGTAACCTGGCAGTTAAGACCGTTGGGTCAGTAACTACTGTAGGTAACCTGGCAGTAAAAACCGTTGGGTCAGTAACTACTGTAGGTAACCTGGCAGTAAAAACTGTTGGGTCAGTAACTACTGTAGGTAACCTGGCAGTAAAAACTGTTGGGTCAGTAACTACTGTAGGTAACCTGGCAGTTAAGACCGTTGGGTCAGTAACTACTGTAGGTAACCTGGCAGTAACTGAAAGGTTGCTAGTTCAAATCCCTGAACTGACTAGGTGGAAAATCTGTCTTTGTTCTTGAACAAGGCAGGTAACCCTAATTGCTCTGGATAAGCCTACTAAATGGCTAAGAAGTAAAAAACATAAACAAATAAGCGATCATCAACAAGGGGCTATGTGTTCTACGGAGAGAAAAATGAATGCCGGAGTTGCATAATTTTCCAGAGAACTCATAGAGCCCCGAGATAATTATCCCTTTTCACCATGGCTGTAATTTAACACATTTGCCTCTAGAAATGTTTTCAACATCCACTGAAGTAGCTAGCAAGTTTACTAAAATAGCTACAATAGTTGACTTGGTAACCAAAAAGACTTGCTAGTTTAAGTTAACCAAACCATCAGTCCTAGCTTGCTATGATGGGAAAAAAAAGAATTCAACAATGCCAATATTGTTTCAATTCAACTTTTTCTTTCAAAAGCAGTTCAAACATAGAACATGTAAGATTGAACTATATCATTTATTTTGATTACTAGCGTTAGTTTTATCCCGTTTCAAATTGTGCTTCATGATCTATTGTAAAGTGGTTGTTCCACTGGATATTATAAGGTGAATGCACCAATTTGTAAGTCGCTCTGGATAAGAGCGTCTGCTAAATGACTTAAATGTAAATGTAAATGATCTGACAAGTATCCGGTTTAGAACTCAAATCCAGTGCTCTCAATTGAACCCACTCTGTCAATGAAGAAAAATAACTGTATTTTTCACAGTCGTAAGTGTCTCAAATAAACCGTCTGTATCTCATCTTATTGTAGCAGACATTAAACACTGTGTTAACCTCGGGAATGCCTGGGAATGGTAAATCCTACTCAGTTGTGTATTCACCGTAACCATGGATTATGATCTGAGATACTCCTCTTTCTGACAACTCCTCTTCTCTCTCTCTCTCTTTCTTTCTCTCCAGCTCTCTCTCCATCTCTCTCTCTCTTTCTGTCTCTCCTCTCCCTTCCTCTCTCCATCTCTCTTTCTGTCTCTCCTCTCACAGAAGTTCCAAAAGAATAAAGACATTACAAATGTCATATTATGTATATACAGTGTATAGTGTTGCAATGATGTGCAAAGTGTTAAAGTACAAAAGGGAAAATAAATAAACATAAATATAGGTTGTATTTACAATGGGCCTCCCGACTGGTGCAGTGGTCTAAGGCACTGCATTGCAGTGCTAGCTGTGCCACTAGAGATTCTGGGTTTGAGTCCAGGCTCTGTCCGAGCCGGCTGCGACCGAGAGACCCATGGGGCGGCGCACAATTGGCCCAGCGTCGTCCTTGTTAGGGGAGGGTATGGCCGGCAGGGATACCTTGTCCAATTATGCACTAGCGACTGCTGTGGTGGACCGGGCACAGTGCACGCCAGGTGTAAGGTGTTTTCTCATTGGTGCGGCTGGCTTTCGGGTTAAGCGGGCATTGTGTCAAGTAACAGTGCAGCTTGTTTGGGTTGTGTTTCGGAGGGCGCATGGCTCTCGACCTTCGCCTCTCCTGAGTCCGTACGGGAGTTGCTGCGATGGGACAAGACTGTAACTACCAATTGGGTACCACAAAATTGTGGAGAAAAATGGGTTAATATGGGTCGTCCCACCTGGCCAACATCCGGTGAAAATGCAGAGCGCAAAACATTTTTGGGGATGGTTTGTCCTCTGGGTTTCGCCTACCATATCAGTTCTGTTATACTCACAGACATGATTTTAACAGTTTTAGAAACTGTAGAGTGTTTTCTATCCAAATATACCAGTTATATGCATATCCTAGCATCTCGCCTGAGTAACAGGCAGTTTACTTTGGGCACGCTTTTCATCCGGACATCAAAATACTGCCCCCTACCCAAGAGAGGTTAAAATATATTTATATATAATAATAAGTATTTACAATTGTGTTTGTTCTTCACTGGTTGCCCTTTTTTTGTGGCAACAGGTCACAAATCTTGCTGCTGTGATGGCTCACTGTGGTATTTCACCCAATAGATATGGGATTTTATCAAAATGTGATTTCTTTTCGAATTATTTGTGGGTCTGTGTAATCTGAAGGAAATATGTGTCTCTAAATGGTCATACATTTGGCAGGAGGTTAGGAATTGCAGCTCAGTTTCCACCTCATTTTGTGGGCAGTGTGCACATAGCCTGTCTTCTCTTGAGAGCCAGGTCTGTCTACGGCAGCCTTTCTCAGTAGCAAGGCTATGCTCACTGAGTCTGTACATAGTCAAAGATTTCCTTAAGTTTGTGTTAGTCACAGTGGTCAGGTATTCTGCCACTGTGTACTCACTGTTTAGGGCCAACTAGTTTCTAGTTTGCTCTGTTTTTTGGTAAATTCTTTCCAATGTGTCAAGTAATTATATTTTTGTTTTCTCATGATTTGGTTGCTTCTACTTGTGTTGCTGTCCTGGGGCTCTGTGGGGTGTGTTTGTGTTTGTGAACAGAGCCCGAGGACCAGCTTGCTAAGGGGACTCTTCTCCAGGTTCATTTCTCTGTAGGTGATGGCTTTCTTATGGAAGGTTTGAGAATCACTTCCTTTTAGGTGGTTGTAGAATTTAACAGCCCTTTTCTGGATTTTGATAAATAGCGGGTATCGTCCTAATTCTGCTCTGCATGCATTATTTGGTGTTTAACGTTGTATACAGAGGATATATTTGCAGAATTCTGCATCCAGAGTCTCAATTTGGTGTTTGTCCCATTTAGAGAATTCTTGGTTGGTGTGCAGACCCCAGACCTCACACCATAAAGGGCAATGGGTTCTGTAACTGATTCAAGTATTTTTAGCCAGATCCTAATTGGCATGTCAAATTTTATGTTCCTTTTGATGGCATAGAATGCCCTTCTTCCCTTGTCTCTCAGCTCATTCACAGCTTTGTGGAAGTTATCTGTGGCGCTGATGTTTAGGCCGAGGTATGTATCGTTTTTTTGTGTGCTCTAGGGCAACGGTGTCTAGATGGAATTTGTATTTGTGGTCCTGGCGACTGGACTGTTTCGAACACCATTATTTTAGTTTTACTGAGATTTACTGTCAAGGCCCAGGTCTGGCAGAATCTGTGCAGAAGATCTAGGTGCTGCTGTAGGCCCTCCTTTGTTGGGGACAGAAGCACCAGATCATCAGCAAACAGTAGACATTTGACTTCAGATTCTAGTAGGGTGAGGCCGGGTGCTGCAGACTGTTCTAGTGCCCTCGCCAATTCATTGATATATATGTTGAAGAGGGTGGGGCTTAAGCTGCATCCCTGTCTCACCCCTCGGCCCTGTGGAAAGAAATGTGTGTTTTTTTTTGCCAGTTTTAACCGCTCACTTGTTGTTTGTGTACATGGATTTTATAATGTCATATGTTTTTCACCCAACACCACTTTCCATCAATTTGTATAGCAGACCCTTGTGCCAAATTGAGTCAAAAGCTTTTTTGAAGTCAACAAAGCATGAGAAGACTTTGCCTTTGTTTTGGTTTGTTTGTTTGTCAATTAGGGTGTTCAGGGTGAATACGTGGTCTGTCGTCTCTCTCCTTTCCCTCTCCATCTCTCTCTCCACCTCTCTCTCCATCTCTCCCTCCCTCCCTCCCCCTCCACCTCTCCCCCTCTACTATCGTCCTTCATAACGATCCTCTGTCGTTCCTTCACCATGCCATGAGGAGACTGAATGGTTGATTATGTAGGATAATCACTTCTGCTTCCCCATGCCAGTGTTTCATTAGATTTATATGCCTGCCTATGTGTGTGTGTGTGTGTGTGTGTGTGTGTGTGTGTGTGCGTGTGTGTGTGCCTGTGTGTGTGTGTGTGTGTGTGTGTGTGTGTGTGTGTGTGTGTGTGTGTGTGTGTGTGTGTGTGTGTGTGTGTGTGTGTGTGTGTGTGTGTGTGTGTGTGTGTGAGAGATAGTGTGTGTGTGTGGGGAAGTGTGTTGCCCTTATAGGCCTACTTCCAGAGAACACAACAACACACAGCTGGTCCAAAAACCCCGCCATACTCGCCGCTGTACCTCCACGGTCTCTGTCTGTGTCTGTGTGTCACCCTGGCTCCAACTACCTGGAGTCCCATGGCGCTGCATGGTGAAGCGATGTGGTAGTGGTATGGGTGTGGTTGTGTGGTGATATGGGTGTGGTGGTATGGGTGTGGTGGTGTGGTGGTGGTATGGGTGTGGGGGTGTGGGTGTGGTTGTATGGGTGTGGTGGTGGTGTGGTGGTATGGGTGTGATGGTGTAGTGGTATGGGTGTGGGGGTGTGGTGGTATGGGTGTGGTGGTATGGGTGGTGTGGTGGTGTGGTGTGGTGGTATGGGTGTGGTGGTATGGGTGTGGTGGTGGTGTGGTGGTGTGGTGTGGTGGTGTGGTGGTGGTATGGGTGAGGTGGTGTGGTGTGGTGGTGGTATGGGTGTGGTGGTATGGGTGTGGTGGTGTGGTGGTGTGGTGTGGCGGTGGTATGGTTGTGGTGGGGTGGTGGTGGTATGGGTGAGGTGGTTTGGTGGTGGTATGGGTGTGGTGGTGTGCTGTGTGTGGTGGTATGGGTGTGGGTGTGGTGGTATGGGTGTGGTGTGGTGTGGTGGTATGGGTGTGGTGGTATGGGTGTGGTGGTGTAATGGTATGGTTGGTGTGGTGATATGGTGGTGGTGGGGGGGGTTATAGTAGGGGGTTATAGTAACTAACTACTATAGTAGGGGGTTATAGTAACTAACTACTATAGTAGGGGGTTAGGGTAACTAACTACTATAGTAGGGGGTTATAGTAACTAACTACTATAGTAGGGTTAGGGTAACTAACTACTATAGTAGGGGGTTATAGTAACTAACTACTATAGTAGGGGGTTATAGTAACTAACTACTACAGTAGGGGGTTATAGTAACTAACTACTACAGTAGGGTGTTATAGTAACTAACTACTATAGTAGGGGGTTATAGTAACTAACTACTATAGTAGGGGGTTATAGTAACTAACTACTATAGTAGGGGGTTATAGTAACTAACTACTATAGTAGGTGGTTAGGGTAACTAACTACTATAGTAGGGGGTTATAGTAACTAACTACTATAGTAGGGGTTTAGGGTAACTAACTACTATAGTAGGGGTTTAGGGTAACTAACTACTATAGTAGGGGGTTATAGTAACTGAACACTAGAGTAGGGGGTTATAGTAACTAACTACTATAGTAGGGGGTTATAGTAACTAACTACTATAGTAGGGGGTTATAGTAACTAACTACTATAGTAGGGGGTTATAGTAACTAACTACTATAGTAGGGGGTTATAGTAACTAACTACTATAGTAGGGGGTTATAGTAACTAACTACTATAGTAGGGGGTTAGGGTAACTAACTACTATAGTAGGGGGTTATAGTAACTAACTACTATAGTAGGGGGTTATAGTAACTAACTACTATAGTAGGGGGTTAGTGTAACTAACTACTATAGTAGGGGGTTATAGTAACTAACTACTATAGTAGGGGGTTATAGTAACTAACTACTATAGTAGGGGGTTATAGTAACTATCTACTATAGTAGGGGGTTAGTGTAACTAACTACTATAGTAGGGGGTTATAGTAACTAACTACTATAGTAGGGGGTTATAGTAACTAACTACTATAGTAGGGGGTTAGGGTAACTAACTACTATAGTAGGGGGTTAGGGTAACTAACTACTATAGTAGGGGGTTAGGGTAACTAACTACTATAGTAGGGGGTTAGGGTAACTAACTACTATACTAGGGGGTTATAGTAACTAACTACTATAGTAGGGGGTTATAGTAACTAACTACTATAGTAGGGGGTTATAGTAACTAACTACTATAGTAGGGGGTTATAGTAACTAACTACTATAGTAGGGGGTTAGTGTAACTAACTACTATAGTAGGGGGTTATAGTAACTAACTACTATAGTAGGGGGTTATAGTAACTAACTACTATAGTAGGGGGTTATAGTAACTAACTACTATAGTAGGGGGTTAGGGTAACTAACTACTATAGTAGGGGGTTAGGGTAACGAACTACTATAGTAAGGGGTTAGGGTAACTAACTACTATAGTAGGGGGTTATAGTAACTACTATAGTAGGGGGTTATAGTAACTAACTACTATAGTAGGGGGGTATAGTAACTAACTACTATAGTAGGGGGTTATAGTAACTAACTACTATAGTAGGGGGTTATAGTAACTAACTACTATAGTAGGGGGTTATAGTAACTAACTACTATAGTCGGGGGTTATAGTAACTAACTACTATAGTAGGGGGTTAGGGTAACTAACTACTATAGTAGGGGGTTAGGGTAACTAACTACTATAGTAGGGGGTTAGGGTAACTAACTACTATAGTAGGGGGTTATGGTAACTAACTACTATAGTAGGGGGTTATGGTAACTAACAACTATAGTAGGGGGTTATAGTAACTAACTACTATAGTAGGGGGTTATAGTAACTAACTACTATAGTAGGGGGTTAGGGTAACTAACTACTATAGTAGGGGGTTATAGTAACTAACTACTATAGTAGGGGGTTATAGTAACTAACTACTATAGTAGGGGGTTATAGTAACTAACTACTATAGTAGGGGGTTATAGTAACTAACTACTATAGTAGGGGGTTATAGTAACTAACTACTAAAATAGGGGGTTAGGGTAACTAACTACTATAGTAGGGGGTTAGGGTAACTAACTACTATAGTAGGGGGTTATGGTAACTAACTACTATAGTAGGGGGTTAGGGTAACTAACTACTATAGTAGGGGGTTAGGGTAACTAACTACTATAGTAGGGGGTTATAGTAACTAACTACTATAGTAGATGGTTAGGGTAACTAACTACTATAGTAGGGGGTTAGGGTAACTAACTACTATAGTAGGGGGTTAGGGTAACTAACTACTATAGTAGGGGGTTATAGTAACTAACTACTATAGTAGGGGGTTATAGTAACTAACTACTATAGTAGGGGGTTAGGGTAACTAACTACTATAGTAGGGGGTTAGGGTAACTAACTACTATAGTAGGGGGTTAGGGTAACTAACTACTATAGTAGGGGGTTATGGTAACTAACTACTATAGTAGGGGGTTAGGGTAACTAACTACTATAGTAGGGGGTTAGGGTAACTAACTACTATAGTAGGGGGTTATGGTAACTAACTACTATAGTAGGGGGTTATGGTAACTAACTACTATAGTAGGGGGTTATAGTAACTAACTACTATAGTAGGGGGTTAGGGTAACTAACTACTATAGTAGGGGGTTATAGTAACTAACTACTATAGTAGGGGGTTATAGTAACTAACTACTATAGTAGGGGGTTAGGGTAACTAACTACGATAGTAGGGGGTTAGGGTAACTAACTACTATAGTAGGGGGTTAGGGTAACTAACTACTATAGTAGATGGTTAGGGTAACTAACTACTATAGTAGGGGGTTAGGGTAACTAACTACTATAGTAGGGGGTTAGGGTAACTAACTACTATAGTAGATGGTTAGGGTAACTAACTACTATAGTAGGGGGTTAGGGTAACTAACTACTATAGTAGGGGGTTAGGGTAACTAACTACTATAGTAGGGGGTTATGGTAACTAACTACTATAGTAGGGGGTTAGGGTAACTAACTACTATAGTAGGGGGTTAGGGTAACTAACTACTATAGTAGGGGGTTATGGTAACTAACTACTATAGTAGGGGGTTATGGTAACTAACTACTATAGTAGGGGGTTAGGGTAACTAACTACTATAGTAGGGGGTTATGGTAACTAACTACTATAGTAGGGGGTTATGGTAACTAACTACTATAGTAGGGGGTTATGGTAACTAACAACTATAGTAGGGGGTTATAGTAACTAACTACTATAGTAGGGGGTTATAGTAACTAACTACTATAGTAGGGGGTTAGGGTAACTAACTACTATAGTAGGGGGTTAGGGTAACTAACTACTATAGTAGGGGGTTAGGGTAACTAACTACTATAGTAGGGGGTTAGGGTAACTAACTACTATAGTAGGGGGTTATGGTAACTAACTACTATAGTAGGGGGTTATGGTAACTAACAACTATAGTAGGGGGTTATAGTAACTAACTACTATAGTAGGGGGTTATAGTAACTAACTACTATAGTAGGGGGTTAGGGTAACTAACTACTATAGTAGGGGGTTATAGTAACTAACTACTATAGTAGGGGGTTATAGTAACTAACTACTATAGTAGGGGGTTATAGTAACTAACTACTAAAATAGGGGGTTAGGGTAACTAACTACTATAGTAGGGGGTTAGGGTAACTAACTACTATAGTAGGGGGTTATGGTAACTAACTACTATAGTAGGGGGTTAGGGTAACTAACTACTATAGTAGGGGGTTAGGGTAACTAACTACTATAGTAGGGGGTTATAGTAACTAACTACTATAGTAGATGGTTAGGGTAACTAACTACTATAGTAGGGGGTTAGGGTAACTAACTACTATAGTAGGGGGTTAGGGTAACTAACTACTATAGTAGGGGGTTATAGTAACTAACTACTATAGTAGGGGGTTATAGTAACTAACTACTATAGTAGGGGGTTAGGGTAACTAACTACTATAGTAGGGGGTTAGGGTAACTAACTACTATAGTAGGGGGTTAGGGTAACTAACTACTATAGTAGATGGTTAGGGTAACTAACTACTATAGTAGGGGGTTAGGGTAACTAACTACTATAGTAGGGGGTTAGGGTAACTAACTACTATAGTAGGGGGTTAGGGTAACTAACTACTATAGTAGGGGGTTAGGGTAACTAACAACTGCCAAAAATATCTGTTCTGATCGGTCAACAGGCCAATAATTGTGGAAACAGAACAGAATTGGGCTGCCTGTGTAAATGCATCCTCAGAGCCTGTCTCCCTGGTTACTATTGCTGAGGAACGGGAGAGTCGGTCCTTAGCTAGACAAACCTACTGTAAGAGCCAGGCTCCCTGGTTACTGTCGCTGTGGAACGGCACGTGTGTGTCTGAGCGCACTATGGCGTGTGTATGTGTGTGTGTGTGTGTGTGTGTGTGTCTACTGTATGCACACTTGTGTCTGTGTGTGTGTTAGTGTGTTTGTGTTAGTGTGTGTGTGTGTTTGTGTGGGTTCATACGTTCCTGGCAGGTGCTGTGATATTTAGAGGACAGCTGTCTCCCTGCCGCCTGGCTGCCTGGTCAACATCACCGTGGCAACAGCTGCTCGCTGACCCTGGCGTATGGCGCTGTCTGCTCTCATATAGCACGCACACACACACACACACTGACACAGACACTGACACTACGCATACACACACACACACACACACACACACAGTAGCCTGTTCTCAGCTGCATTCTAACCCTCGCTCTCTCCCTCTCTCTCTTAGCACTCTGATGTCCCTCTTCTGTCTAAACCCCCTCCTGAGGATTAAAGTGCTGACAAAACTGAGCTATTAACATCTTAATAGTTCTACAACCCATCTTAACAGTTATAGAACCCATCTTAATAGTTCTAGAACCCATCTTAATAGTTCTACAACCCATCTTAACAGTTATAGAACCCATCTTAATAGTTATAGAACCCTTCTAGAACCCATCTTAACAGTTATAGAACCCATCTTAATAGTTCCACAACCCATCTTAACAGTTATAGAACCCATCTTAATAGTTGTAGAACCCATCTTAACAGTTATAGAACCCATCTTAATAGTTGTAGAACCCATCTTGACAGTTATAGAACCCATCTTAATAGTTGTAGAACACATCTTAACAGTTCTAGATCCCATCTTAATAGTTGTAGAACCCATCTTAACAGTTATATAACCCATCTTAATAGTTGTAGAACCCATCTTAACAGTTATAGAACCCATCTTAATAGTTCCACAACCCATCTTAACAGTTGTAGAACCCATCTTAATAGTTCCACAACCCATCTTAACAGTTGTAGAACCCATCTTAATAGTTCCACAACCCATCTTAACAGTTATAGAACCCATCTTAATAGTTGTAGAACCCATCTTAATAGTTGTAGAACACATCTCAGCAGTACTAGATCCCATCTTAACAATTATAGAACCCATCTTAATAGTTGTGAACCCTCCTTAACAGTTATAGAACACATCTTAATAGTTCCACAACCCATCTTAACAGTTATAGAACCCATCTTAATAGTTGTAGAACACATCTTAGCAGTACTAGATCCCATCTTAACAGTTGTAGAACCCTTCTTAACAGTTGTAGAACCCATCTTAACAGTTGTAGAACCCATCTGAACATTTGTTGAACCCATCTTAACAGTTGTAGAACCCTTCTTAACAGTTGTAGAACCCATCTTAACAATTATAGAACCCATCTTAACAGTTGTAGAACAGATCTTTTGAATTCCAGAACCCACCGTGCCTGTTTCACACAGCTGTAATAGCTTACTATCTCTGCTATTGTGTTTGGTTTTAAAGCTTTTCAAAAGAAGTGCATCATTCAGAAGAGGTCACCCATGTTGGGATGTTTTGCTAAGTTGTGATGCTGTTTTCTGTGACTCGTGTTTTACTGTTAACAGTAGCACTGTGTGTTGTGTTAGTTAAGGATGTGATAAAATGGAGAAAGAAATGATCAATTTTCTGTTAAAAGAATAATATTACAAATTTAATATGCAGGTCAATTCACAATGCAGAATAATGTTCATTTTACTTATGTACTGTACAGTGCCTTACTTTTCCCAACATTTGTTGTTGTGTTACAGCCTGAATAAAACATTCATTACATTGAGATTTTGTGTCACTGATCGACACACAATACTCAATAATGTGAAAGTGGAATTTTGTTTGTAGAATGTTTTGGAAATGTATACAAATTTGAATCTGAAATGTTTTGAGTCAATAAGTATTCAAATCCTTTGTTAAGGCAAGCCTAAATAAGTAAAAAAAAAAAAATGCGCTTAACAAATCACATAATAAGTTGCATGGACTCAATCTGTGTGCAATACTAGTGTTTACCATGATTTTTGAACGACTACCTCATCTAGGTTCCCCACACATACAATTGTCTGTAATGCCTCACAAAGAAGTAGTGAATTCAACCACAAACATCAGGGAGGTTTTCCAATGCCTCACAAAGAATGGCACAGATTTGTAGATTGGTAAAACAAAAAAATCATAATAAAAACATTTAAATATATTTTTTTACATCCCATGTAACTATTCCCCAGGTTGTTGCTGTAAATGAGAATGTGTTCTCAGTCAACCTAACTGGTAAAATAAGGGTAGGAAATGCACCCAGTCACTACAGAGATACAGGTGTCCTTCCTAACTCAGTTGCTGGAGAGGAAGGAAACTGCTCAGGGATTTTGCCACAATGCCAATGGTGATTTTAAAACAGTTACAGAGATGGTTGTGATAGGAGATAACTGAGGATGGATCAACAACATTGTAGTTACTCCACAATACTAACATAAATGACAGAGTGAAAAGAAGGAAGCCTAAACAGAATAAATATGTTCCAAAACATGTATCCTGTTTGCAACAAGACACTTGAAATAATACTACAAAAAATGTGGCAAAGAAATACACTTTTTGTACGTTTGGGACAAATCCGTTAGTCATCTGCAAGGACTAGGGAGTTTTTTTTAGGATCAAAATAAATGGAATACAGCTATAAGCACATTCACAATCCAAGAGGAAAACCTGGTTCAGTCTGCCTTCCAACAGACACAAGGGAGACGAATTTTCCTTTCAGCAGGACAATAACCTAAAACACAAGGCCAAATATACACTGGAGTTGCTTACCAAGACGATGTTGAATGTTTCTAGTGGCCTAGTTACAGTGTTTACTTAAATTGACTTGAAAATCTATAGCAAGACTTGGAAATTGCTGTCTCACAATGATCAGCAATCAACTTGACAGAGCTTGACATTTTTTTGTAACAAAAATGGGCAAATATTGTACAATCCATGTGTGCAAAGCTTTTAGAGACTTACCCCAGAAGACTCACAGCTATAATCGCCGCCAAAGGTGATTCTGCAAAGTATTGATTTAGGGGTGTGAATACGTATGTAAATGAGATTTCTGTATTTATTTTTCAATACATTTGCAAAAATGTCTAAAAAACATGTTTACACTTTGTCATTATGGGGTATTGTGTGTCGATGGGTGAGAAAAAACAACATCTTTACACCATTTTGAATTCAGGCTGTAACACTTCAAAATGTGGAATAAATCAAGGGGTGTGAATACTTTCTGAAGGCAACATATTGACCGCTAGGGCATGGCAACGGAGTTAAATCTACAGCGGTTATTGTTTGTCTGTAAGGGTACACTACAGCGTTTAAATGTCGACGCAAAACCTTCTCTGGAGATAGTTTAGAAACGCCGCTGAACGGGCATTTTACTCATCTGTAAAGGAATGCCACTTCTGAAGCGAGACTAATGTCCATCACCAGGCGACCAGAACTGTCAGTCAAATAATCTCGAGGTGCCTTCCTGCTACCTGCGCTCAGACCACTCTCTCCTAAAAAAAAAAAGTACTTTAAAGTTGAAATACCGTGACTTACCAAGACATTTAGTAGAAAGAAAACACATATTCCGCTAGGAATCGACTCCTAAAATTCTGGATTGTTGGAATGAAGGAGACTGATTAGTTGCCGTAAATAGCGAGCTAGCAGGTAATGGAGAGATGGGAGGGGTACATTATAGGCAGGTCGGCCACAAGGCAGACTGAGTCAGAACCGTGCACTTGGCCTATCGGAAATCAAAAGCTGGATCTCACAATGCAATGCTCTATTTTGCCATTTCTTTCCTTGCAATGTCTCGCAACTTCAGTAAAGCAGGGCCTATAATCAATGAATAAACTAGGATATTCTACGGGCAACAGGTCGAGGACTGAACACACACTACCATCATTAGGGAAGAGAAAGAGCAGGCCGACCAGCTGCACTGGGATTTACATTTTGTGGGTGAATTTTTTTTGGTTATTACATAAATGGCACAGAACAGTACAGAGTAAAGTAACAATAATGAACTACACCTGCAGGAAATAAAGTGACTCAGACCAGACATAAATCTTCCTATATATACGCAGGCCTACAGGTTCACTGAAACCAAGTTCACTAACCGAGTGATGTACTGTACCTCTGTTTGACACATACAACACTGTCAAGAACACTCACTACATGGCCAAAAGTATATGGACATCCCTTTAAATTAGTGGATTCGGCTATTTCAGCCACACCCGTTGCTGTTACATGTATACAATTGAGCACACAGCCATGCAATCTCCATAGACAAACATTGGAAATAGAATGGCCCGTACTGAGGAGCTCAGTGACTTTCAACGTGGCACCGTCATAGGATGCCACATTTCCAACAAGTCAGTTCATCAAATTTCTGCCCTGCTAGAGCTGCTCCGGTCAACTGTAAGTGCTGTTATTGTGAAGTGAAAAATGTCTAGGAGCAACATCGGCTCAGCCGTGAAGTGGTAGGCCACCCAAGCTCACAGAACGGGACCACCAAGTGCCAAAGCGCATAGCGCGTAAAAATCGTCTGTCCTCAGTTGCAACACTCACTACTGAGTTCGAAACTGCCTCTGGAAGCAACATCAGCACAAGAACTGTTCGTCGGGAGCTTCATGAAATGGGTTTCCATGGCCGAGCAGCAGCACACAAGCCTAAGATCACCATGCTCAATGCAACCGTCAGCTGGAGTGGTGTAAAGCTCACAGCCGTTGGACTCAGTGGAAACAGTGGAAACACATTCTCTGGAGGGATGAATCACACTTCACCATCTTGTAGTCCAAAGGACTAATCTGGGTTTGGCGAATGCCAGGAAAACGCTACCTGCCCCAATGCATAGTGCCAACTTTAAAGTGTGGTGGAGGAGGAATAATGGTCTGGGGTTGTTTTTCATGATTTGGGCCCCTCAGTTTCAGTGAAGGGAAATCTTAACGCTACAGCATACAATGACAATGGCATTCTAGACGATTCTGTGCTTCCAACTTTGTGGCAACAGTTTGGGGAAGGCCCTTTCCTGTTTCAGCATGACAATGCCCCTGTGCAGAAAGCGAGGTCCATATAGAAATGGTTTGTCAATATCGGTGTGGTAGAACTTGACTGGCCTGCACAGAGCCCTGACCTCAACCCCACCGAAGACCTTTGGGATGAATTGAAACGCAGACTGCAAGGCAGGCCTAATCGCCCAACATCAGTGCCAGACCTCACTAATGCTCTTGTGGCTGAATGGAAGCAAGTCTCTGCAGCAATGTTCCAACATCTAGTGGAAAGCATTCCCAGAAAAGTGGAGTCTGTTATAGCAGCAAAGGGAGGATAAACTCCATGTTAATGTCCATTATGATGGAATGAGATACTTGACGTAGCAGGTATTTTCGGCCATGTGGTGTATTACCGGTATGTAGTACCTTTGACAGTCTATCACATACATGAGGTGTTTTATAGAGTGCTGTAGGGTACAGTCTCCAACAATTATAAGCATTCCCATAACATGATTCAGCCACCACTATGCTTGAACATATGGATAGCGCTACTTAGTAATGTGTTGTATTGGATTTGCCCAACACTTTGTAATCAGGACAAAAAGTTCATTGCTTTGCCGCATGTTTTCACTATTACTTTAGTGTCTTGTTTCAAACAGGAAGCATGTTTTTTAATATTTTTATTTTGTAAAGGCTTCCTTATTTTCACTCTGTCATGTATTCTGGAGTAACTACAATGTTGTTGATCCATCCTCAGTTTTCTCCTACCACAGCCATTAAACTCTGTAACTGTTTTAAAGTCACCATTGGCCTCATGGTGAAAATCCTGAGCAGTTTCCTTCCTCTCTGGCAACTGAGTTAGGGAGGACACCTGTATCTTTGTAGTGACTGGGTGTATTGATACACCATCCAACGTGTAATTAATAACTTCACCACACTCAAAGGGATATTCAATGTCTGCTTTTATCTCTTCTATCTACCAATAGGTGCCCTTCTTTGCAAGGCATTGGAAAACCTCCCTGGTCTTTGTGGTTGAATCTGTGTTCGAAATTCACTTCTCGACTGAGGGACCTTACAGATAATTGTATGCTTGGTACAGAGATGAGGTGGACGTTCAAAAATCATGTTAAACACTATTATTGCACACAGAGTGAGTCCATGCAAATTATTCTGACTTGTTATGGAAATGTAGACTTTCCATAACAAAAGGGGTTGAATATTTATTGACTCAATACATTTCATCTTTTCCTTTTTAATTAATTTGTAAAAACGAATTTGTGAATAGTCTCTGAAGACACTGTTAACCTATTGAGAACCTTAGCAGAACGTTCCGTGGTCTTTTTTTTTAGATGTTGTGAACAATATTTAGTGAATGTTAGGACAACACTTAAAGGATAATTTCATTTCAAACATTATCTTGGAAGAAAACATATTATTGGAATGTTTGTAGGACGTTATCATCCTAATGTTAGCTAAAACCCTAACAAGGACTTAATGGGAATGTTCGCTAATGTTTTGAGAATGTTCCCGGTTTGCTGGGATGTCTGTGACAGAATGATTGTGAGTCATCATGTATGAATCCATTGGGGTGTGAGGGCAGTTGGTGTCCTCATAGCAGGTGACCTGAACTATGTTTGTGTGGGGGAGTGTCAGGTGTAATGGTCGTGAGGGTCCTCACTTATAGCAGGTGTCCTGGACTATGCCTGACTGGCTACGTGATTGACTAGCTAGTTATTTATTGAGTCTACAGATGTAGGATCGTAACTTGATCACCCTGTTGAGAACATTTAAAAAGGCTTCTGAAGTTTGTAATTTCCACATTTAAATGTCAGACTTGATTTTCCCAAAAAAGGATCAACCCAACAAAAATGTCCAATTAATTATAATTAACATAATCATTCACATTTTCTGTTGCTGCAGGATTATTTTTAGTAAACTGGCTCAAATAAAGATCCTACATCTGTAATGTATTGTATGGAAACCACAGTACATAAGGTATATAGGTTCAAAGATTTAATGACAAAAGTTAGGTCATGTCTAAAGCTGTTGCTTTGGTACAGACTGTCTGTGGTACAAGTGTCTTGGGGACAGAGTGCCTTGGGTACAGAGTGTCTATACAATACATAATAAAAATCCTCATCAATCTACACACAATACCCCATAATGAAAAAGCAAAAACAGATTTTTAGAAACACCTTATTTACATACAGTACCAATCAAAAGTTTGGATACACCTACTCATTCCAGGGTTTTTCTTTATTTTTACATTTGTGGAATAATAGTGAAGACATCAAAATGATAAAATAAGACATATGGAATCATGTAGTAACCAAACAATTGTTAAACAAATCAAAATATATTTCATTTTTGAAATTCTTCAAAGTAGCCACCCTTCGCCTTGATGACAGCTTTGCACACTCTTGGCATTCCCTCAACCAGCTTCATGAGGTAGTCACCTGGAATGCATTTCAATTAACCGCTGTGCCTTGTTAAAAGTTAATTTGTGGAATTTCTTTCCTTCTTAATGCGTTTCAGATAATCCGTTGCGTAGGCGACAAGGTAGGGTTGGTGTATACAGAAGATAGTCCATAGGACTAGGAGTTGGAAAGCAAGTACAGGGAGTGAATATTTAATAAATAAACAAACATGGAACAATACAAGAAACACGAGTAGCGTAAGGACATGAAACACAGAGTCAATAACGCCTGGCGAAAGAACCGAAGGGATCAACAGTTATAGGGAAGGTAATCAGGCAAGTGATGGAGTCCAGGTGAGCGATGAGGCGCTGATGCGCTTAACGACGGTGACATGCGTGCGTAATAATGAGCAGCCTGACGACCTCGAGCGCCGGAGAGGGAGTATACGAGTTGCTCTGGTGGTTTGTTCCACTCAACACTGCTGGCATATAAAAAAAATGTGTTCTTACCAGATAGACTCTTCCTATTAAAACAGCCGATATCAGAGTCTGGCTCTGGTGCCGTGTTGGTGGACATCTCTAATATAAGTTCAATAATTAGGTATGTACCTGGGGGCTGAGTCAGTAATAATTATATGGACCAGACCATGTTGAATTAATATTACTATATTTTCTACAGATAGCCAGTTTAGCTGATTAAAATGCTTGACTTCCTGATGAGTACGAGCGGGGAGTTTAAATACAATTCTCACAAGTTTGTTTTACAGCTCTAGGTAGAAGTAGGTCTACACGCCACGACTGTCTTAACCTGGACCGCTAGGGCTGTACAACCATATAATCCCCAGCTTCCACCCTGCGAGTCAAACATCACCTAAAACGAACCAGCTAATCCACACACTTCTCCTCTCCAGTCTATACTGGATGTTAAGACCCAGTCTGTCAGACACTGAACCAGTCTGTACTGGAGGTTAAGACCCAGTCTCTCAGACACTGAACCAGTCTGTACTGGAGGTTAAGACCCAGTCTCTCAGACACTGAACCAGTCTATACTGGATGTTAAGACCCAGTCTGTCAGACACTGAACCAGTCTGTACTGGAGGTTAAGACCCAGTCTCTCAGACACTGAACCAGTCTATACTGGAGGTTAAGGCCCAGTCTGTCAGACACTGAACCAGTCTATACTGGAGGTTAAGACCCAGTCTGTCAGACACTGAACCAGTCTGTACTGGAGGTTAAGACCCAGTCTCTCAGACACTGAACCAGTCTATACTGGAGGTTAAGGCCCAGTCTGCCAGACACTGAACCAGTCTATACTGGATGTTAAGACCCAGTCTGTCAGACACTGAACCAGTCTGTACTGGAGGTTAAGACCCAGTCTCTCAGACACTGAACCAGTCTATACTGGAGGTTAAGGCCCAGTCTGCCAGACACTGAACCAGTCTATACTGGAGGTTAAGGCCCAGTCTGTCAGACACTGAACCAGTCTATACTGGAGGTTAAGACCCAGTCTGTCAGACACTGAACCAGTCTATACTGGAGGTTAAGGCCCAGTCTGTCAGACACTGAACCAGTCTATACTGGAGGTTAAGACCCAGTCTGTCAGACACTGAACCAGTCTATACTGGAGGTTAAGACCCAGTCTCTCAGACACTGAACCAGTCTATACTGGAGGTTAAGACCCAGTCTCTCAGACACTGAACCAGTCTATACTGGAGGTTAAGACCCAGTCTCTCAGACACTGAGCCAGTCTATACTGGAGGTTAAGACCCAGTCTGTCAGACACTGAACCAGTCTATACTGGAGGTTAAGACCCAGTCTGCTCAGACACTGAACCAGTCTATACTGGAGGTTAAGACCCAGTCTGCCAGACACTGAACCAGTCTATACTGGATGTTAAGACCCAGTCTGTCAGACACTGAACCAGTCTGTACTGGAGGTTAAGACCCAGTCTCTCAGACACTGAACCAGTCTATACTGGAGGTTAAGACCAAGGAGGAAAACAGGGTACTTGGAATAGTGTGTGAGTGTGTACCAAAAGGCACTCTATTCTCTATATAGTGCACTACATTTGACCAGAGCCCTGTTAGATCCCTATAGGCCATGGTCAAAAGTTGGCCACTAAATAGGGATTAGGGTGCCAGACCAGAGCACTGGGAGTACATTGTGTGTGTTAGATGAGGTAAATAAAAATCATACAATGTGATTTTCTGGATTTTTGTTTTAGATTCCGTCTCTCACAGTTGAAGTGTACCTTTGATAAACAATTACAGACCTCTACATGCTTTGTAAGTAGGAAAACCTGCAAAATCGGCAGTGTATCAAATACTTGTTCTCCCCACTGTATATATGTATATATATATATATATATAATACATAAGATATTTCTCTGACTGTGTTTGTTTAATTGGAAATGAATCTAATTGGAAAAATTTAATTGGAATAGCCCCCTGAGATAAAATACTAGCAGTAAATCTATTGAAAGGATAATGGGGTGTTTTGTGGATTAAGTTGATGGTGTGTTTAGGTCATGAGGGTTGTGGTATAATTTCCAGTATTGATTTTTTGCTGAAGTCTGAGAAGGTAAAATTTGAACGTGGCAACTTAAACCCTTTATATTGAATAAATTGTGTATGTTCCTTTTGTAATGACTACAAACAACCTTATTCTTCTTTTAAATAAGCTTTTTTTGTGGGTGGCAACTGTGACTTGAGTACAGTTTCCATTATGGTTTTTGTGTTTCAACTTGAGAGCTTAAAAATTTAGCATCCATTGTCTACCATGTTTCTGCACTTAACGTATTGTTACTCAGATCTGACTCCTCTTCTTCTGTCCCCCAGAGCCCCCGGTGCCCATCGCTCCCCCCCAGCTCACAGCGGTCGGCGCCACCTACCTTTGGATCCAACTCAACGCTAACTCCATCAACGGAGACGGTCCAATCATCGACCGAGAGGTATTTCTATTGCATTCTGGGACAGATTGGCCGCGTCCCAGAATGCACCTTCATTCTCTATATAGTGTACTACTTCAATGTGCCTACGGTCAAATGAAGTACACTTTATACGGGAATAGGGTGCAATTTGGAATGGAACCATACATAATGAGTAAACAATAATCTGATGCATTGCACCATAGTGTTTATAGCAGTATTCACCATAGTGTTTATAGCAGTATTCACCATAGTGTTTATAGCAGTATTCACCATAGTGTTTATAGCAGTATTCACCATAGTGTTTATAGCAGTATTCACCATAGTGTTTATAGCAGTATTCACCATAGTGTTTACAGCAGAATTCACCATAGTGTTTACAGCAGAATTCACCATAGTGTTTACAGCAGTATTCACCATTGTGTTTACAGCTGTATTCACCATAGTGTTTATAGCGGTATTCACCATAGTGTTTACAGCAGTATTCACCATAGTGTTTATAGCAGTATTCACCATAGTGTTTATAGCAGTATTCACCATAGTGTTTATAGCAGTATTCACCATAGCGTTTATAGCAGTATTCACCATAGCGTTTATAGCAGTATTCACCATAGTGTTTATAGCAGTATTCACCATAGTGTTTACAGCAGTATTCACCATAGTGTTTACAGCAGTATTCACCATAGTGTTTACAGCAGTATTCACCATAGTGTTTACAGCAGTATTCACCATAGTGTTTACAGCAGTATTCACCATAGTGTTTACAGCAGTATTCACCATAGTGTTTACAGCAGTATTCACCATAGTGTTTACAGCAGTATTCACCATAGTGTTTACAGCAGTATTCACCATAGCGTTTACAGCGGTATTCACCATAGTGTTTACAGCAGTATTCACCATAGTGTTTACAGCGGTATTCACCATAGTGTTTACAGCAGTATTCACCATAGTGTTTACAGCAGTATTCACCATAGTGTTTATAGCAGTATTCACCATAGTGTTTACAGCAGTATTCACCATAGTGTTTACAGCAGTATTCACCATAGTGTTTATAGCAGTATTCACCATAGTGTTTACAGCAGTATTCACCATAGTCTTTACAGCAGTATTCACCATAGTCGTTTACAGCAGTATTCACCATAGTGTTTATAGCAGTATTCACCATAGTGTTTATAGCAGTATTCACCATAGTGTTTACAGCAGTATTCACCATAGTGTTTACAGCAGTATTCACCATAGTGTTTACAGCAGTATTCAGCATAGTGTTTACAGCAGTATTCACCATAGTGTTTACAGCAGTATTCACCATAGCGTTTATAGCGGTATTCACCATAGTGTTTATAGCAGTATTCACCATAGTGTTTATAGCAGTATTCACCATAGTGTTTATAGCAGTATTCACCATAGTGTTTACAGCAGTATTCACCATAGTGTTTACAGCAGTATTCACCATAGTGTTTACAGCAGTATTCACCATAGTGTTTATAGCAGTATTCACCATAGTGTTTATAGCAGTATTCACCATAGTGTTTACAGCAGTATTCACCATAGTGTTTACAGCAGTATTCACCATAGTGTTTACAGCAGTATTCACCATAGTGTTTACAGCAGTATTCACCATAGTGTTTACAGCAGTATTCACCATAGTGTTTACAGCAGTATTCACCATAGTGTTTACAGCAGTATTCACCATAGTCTTTACAGCAGTATTCACCATAGTGTCTATAGCAGTATTCACCATAGTGTTTACAGCAGTATTCACCATAGTCTTTACAGCAGTATTCACCATAGTCTTTACAGCAGTATTCACCATAGTGTCTATAGCTGTATATCCCATCCTGGTCCTGGAGAACCAAAGGGAGGCATGATTCCACTCATCAGACACTTGATGATGAGTGGATTAGTTAAATCAAGTGTCTTGGACCTGGATTGGGTATCCCTGGGACATATCTTCCAACCCTTTTCCCAGGTGGAGTATCGTACTGTATCAGGGACCATGTATGACCTGCAGCCAGTGGACAAGACCACTCATAAAATAGGTCACCTCACCCCAGACACAGATTATGAGATCAGTGTGCTGTTGACCAGGCCCCTGGATGGAGGGACTGGGGCCCCCGGGCCTCCTCTCAGGGCCAGGACCAAGTGTGCTGGTAAGTCCTAAAAAGAAGTTGTTTACTAAACACAAGAATGTGCACGCACACTCACACACACACACACACACATGCTCGAACCTTCACTCAGAGCCGGTGGACCAAGTGTACTGGTTTGTCTGAACAGTAGAGATCCTATTAAATTACTAGAGGGGATATTTCATAAACCTTCAGTTCCAGAATAGGGTGAAAAATGGCAGCCACATTGGTCAGGGAGAATTTGAAACCAGTCTAATTGGAATGAATGGCAGTAGAGGTTATAATCCTGATTTGACTTATGCAGGAAAATAAAAGTAAGGCATGTGATATATCAGAAATTGTGTAATATAATTATTGTCTTGAATACAATAATTTCAATAATTGTCAACCTGAAATATTGTCATATGATTATGAATATATGTTTATACGGCTTGTATACCAATTTCTGGTATAAACAGCCTCTAAAATATGTATAAACAGACCATAAATGTCAACATGTTTGTTTTCTTGGAAGGCTGTGAGTGCTATGATACAATATCAGTCCTTGTTGCATTTACGACTTGTCTAAGTCCAATCATCAACTGGTTTCAGCCAGTGTATGGCTGTGGATGGACTGCATTGTTTGAATGGAATGTTGGCATATGTAACGCTGACGTTCTGTACATTACCTTGGAGATAATGGAAGAGGCAGCGGGACGAGGCGGAGACGAGCCCCTTTGCGGAGGTCATTTTTCCAAGGTAATGTACAGAACGTCGGCGTTTATCCTTTACATATGCCAACATTCCATTCAAACAATTCAGTCTATCCACAGTCATACACTGGCTGAAATAATGGATGGACTATTCAATGGGCTCTGGTTAAAAGTAGTGCACTATACACAGAGAATAGGGTGTCATTTGGGACGCACACTTGCGTTCTGGTAGTAAGACCTCCCTCCCTTCACTCTCCTGCCCTCCACCCTCCCTCCACCCTCCCTCCACCTTTCCCTCCCTCCCTCCCTCCACACTCCCTCCCTCCACCCCTCCCTCCCTCCGCCCCTCCTTCCCTCCACACTCCCTCCACCCTTCCCTCTGCCCCTCCCTCCCTCCGTCCCTCCCTCCACCCTCCCTCCACCTTTCCCTCCCTCCCTGCCACCCTCCGACCTTTCGCCTCCCTCGCCTCCCTCCCTCCCTCCCTCCCTCCGACCTTTCCCTCCCTCCCTGGCGCCACCCTCCACCTTTCCCTCCCTCCCTCCCTCCACCTTTCCCTCCCTCCCTCCCACCCTCCACCTTTCCCTCCCTCCCTCCCTCCCTCCACCCTCCCTGTCTGTACTTTACGGCACTGCGTCTGTTCGTCCTTTGTTATTATTCATAATCATTGCTACTTGGTCACTTCATTATACATTGAGTAATGTTTCTAGTGACAAAAAGACATGTTATTTCAATCTTTTGAGAAATGGGGAATGAATAATACAAGGATGAAACCAATTTGAATGAAACTGAAGGTACTGTTCTTCCTCCTCGGAATCCATGTTTTTAATATATTTTCTTTGTGGACTTCAAAAGATATTCCCAAGGATTTTCTGATTGCTTTTTTTTTTTCTCTCACTGTGTACCTCTAGTGGATGTACAATCATTTTGAAACTGGAAGACATTGTGTGTAGACCTCTTTGTCCTTGGTCTCTCTGTATAGGGACATTCACCATCTTACTGTATGTCACCTTACCGGTCTTTACAAGCAACATGCTGCTCATTTTAGTGTTGACCTGAGTTAAATTCAACTACTTCTAAATGTAGCTCAATTCAGATCCACTGCTGTTACATTTGAACCTGTTATATGTGAATACTTTGATTTGGTTTAGTCCCGTACAGTAGAACCCAATGGGCCCAGGTAAGTCGCTACATTTTTAACCACACCAGATCCATCTATCAAATGTAATTTATAAAGCCCTTTTTTTTTTGCATCACTAGTAGACTCAAAGGGCATTTAGTCACTTAACCACATTTAGTCATTAACCCACCAGAGTTAAATGGAAAACATGAAAAGGAGCCCAATTCAGATCCACTGCTGTTACATATTTACCTGTCATGTGTGAATACACTGATTTACTTTAGTCCTGTACAATAGAACCAGGTCTAGCTGGGACATCTGTACCTGTCATGTATACATTCTGTATACGTCAAGCCCTTCTTTGGACACTGTGTTAACTAACCTCCAGACGAGCTTCAATGCCATACAACTCTCCTTCCGTGGCCTCCAACTGCTCTTAAATACAAGTAAAACTAAATGCATGCTATTCAATCGATCGCTGCCCGCATCTGCCCGCCCGTCCAGCATCACTACTCTGGACGGTTCTGGCTTAGAATATGTGGACAACTATAAATACCTAGGTGTCTGGTTAGACTGTAAACTCTCCTTCCAGACTCACATCAAACATCTCCAATCCAAAGTTAAATCTAGAATTGGCTTCCTATTTTGCAACAAAGCATCCTTCACTCATGCTGCCAAACATACCCTCGTAAAACTGACCATCCTACCGATCCTCGACTTCGGCGACGTCATCTACAAAATAGCCTCCAATACCCTACTCAACAAACTGGATGCAGTCTATCACAGTGCCATCCGTTTTGTCACCAAAGCCCCATATACTACCCACCACTGTGACCTGTACGCTCTCGTTGGCTAACCCTCGCTTCATACTCGTTGCCAAACCCACTGACTCCAGGTCATCTACAAGTCTTTGCTAGGTAAAGCCACGCCTTATCTCAGCTCACTGATCACCATAGCAGCGCTCCAGCAGGTATATCTCTCTGGTCACCCCCAAAGCCAATTTCTCCTTTGGCTGCCTTTCCCTCCAGTTCTCTGCTGCCAATGACTGGAACGAACTGCAAAAATCACTGAAGCTGGAGACTCATATCTCCCTCACTAGCTTTAAGCACCAGCTGTCAGAGCAGCTCACAGATCACTGCACCTGTACATAGCCCATCTGTAAATAGCCTATCCAACTACCTCATCCCAATACTGTATTTATTTATCTTGCTCGTTTGCACCCCAGTATCTCTATTTGCACATTCATCTTCTGCACATCTACCATTCCAGTGTTTTAGTGCTATATTGTATTTACTTTGCCACCATGGCCTATTTATTGCCTTTACCTCCCTTATCTTACCTCATTTGAACACACTGTATGTAGACTTTTTCTACTGTATTATTGACTGTATGTTTTGTTTTACTCCATGTGTAACTCTGTGTTGTTGTATGTGTCGAACTGCTTTGCTTTATCTTGGCCAGGTCGCAGTTATAAATGAGAACTTGTTCTCAACTAGCCTACCTGGTTAAATAAAGGTGAAAAAATAAATAAATAAATAAATGTGTGTATACCCTGATTTACTTTAGTCCTGTACAGTAGAACCAACGGGCCCAGGGCTAGCTGTTACATCTGTACCAGTGTGAAGTTGTTTACCACATCAAATCCATCCATGCAGGATAAGTGCACCTTCCTACAAGCCTTACCATCAGGTGGCTTTCCGCTCATAGCAGGGGGTAAAGCATTACAGCAACAGGACTGAACTACTGCCCGCAGGTCCATCCATCATGGAACATTGACATGAATGGGACTGTCTGCTGTAGTAATACTGTGTCTGTGGTCCCATCATAGCAGGGGGTAGTGCATTACAGCAACCAAATATCACAGTGTCTCGCAGCATAAAGTCATTTTCAACCGCTCGAGGCTGAGAAGCAGTTAAACATTCCCCTGAGAAGTTATCCCTATACCAGTTAAACATTCCCCTCAGTGTATGTTGGTGTTAGCACATTCCACTTTATGGAATCTATGGGCTAGATTCAATCCATTTCAGATAGCCTTCTGGATAGCGTAGCAGCATGTTAGTGCTTTTCAGAAGTGCATTTGATTTGTACAGCAGAAGCATGTCCTCCATGGAGGACGACTTCCAGTGAGACCCTCCAGTGAGAAACTCTGAAGTTTGTCGTTGACCACTGAGGACCACTGATGTTCGTCAGTTTATCTGGTCCCTCTGACTCAGAGGTTCCAGGAGGAACTAAAATTATAGTGGAGGGATGGACCCAGTGTTACTTAAAATCTATACGAGTGTTTATCGTGAGGGACCACACCGTGTTTACCGTGAGGGACCACACCGTGTTTACCGTGAGGGACCACACCGTGTTTACCGTGAGGGACCACACCGTGTTTACCGTGAGGGACCACACCGTGTTTACCGTGAGGGACCACACCGTGTTTACCGTGAGGGACCACACCGTGTTTACCATGTCCCAAGATCCCATGTGGCTAGTAGCAAACACAGAGCAACAGAATCTTAGATTTAAAGCCAACCAGATGAGACTATATTCCAATGTGGCGTAGTGGGCTAGTGCAGATGGAGAGGAGTTAGAGATGGAGACTTGAGGCTGGCAGAACCAGGGATATGGAGCAGGGCCAGAGAATTGGACTTGAGGCTGGCAGAACCAGGGCTATGGAGCAGGGACAGAGATTTGGACTTGAGGCTGGCAGAACCAGGGCTATGGAGCAGGACCAGAGATGGAGACTTGAGTCTGGCAGAACCAGGGATATGAAGCAGGGCCAGAGATGGAGACTTGAGGCTGGCAGAACCAGGGATATGGAGCAGGGCCAGAGATTTGATTTTGATTAGATTTTATTTTATTTGGATCTCTTTTAGTCCCATTTGGACTAATCTTCCAAGAGTCCTTAAATATTAAAATACAATTTATATACGAACACATTTTCACATACAGTGGGGGAAAAGAGTATTTGATCCCCTGCTGATTTTGTACGTTTGCCCACTGATAAAGAAAGGACCAGTCTATAATTTTAATGGTAGGTTTATTTGAACAGTGAGAGACAGAATAAAAACAAAAATATCGAGAAAAACGCATGTCAAAAATGTTATAAATTGATTTGCATTTTAATGAGGGAAATAAGTATTTGACCCCCTCTCAATCAGAAAGATTTCTAGCTCCCAGGTGTCTTTTATACAGGTAACGAGCTGAGATTAGGAGCACACTCTTAAAGGGAGTGCTCCTAACCACAGCTTGTTACCTGTAAAAAAGACACCTGTCCATAGAAGCAATCAATCAATCAGATTCCAAACTCTCCACCATGGCCAAGACCAAAGAGCTCTCCAAGGATGTCAGAGACAAGATTGTAGACCTACACAAGGCTGGAATGGGCTACAAGACCATCGCCAAGCAGCTTGGTGAGAAGGTGACAACGTTTGGTGCGATTATTCGCAAATGGAAGAAACAAAAAAGAACTGTCAATCTCCCTCAGCCTGGGGCTCCATGCAAGATCTCACCTCGTGGAGTTGCAATGATCATGAGAATGGTGAGGAATCAGCCCAGAACTACACGGGAGGATCTTGTCAATGATCTCAAGGCAGCTGGGACCATAGTCACCAAGAAAACAATTGGTAACACACTACGCCGTGAAGGACTGAAATCCTGCAGCGCCCGCAAGGTCCCCCTGCTCAAGAATACATATACATGCCCGTCTGAAGTTTGCCAATGAACATCTGAATGATTCAGAGGACAACTGGTGAAAGTGTTGTGGTCAGATGAGACCAAAATGGAGCTCTTTGGCATCAACTCAACTCGCCGTGTTTGGAGGAGGAGGAATGCTGCCTATGACCCCAAGAACACCATCTCCACCGTCAAACATGGAGGTGGAAACATTATGCTATGGGGGTGTTTTTCTGCTAAGGGGACAGGACAACTTCACCGCATCATTTGACGGGGCCATGTACTGGAGTTAGAGATGGAGACTTGATGCTGGCAGAACCAGGGCTACGGAGCAGGGCCAGAGATGGAGACTTGAGTCTGGCAGAACCAGGGAAATGAAGCAGGGCCAGAGATGGAGACTTGAGTCTGGCAGGACCAGGGATATGAAGCAGGGCCAGAGATGGAGACTTGAGGCTGGCAGGACCAGGGATACGGAGCAGGGCCAGAGATGGAGACTTGATGCTGGCAGAACCAGGGCTACGGAGCAGGGCCAGAGATGGAGACTTGAGGCTGGCAGAACCAGGGAAATGAAGCAGGGCCAGAGATGGAGACTTGAGGCTGGCAGGACCAGGGATACGGAGCAGGGCCAGAGATGGAGACTTGAGGCTGGCAGAACCAGGGCTACGGAGCAGGGCCAGAGATGGAGACTTGAGGCTGGCAGAACCAGGGAAATGAAGCAGGGCCAGAGATGGAGACTTGAGGCTGGCAGAACCAGGGCTACGGAGCAGGGCCAGAGATGGAGACTTGAGTCTGGCAGAACCAGGGATACGGAGCAGGGCCAGAGATGGAGACTTGAGGCTGGCAGAACCAGGGCTACGGAGCAGGGCCAGAGATGGAGACTTGAGTCTGGCAGAACCAGGGATATGGAGCAGGGCCAGAGATGGAGACTTGAGGCTGGCAGAACCAGGGCTACGGAGCAGGGCCAGAGATGGAGACTTGAGGCTGGCAGAACCAGGGCTACGGAGCAGGGCCAGAGATGGAGACTTGAGTCTGGCAGAACCAGGGAAATGAAGCAGGGCCAGAGATGGAGACTTGCGGCTGGCAGAACCAGGGCTACGGAGCCAGTGTCTGGACCAAGGTAGGGATGCTGTGTAGGTCCATTTAGAGAGCAGTCGACACAAAGTAGAGAGAGCCATTCGTTTCATAGTATACACATGCTCAGCAAGATGGGAACAAGAACATTGCCAACCATTCTTTATTTTCAATGTAAAAGGAAAGGGCTTTCTGCGTACAATTTCAAGCATATAAAAATCGGTTAAGAAAATAGATAGTGTTAGAGCAGAGGACAAACAAAGGTCCTCCTCTCCCTTGCTGTCGTCAATGGCCTTCTACCTACTAATCCAGGTATATAGTGTGTATCCCAAATGGCTCCCTATTACCTATATTGTTCACTACTCCAGGGCTTATAGGGTAAAACGTAGTGCACTAAACAGGAAATAGAGTGCCATTTGGGACTTGTCTACTCACCAGATCCGTCTGTTCCGATGAGAATAGAGGAGGGAATAGTTTGGTGAGCTTGACAGTTTTTTCTTCTTCTTCTTCTAATTAATCCCATTGTTGCCTTGAGGTCTGAATAGAGAGTCACTCCTTCCTCTGGGCTCCAGATAACGTTAACTTCCTATATTGTCTGAGGTAAGGTTGAATGAAGGCACTTTTTTTTTCAGGCAGAGAAAAGCAGAATAGATTGAGTTTGGTGTTGTGGATTGGGGAGGAGAGGAGAAGAGGGGGGAGATGATGAAGGTTATCGGGGTAATAGAACAACAATCCAAGTAATTTCGGTACCCTACAGGCCCTGGTCTAAAGTAGTATCCACTATATAGGGCAGGGACGCCACAAAAACATCTTAACTTCATTTGAATTGTTAATTTTCTGCAAATCTACACATTTTTCCAGAGTGGACAGAAATATTTCAAAAATTATATCCGAGTGAGTGTGACTAACAAAATCGATGGGGGCGTCCCGGTCGCTAATCAAATCCAAATCAAATCAAATGTTATTGGTCACATACACATATTTATCAGATGTTATTGGTCCATACACATATTTAGCAGATGTTATTGCTGGTGTAGCGAAATGCTTGTGTTCCTAGCTCCAACAGTGCAGTAGTATCTAACAAGTCACAATAATAAACACAAATATAAAAGTAAAACAATGGAATTAAGAAATATATAAGTATTAGGATGAGCAATGTCGGAGTAGCATTGACTAAAATACAGTAGAATAGAGTATATACTGTACATATGAGATGAGTAAAGCAGTATGTAAACATTATTAAAGTGACTAGTGTTCCATTATTAAAGTGACCAGTGATTCCATGTCTGTGTATATATATATAGGGTAGCAGCCTCTAAGGTGCAGGGCTGAGTAACCGGCTGGAAGCCGGCTAGTGATGGCTATTTAACATTTTAAAGGCCTTGAGATAGAAGCGGTTTTTCAGTCTCTTCATCCCAGCTTTGATGCACCTATTCTGACCTCGCCTTCTGCATGATAGCGGGGTGAACAGGCTGTGGCTCGGGTGGTTAATGCCTTTGATGATCTTTTTGGCCATCCTGTGACAACGGGTGTTGTAGACGTCCTGGAGGACAGGCACTGTGCCCCCGGTGATGCGTTGTGCAGACCGCACCACCCTCTGGAGAGCCCTGTGGTTGCGGGCGGTGCAGTTTCCGTACCAGGCGGTGATACAGCCAGACAAGATGCTCTCAATTGTATATCTGTAAAAGTTTGTGAGGGTCTTAGGGGCCATGCCGAATTTCTTCAGCCTCCTGAGGTTGAAGAGGCGCTGTTGCGTCTTCTTCACCACACTGTCTGTGTGGATGGTCCATTTCGGATTGTCAGTGGTGTACGTCGAGGAACTTGAAGCCACCTTCTCTACTGCGGTCCCATTGATGTGGAGCGAGGCGTGCTCTCCTCTGCTGTCTCCTGAAGTCCACGATCAGCTGCTTCGTTTTGTTGACTTTGAGAGGTTATTTTTACGTCACCACTCCGCCAGGACCCTCACTTCCTCCTTGTAGGCTGTCTCGTCATTGTTGGTAATCAGGCCTACTACTGTTGTGTCGTCTGCAAACTTGATGATTGAGTTGGAGGGGTGCATGGCCACGTTGTTATGGGTGAACAGGGAGTACAGGAGAGGGCTGAGAACGCACCCTTGTGGGGCCCCGGTGTTGAGGATCAGCGGGGTGGAGGTGTTGTTTCCTACCCTCACCATCTGGGGGGCGGCACGTCAGGAAGTCCAGGACCCAGTTGCACAGGGCGGGGTTCAGACCCAGGGCCCCGGGCTTAATGATGGGCTTGGCGGGTACTATGGTGTTGAATGCTGAGCTATAGTCAATGAACAGCATTCTTACATAGGTATTCCTCTTGTCCAGATGGGATAGGGCAGTGTGCAGTGTGATGGCGACTGCATCATCTGTGGATCTATTGGGGCAATATGCAAACTGAAGTGGGTCTAGGGTGTCAAGTAAGGAGGAGGTGATATGATCCTTAACTAGTGTCGTGTCGTTGTATTAGTGTCACGTCCTGACCAGTAAAGGGGTTATTTGTTATTATAGTTTGGTCAGGACGTGGCAGGGGGTATTTGTTTTATGTGGTTCAGGGTGTGTTTGTGTATGTGTTTATGTAGAGGGGGTATTTGGTTTATATGTTTCGGGGTGGTTGTGTATGTAGAGGGGTATTTGATTTATGTATTCCGGGGTTTTTGGGTTATCGTTCTATGTTAGTTTATTTCTATGTTCTGTCTAGGCGTTTGTATTTCTATGTTTTGGTAATGGGGATTGGGGCCTTCAATTGGAGGCAGCTGTCTATCGTTGCCTCTGATTGAAGGTCCTATATTTAGGAGTGTGTTTGTTTTTGGGAATTGTGGGAGATTGTTTCTTGTTTAGCTTGTTGTGCTTGACGTGACTGTCCAGTTCTTTTGTTTTTTGTATTTTTCCTTCTTCACTAAATAAAAAGAAGATGAGTTCATGAGTTCACATTTTCCCGCTGCGTTTTGGTCTACACCCTACGACACTCGTGACAATTAGTTAATGTGACGACTGTTGCTCATCGAATGATTAACTGTTTATAATTGCGTGAGTACTTGAATCAAGCAATGAATCAAACAATTATTAACTCATTAACCTGGGGCACCATGGGAAAATTAGTTTTATTGAGTTTCTATTTCCCAAATTAACTCAAAGAATATCAGAATATTGATTTTACAACAGTCGCTAAATTAATCAATTTCCTCTAATGTCTCATTTCTGAACGTCGCATAATCCAGGAATCTGCACGAACCCGGGCTCCACCAATGAGTTTACCACACCAATCTTAGTTGATTATTTATTTACTAGCAAGCTAAAATGATGATAAAAGATACACAAAACACAGTCTAGGCTATTGATTAGGACTTAGTATAACGGGCCAACACACTATGGCGCGTGTTACCCAAAATGGGGATTTAAAAGAGAGAGAAACAAAGAAAGTACACGAGAGAAATATACATTTGGGTTCATTTGTCAGCCATGCTTATTTAAACCTAGCCTTGCCCCGAACTGCCGCTCTTATGGGTCAGAATATAATGATGTAATTACGTGTTGGAGGTCTCAGATGGGAAGCTCCGCATGGCTCGTTTAGGCTTCTCAAAGACGCACTGCTCCGACGCAACTCTCTGGTTGTCCTCACGATATCAAGTTAAGAGCAAGACCTAGATTTTCGTCAAATTCAATTTTAGACACTAACTTTACATTTCATCCTTACCAAAACATTCTCTTTGATTTGGATACTTTCCACACAACGTACAATGTATAAACATCAGGCATATACTTGGAAAACTCTTAAAGGTACAATGTTTTCATAATAACGTCATCTCTTAACCTTTAATAACAATACAAAAATTACATACATTTTCATATTCCATCTCTCGTCATGACCACCATTGTGGCTGACGGAAACCATTGTTCCAAAGTCCCTTTATTGCATGTTTAATGTTCTGAGGCCAGTTCTCCATAGTGAGGACAAAGGAATTTCTCTGTGTCCTAAGATTTATCATGGGCGTGAGGGGTCATAAAACCCCCACATCCTCATACCCCTAGATCTCTCCTCCTCTGTTGGGGGTTGAGAGATAATCTGTAGGTGTGTGGTCTCCTGTAACCTGACCTGATCAGGACAGTCATGACACTAGCCTCTCAAAGCACTTCATGATGACAGAAGTGAGTGATACGGGGCAATAGTCATTTAGTTCAGTTACCTTTGCTTTCTTGGGTAAAGGAATAAAGGTGGACATCTTGAAGCAAGTAGGGACTGCAGACTGGGATTGGGAGAGATTGAATATGTCCGTAAACACACCAGCCAGCTGGTCTGCGCATGCTGAGGACGCGGCTAGGGATGCTGTCTGGGCCGGCAGCCTTGCGAGGGTTAACAAGCTTAACATGTCTTACTCACGTCAGCCACGGAGAATGAGAGCCCACAGTCCTTGGGAGCGGACTGCGTTGGTGGCACTGTATTATCCTCAAAGCAGGCGAAGAAGGTGTTTAGCTTGTCCGGGAGCAAGAAGTCGGTGTCCGCGACGTGGCTGGTTATCCCTTTGTAATCCGTGATTGTCTGTAGACCCTGCCACATACGTTCGATCATGATTACTACAAGTTTAGATATGGACTAATTTACCAATCTAAAATAATGTTAGCTGACATGGGCTATTTGTGTGACTGTCAGTAGGTTTCCATCCAATTGGCGAAAGATTTTCATGCAAATATAGAATCCCCATAAAGAAATATGCATATTTTCCCACCAGTGCTGTATTTCCACCAAAATGACTTGCTGCGGATCAAAATAAGTACTATACTTTACGCTTAAGTTTTCATGTACCGAACAAAACTCTAAAGGTCAATGTGCTTCCATTATCAAACTCTACCGATAGTTTTGTCACAAAGAACTGTTGCATTAAATATCTAATATTGTCTACTCTGGTCTGGGACACCTGCTCTCTGGCCAACAGCTCGCAGATACAGTGCGGATAGTCTACATGATGAGTTTATTATGGATAAGAGCGAGAATACCCTACATGATCAAAAGGTCGTCGAACATCTCATTCCAACATCATGGGCGTTATTATGTAGTTGGTCCCCACTTTGCTGCTATAACAGCCTCCACTCTTCTGGGAAGGCTTTCCACTAGATGTTGGAACATTGCTGCGGGGGACTTGCTTCCATTCAGCCACAAGAGCATTAGTGAGGTCGGGCAATGATGTTGAGCGATTAGGCCTGGCTTGCAGTCTGCGTTCCAATTCATCCCAGAGGTTCGATGGGGTTGAGGTCAGGGCTCTGTGCAGGCTAGTCAAGTTCTTCCACACCCATCTCAACAAACCATTTCTGTACGGACCTCTCTTTGTGCACGAGGCATTGTCATGCTGAAACAGGAAAGGGCTATTCCCCAAACTGTTGCCACAAAGTTGGCAGAATCGTCTAGAATGAATTGTATGCTGTAGCGTTAAGATTTCCCTTCACTGGAACTAAGGGGCCTAGCCTGAACCATGAAAAACAGCCCCAGACCATTATTCCTCCTCTAAAGTTGGCACTATTCCTTCGAGCAGGTAATGTTCTCCTGGCATCTGCCAAACCCAGATTAGTCCGACTGCCAGATGGGGAAGCGTGATTCATCACTCCAGAGAACGCGTTTCCACTGCTACAGAGTCCGATGGCGGCAAGCTTTCACCACTCCAGCCGACGCTTCGCATTACGCATGGTGATCTTAGGCTTGTGTGCGGCTGCTCGGTCATGGAAACCCATTTCATGAAGCTCCCGAAGAATAGTTATTGTGCTGACGTGGCTTCCAGAGACAGTTTGGAACTCTATAGTGAGTGTTGCAACTGAGGACTAACGATTTTTACGCGCTACGTGCTTCAGCACTCAGCGATCCCGTTCTGTGAGCTTGTGTGGCCTACCACTTCTCGGATGAGCCATTGTTGCTCCTAGTTTCCACTTCACAATAACAGCACTTACAGTTGTCCGGGGCTGCTCTAGCAGGGCAGACATTTGACAAACTGACTTGTTGGAAACGTGACATCCTATGACGGTGCAACATTGAATGTCACTGAGCTCTTCATTAAGGCCATTCTACTGCCAGTGTTTGTCTATGGCGATTGCATGGCTGTGTGTACTCGATTCTATACCCCTGTCAGCAACGGGTGTGGCTGAAATAGCTGAATCCACTCATTTGAAAGGGGTGTCCACATACGTTTCTGTATATATTGTGTATTTTAATTTATCAAGCACCAGAATAAAACCCTGGATATTTATTGGAAAGGAGAATCATGATCATCATTGTGCGCTTTCACCACCCTGTGAAGTTCATCATAACTTATTTAATATGTATCCTAATAAACTGCATGTTTTCCCGAGTTGTAGTGGGATGACCATACACCATAGCATCGCGTGACTTCAACTGAATGGTTCCCTGTGGCTCAGTTGGTAGAGCATGGTGTTTGCAATGCCAGCATGGTGTGTAAAATGCCAGGTTTGTGGGTTCGATTCCCACAGAGGGCCTGTACCAAAAAAAAACAAATGCATGGTATGAAATGGATGAAATGTATGCATTCACTACTGTAAGTCGCTATGGATAAAACATGTTATTATATCAATATTTGCGCATAAAGTCATTTCCCTACATAATTTATTTTACTGACACAAAGATTCTACCATGTTGAACGTTTCCATCACAGCTGTCGTGATTTTTTATATATTTTTTTATATAGATATGACTTTACTCGCATAAAAACTGTGGATGGAAAAGTTGTTACTGACTGATATAACAAGAGAAAAACTGGTAATGTACAAACACATTTCTAAATTGCACCTTGTTTATTCTACTATTCTAATGTGGGGGTCTTCAAAAGGGGGGGGGGGGGGGGCTGCTGCCAGTTGCCCATCCCTGATATAGGGCATAGGGTGTCATTTGGGACAAAGTCCCAGTTTAGGTGTAGTTTAATAAAGGTCTAACTCGCCTTGGCTACGGAGAGCGTAATCACACGGTCGTCCGGAACAGCTGATGCTCTCATGCATGCCTCAGTGTTGCTGAGCTTAGAAGTGATTTAGCTCGTCTGGTAGGCTCGTGTCACTGGGCAGCTCGCGGCTGTGCTTCCCTTTGTAGTCTGTAATAGTTTGCAAGCCCCAAAAAGTCAAGGGGTCTGAATACTTTCCCAATGCGATTAAACTACAGTCACCATATTACCCACTATAATTACTTAATACAGTGATTGAACTGCCGTCCAACTTCTATCCATCATTCTCAAACTAGTACATGATGGTACTACTGGGCTCTTACTCACTATGTCAGTAAACACACACACACACACACTTAATGTAGATGGTTGGGTCAGCTGTTTTACAAGTCGTTCAACTGACTACCCTTCAGTTCCTCATTCTGCAATGATTTACACTCTGGGTTGCACCCTGAACTGAGCCTGACACACACACACACACACACACACACACACACACACACACACACACACACACACACACACACACACACACACACACACACACACACACACACACACACACACACACACAATCTGTACAAGAACAGTGGGAATTTGTGGGTTACCCAGGTGATTTTTCAACTTCCCAACTTCCCAGATGGTTGTTGAAGGGTGTTGTCATTAGTCACAAACATGGTAGTAATACACAAGACAGAGCACTGGATGTGTGTGTGTGTGTGTGTGTGTGTGTGTGTGTGTGTGTGTGTGTGTGTGTGTGTGTGTGTGTGTGTGTGTGTGTGTGTGTGTGTGTGTGTGTGTGTGTGTGTGTGTGTGTGTGTGTGTGTGTGTGTGTGTGTGTGTGTGTGAGAGAGATCAGTAGTAAAGTACAAGACGGACGGAGCACTAGGTCTTCTTCCGCCCTGACCCCAATCACCACACAGCATATTGCTGGAAACAAAATGAAAGATTGATTTTCCACTGTCCAGCCAGACACACCTCTCCTCCTCCTCTCCTCCTGTCTCCCTCTCTCTCCTCCTCTCTCCCGGTCTCCTTCTCCTCCCTCCCTGTCTCCTCCTCTCTCCCTGTCTACTCCTCTCCTCCTCTCCCCCTCTCTCCTTTTTTCCTCCGCTCTCCCTGTCTCCTCCTCTCACCCTTCCCTCCTTGTCTCCTCCTCTACACCTCTCTCCTCCTCTCCTCCTCTCTCCCTCTCTCCTCCTCTCTCCCTCTCTCCTCCTCTCCCCCTATCTTCTTCTCTCCTCCTCTCTCTCGGTCTCCTCCTCTCTCCCGGTCTCCTCCTCTCCTTATCCTCCTCTCCCCCTTCTCCCCTCCTCTCCCCCTGTCTCCTCTCCTCCTTCTCTCCTTCTTTCCCCTCCCCCTTCTCTCCTTCTTTCCCACTCTCTCCTCCTCTCAACTTCTCCCCTCCTCTCCCCCTGTCTCCTTCTCTCCTCCTCTCCCAATCTCCCCTCCTGTCCTTCTCTCCGTATCTCCTTCTCTCATCCTCTCCCTCAGTGTCCTCCTCTCCCCCTCTTCTCCTCCTCTCCCAATCTCCCCTCCTCTCCTTCTCTCCTCCTCTCCCCCCTCTTCTCCTCCTCTGCCCCGTCTCTCCTCCTCTCCTCTCTCCATCTCTCCTTATCTCCTCCTCTCCTCCTCTCCTCCTCTCCACCGTCTTTCCTCCTCTCCTCTCTCCATCTCTCCTTCTCTCCTCCTCTCCTCCTCTCCCCATCTCTCCTCCTCTCCTCCTCCCCTCTCTCCATCTCTCCTTCTCTCCTCCTCTCCTCCTCTCCCCATCTCTCCTCCTCTCCTCCTCTCCTCTCTCCATCTCTCCTCCTCTCCTCCTCTCCTCCTCTCCCCATCTCTCCTCCTCTCCTCCTCTCCCCATCTCTCCTCCTCTCCTCCTCTCCTCTCTCCTTCTCTCCTCCTCTCCCCCGTCTCTCCTCCTCTCCTCCTCTCTTCCTCTCCCCCATCTATCCTCCTCTCCTCTCTCCATCTCTCCTTCTCTCCTCCTCTCCCCTCCTCTCCTCCTCTCCTCCGCTCCTCTCTCCATCTCTCCTTCTCTCCTCCTCTCCTCCTCTCCTCCTTTCCCCCGTCTCTCCTCCTCTCCACCTCTCCTTCTCTCCTCCTCTCCTCCTTTCCCCCCGTCTCTCCTCCTCTCCATCTGTCCTTCTCTCCTCTCTCCTCCTCTCCCCCTGTCTCTCCGTCTCTCCTCCTCTCCATCTCTCCTTCTCTCCCCGTTGTTTGACTAGATGTCTATGTGTTTTCATCCCAGTGGAGTGATCGGATGACTCTACTCCAAGGTTTCTCATTTGGCGGCCCGGCATGGTTTTATTTGGCGGCCCCCCAAGTTTTCTGAGCCCAATGTAAAAAAATATATATAATTTTTAATTAGAGAATTTTTTGTTGTTGAACAAAAAAACACTGTAAAAACAACAGGCAATGAGCTCGAAGTGATTTTAATTTAAGCAAATCTGTTCCAAAGTGTTCCCATGCATAATAGAGAGACGTGATCGTATACAAATGTAGCAAGGGTTGAAATGATTATGTTTTAGTCAAACATTATATCTGTTTGGTCTTCTTGCAGTCAATATGCAGTCTATAAATGATTTGTAACTAAAAACTGGGTGTTTCGAGCCCTGAATGCTGATTGGCTGACAGCCGTGGTATATCAGACCTATATACCACGGGTATGACAAAACATGTATTTTTACTGCTCTAATTCCGTTGGTAACCAGTTTATAATAGCAATAAGGCACCTTGGGGGTTTGTGACATATGGCCAATATACCACGGCTAAGGACTGTGTCCAGGCACTCCGCGTTGTGTCGTGCTTAAGAACAGCCCTTAGCCGTGGTATATTGGCCATGTACCACACCCCCTAGGACCGTGTTGTTTGATTTTGTTCCCGGCCCCCTGACCATCCGCTCAAGACAAAAAATCAGCCCGTGGTTGAATCTTGTTGATGATTCCTGCTCTACTCCTTCGACCCTCTTCTCCTTAACCCCTCCGGTAGACGCACTGCTTTACCTGGCCTCCCGTGTAGCTCAGTTGGTAGAGCATGGTGTTTGCAACGCCAAGGTTGTAGGTTCAATTCCCACGGGGGGACCGGTACGGAGAAAAAAAAATGTATGAAATGTATGCATTCACTACTGTAAGTTGCTCTGGATAAGAGCGTCTGCTAAAATGACTAAAATGTAAATGTTAATCTTGTTAAATTACACTAATCAGGATTGATGGGTGATGGTTTTCCACAACTTTTTGTTTTTCTTTAAACACAAACTACCACAGAGTAAAGAACATGATAAGTATAGAGTACGTCAGGTCAGAGTTCAACTCCTCCTGGTTCATCTCCCTCCGTATGGTGTTAGTGTGTTCATTAGACATCACGGCAGGTCAGAGTTCAACTCCTCCTGGTTCATCTCCCTCCGTATGGTGTTAGTGTGTTCATTAGACATCACGGCAGGTCAGAGTTCAACTCCTCCTGGTTCATCTCCCTCCGTATGGTGTTAGTGTGTTCATTAGACATCACGGCAGGTCAGAGTTCAACTCCTCCTGGTTCATCTCCCTCCGTATGGTGTTAGTGTGTTCATTAGACATCACGGCAGGTCAGAGTTCAACTCCTCCTGGTTCATCTCCCTCCGTATGGTGTTAGTGTGTTCATTAGACATCACGGCAGGTCAGAGTTCAACTCCTCCTGGTTCATCTCCCTCCGTATGGTGTTAGTGTGTTCATTAGACATCACGGCAGGTCAGAGTTCAACTCCTCCTGGTTCATCTCCCTCCGTATGGTGTTAGTGTGTTCATTAGACATCACGGCAGGTCAGAGTTCAACTCCTCCTGGTTCATCTCCCTCCGTATGGTGTTAGTGTGTTCATTAGACATCACGGCAGGTCAGAGTTCAACTCCTCCTGGTTCATCTCCCTCCGTATGGTGTTAGTGTGTTCATTAGACATCACGGCAGGTCAGAGTTCAACTCCTCCTGGTTCATCTCCCTCCGTATGGTGTTAGTGTGTTCATTAGACATCACGGCAGGTCAGAGTTCAACTCCTCCTGGTTCATCTCCCTCCGTATGGTGTTAGTGTGTTCATTAGACATCACGGCAGGTCAGAGTTCAACTCCTCCTGGTTCATCTCCCTCCGTATGGTGTTAGTGTGTTCATTAGACATCACGGCAGGTCAGAGTTCAACTCCTCCTGGTTCATCTCCCTCCGTATGGTGTTAGTGTGTTCATTAGACATCACGGCAGGTCAGAGTTCAACTCCTCCTGGTTCATCTCCCTCCGTATGGTGTTAGTGTGTTCATTAGACATCACGGCAGGTCAGAGTTCAACTCCTCCTGGTTCATCTCCCTCCGTATGGTGTTAGTGTGTTCATTAGACATCACGGCAGGTCAGAGTTCAACTCCTCCTGGTTCATCTCCCTCCGTATGGTGTTAGTGTGTTCATTAGACATCACGGCAGGTCAGAGTTCAACTCCTCCTGGTTCATCTCCCTCCGTATGGTGTTAGTGTGTTCATTAGACATCACGGCAGGTCAGAGTTCAACTCCTCCTGGTTCATCTCCCTCCGTATGGTGTTAGTGTGTTCATTAGACATCACGGCAGGTCAGAGTTCAACTCCTCCTGGTTCATCTCCCTCCGTATGGTGTTAGTGTGTTCATTAGACATCACGGCAGGTCAGAGTTCAACTCCTCCTGGTTCATCTCCCTCCGTATGGTGTTAGTGTGTTCATTAGACATCACGGCAGGTCAGAGTTCAACTCCTCCTGGTTCATCTCCCTCCGTATGGTGTTAGTGTGTTCATTAGACAGGATGACATTTCAGGCGGTCTTCTCAAAGAAAAAATGGCGTTATCATCATTCTCACAATTCCACAGTATTATTCCATAGTTTGGAAATATATATATAAAACATAGGAAAATCTAATTTTTGTTGTCCTGGGCCTTTAAGACCCAGGACAACAGCTGGTCTTAGCAGTAACGGTCATTGATTTAACCAGCGGATCACATACACAGTATCCTTATCGATACGTCACCATGTTTTATAAAAAATATTACCAGCAGCAAAACAGTCAACTGACATTCCACTTTTTACCTTTTTTGTTTTTATTCAACATTGTTTTTGTCCAGATTCTGTGAAAAATGTGGACTCATTACGTGCTCATTCAATTAAAGGTGTATTTGGTATTTAATTAGGATCCCCATTCTTGTATTTATTTAACCTTTAATTAGGATCCCCATTCTTGTATTTAATTAACCTTTAATTAGGATCCCCGTTCTTGTATTTAATTAACCTTTAATTAGGATCCCCATTCTTGTATTTATTAAACCTTTAATTAGGATCCCCATTCTTGTATTTATTAAACCTTTAATTAGGATAACCATTCTTGTATTTATTTAACCTTTAATTAGGATCCCCATTCTTGTATTTATTTAACCTTTAATTAGGATCCCCGTTCTTGTATTTATTTAACCTTTAATTAGGATCCCCATAATTTGTATTTATTTAACCTTTATTTTAACAGCGAAGACATATTGAGACCTAGGTCTCTGTTCCCTGAATAGTACAATATAAATATGAACATTAAACACAAAATATATACAGTGCCTTGCATGTTGCTTTTATATTTTTGTTCATAATATACACAGAGCCTTCAGAAAGTATTCATACCCCTTGACTTATTCCACATTTTATTGTTACAGCCCTTTTTTTCTAAGCCATCTACACACAGTACCCCATAATGACAAAGTGAAAACATGTTTTTAGAAATGTTTGCAAATTTATTGAAAATTAAATACAGAAATATCATATGTTCCAAAGTATTCACACCCCTGAGTAAATACTTTGTAGAAGCACCTTTGGCAGTGATTATAGCTCTGAGTCTTTCTGGGTAAGTTTCTTAGAGATTTCCACACCTGGATTGTGCAACATTTGCCCATTATTCTTTTCAAAATTCTTCAAGCTCTGTCAAATTGGTTGATCATTGCTGGAGAACCATCTTCAGGTCTTGTAATAGATGTTAAAGTAGATTTAAGTCCAAACTGTAACTCGGCCACTCAGGAACATTCACTGTGTTCTGGGTAAGCAACTCCATTGTAGATTTAACCTTATGTTTTAGGTTATTGTCCTGCTGAAAGTTGAATTTTTCTCAGAGTGTCTGGTGGAAAGCAAACTGAACTAGGTCTTTCTATAGGATTTTGCCTGTCCTTAGCTCTATTCCTTTTATTTTATCCTGAAAAACTCCCCCAGTCCTTAACGATGACAAGCATATCCATAACATGATGCAGCCACCACTATGCTTGAGCATATGGAGAGTGGTACTCATCACTGTGTTGTATTGGATTTGCCCCAAACAAACACTTTGTATTCAGGGAAAAAAAGTGAATTGCTTTGTTGCAAACAGGATGCATATTTTGGAATATTTTTTATTCTGTACAGGCTTCCTTCTTTTCACTCTGTCATTTAGGTTAGTATTGTGGAGTAACTACAATGTTGTTCATCCATCCTCAGTTTTAAGTTCCTCGGTGTACACATCACGGACAAACTAAAATGGTCCACCCACACATACAGCGTGGTGAAGAAGGCGCAACAGCGCCTCTTCAACCTCAGGAGGCTGAAGAAATTTGGCTTGTCACCAAAAACACTCACAAAACTTTACAGATGCACAATCGAGAGCATCCTGTCGGGCTGTATCACCGCCTGGTACGGCAACTGCTCCGCCCACAACCGTAACATTCTCCAAGAGGGTAGTGAGATCTGCACCACCCGATGTCACACCACCCGATGTCACAGGAAGGCCAAAAGATCATCAAGGACAACAACCACCCGAGCCACTGCCTGTTCACCCCCCTATCATCCAGAAGGCGAGGTCAGTCCAGGTGCATCAAAGCTGGAACCGAGAGACTGAAAAACAGCTTCTATCTCAAGGCCATCAGACTGTTAATAAACAGCCATCACTAACATTGAGTGGCTGCTGCCAACATACTGACTCAAATCTCTAGCCACTTTAATAATTAAGAATTGGATGTAATAAATGTATCACTAGTCACTTTAAACAATGCCACTACTGCATCTTGCCTATGCCGTTCGGCCATCGCTCATCCATATATTTTTATGTACATATTCTTATTCATTCCCTTACACTTGTGTGTGTATAAGGTAGTTGTTGTGAAATTGTTAGATTACTTGTTAGATATTACTGAACGGTCGGAACTAGAAGCACAAGCATTTCACTACACTCGCATTAACATATGCTAACCATGTGTATGTGACCAATAAAATTTGATTTGATTTGGTAGAGGTCCTGAGCCAGATGTAGAGGTCCTGAGCTGGCGTGGTTACACGTGGTCTGCGGTTGAGGCCGGTTGCACGTACTGACATATTCTCTAAAACGACGTTGGAGGCGGCTTATGATAGAGAAATGAACATTACATTCTCTGGCAACAGCTCTGGTGAACATTGCTGCAGTTTGTATGCTAATTTCAGGCTCCTTCAAAACTTGAGACATCTGTGGCATTGTGTTGGGTGTCAAAACTACACATTTTAGAGTGGCCTTTTTTTTGTCCACAGCACAAGGTGCACCTGTGTAATGGACATGCTGTTTAATCAGCTTCTTGATCTGCCACACATTGTCAGGCGGATGGAGAAATGCTCATTAAACCAAACCAACTTGTACAAAATAAGCTCATGAAACATGGGATCAACACTATATTTTTTGTTCATTATCAAAATAAGTGATACAGTTAGTCTCTCCTCAACTCTTAGTCAAGAGAAACTACAAAGAAGAGCAAGACATGTCGCTCATTTCTGGGCCAGCTGCAGCTTAACTAGGTCTTTCTTTGCAGCACTTGACCACGACTGGACAATAATCAAGATAAGACAGAACTAGAGCCTGCAGGACTTGTTTTTTGGAGTTTGGAGTTAAAAAAGCAGCACTCCTTTTTATTATGGGCATACCTCTCAACCGTTTTTACAACTATTCAATCAATATATTTTGACCATGACAATTTACAACCTAAGGTAACACCAAGTAATTTATAGTATCCTCACCTTGTTCAACAGCCACACCATTCATTACCAGATTTAGCTGAGGTCTAGAACATAGGGAATGATTTGAACCAAATACAATGCTCTTAGTTTTAGAGATGTTCAGGACCAGTTTATTACTGGCCACCCATTCCAAAACAGGCTGCAACTCCTTGCTAAGGGTTTTAGTGACTTCCTTAGCTGTGGTTGCTGAACACGTATATGGTTGAATCATCAGCATACATGGACACACATGCTTTGTTTAATGCCAGTGGCAGTTCATTGGTAAAAATAGAAAAGAGTAGAGGGCCTAGAGAGCTGCCCTGCGGTACACCACACTTTACATGTTTGACATTAGAGAACCTTCTATTAAAGAAAACCCTCTGAGTTCTATTAGATAGATAGCTCTGAATCCACCATATGGCAGAGGTTGAAAAGCCACAAAATATACACAACCGTTCATCATTTTGGGGTCACTTAGAAATGTCCTTGTTTTCCATGAAAAGACAAGAAATGAGTTGCAAAATGAATAGGAAATATAGTCAAGATGTTGACAAGGTTATAAATAAGGATTTCTATTTGAAATAATAATTGTGTCCTTCAAAACTTTGCTTTCGTCAAAGAATCCTCCATTTGCAGTAATTACAGCCTTGCAGACCTTTGGCATTCTAGTTGTCAATTTGTTGAGGTAATCTGAGAAGATTTCACCTTATGCTTCCCGAAGCACCTCGCACAAGTTGGATTGGCTTGATGGGCACTTCTTACGTACCATACGGTCAAGCTGCTCCCACAACAGCTCAATAGGGTTGAGATCCGGTGACTGTGCTGGCCACTCCATTATAGACAGAATACCAGCTGACTGCTTCTTCCCTAAATAGTTATTGCATAGTTTGTAGCTGTGCTTTGGGTCATTGTCCTGTTGTAGAGGAGGGAATTGACTCCAACTAAGCGCCATCCACAGGGTATGGCATGGCGTTGCAAAATGGAGTGATAGCCTTCCTTCTTCAAGATCCCTTTTACCCTGTACTAATCTCCCACTTTACCACCACCAAAGCAGCCCCAGACCATCACATTGCCTCCAGCATGCTGACAGACGGCGTCAAGCACTCTTCTAGCATCTTTTCATTTTATCTGCGTCTCACAAATGTTCTTCTTTGTGATCCGAACACCTCAAACTTAGATTTGTCTGTCCATAACACTTTTTTTTCCCAATCTTCCTCTGTCCAGTGTCTGTGTTATTATGCCCATCTAAATCTTTTCTTTTTTATTGGCCAGTCTGAGATATGTCTTTTTCTTTGTAACTCTGCCTAGAAGGCCAGCATCCCGGAGTCGCCTCTTCACTGTTGACATTGAGACTGGTGTTTTGCGGGTACTATTTAATGAAGCTGCCAGTTGAGGACTTGTGAGGCATCTGTTTCTCAAACTAGACACTCTAATGTACTTGTCCTCTTGCTCAGTTGTGCACTGGGACCACCCACTCCTCTTTCTATTCTGGTTAGAGACAGTTTGCGCTGTTCTGTGAAGGGAGTAGTACACAGCGTTGTACCAGATCTTCAGTTTCTTGGCAATTTCTCGCATGGAATAGCCTTCATTTCTCAGAACAAGAATAGACTGACGAGTTTCAGAAGAAAGGTCTTTGTTTCTGGCCATTTTGAGTCTGTAATCAAACCCATAAATGCTGATGCTCCAGATACTCAACTAGTCTAAAGAAGGTCGGTTTTATTGCTTCTTTATTTAGAACAACAGTTTTCAGCTGTCCTAACATAATTGCAAAAGGGTTTTCTAATGATCAATTAGCCTTTCAAAATGATAAACTTGGATTAGCTAACACAACATGCCATTGGAACACAGGAGTGATGGTTGCTGATAATGGGCCTCTGTACGCCTATGTAGATATTCCATAAAAAAATCTGCCGTTTCCAGCTACAATAGTCATTTACAACATTAACAATGTCTACACTGCATTTCGGATCAATTTTATGTTATTTTAATGATCAAAAAAATGTATGGACAAAAAAAAAGCACGTGACCCCAAACTTTTGAACTGTAGTGTAGTCCTCTCTTTAGTCATAGTCATCTCTCTCCCTCACTCCTCTGTGTACATCGTCAACTCTCTCCCTCACTCCTCTGTGTACATCGTCATCTCTCTCCCTCACTCCTCTCTTTTTCCTCTCTCATCCTTTCCTTCCGCTTCCACAACCCTCCTCTCTCCCTCACCCACTTTTTCTCCCACCTCTCCCTCTCTTCATCTCTCCCTCTAGAGGTAAAGGATCTCTCTAGGGTACAGATGGATGTTTTATTGTTGGTTATCGAAAGCTATCATTATGGGTTCGATGGGATTGCTCTCTGCTGTCGCTGCTTAGAGCTGATGTGTATTAGAATGAGGCAAACAAATGTGCTATTTCTCTCTGCCGACCTCACAGGCATACAGCTTAAACACAAAGACACACTGTTACACAGGCAGTTTAAAGTGAATTGAGAGAGTGAGTAAGGGAGCAATAGAGAGATAGCAATACTAGGCCAAGTGGAGCAGAGTGGTCGGTAGTCACACTGACACTTTACATGAAAACAGACTCATTCCGCTCCGACTGGGGATGTAATATACTGTTGTCATAGTGTTATTGCCCAAATCTCTCTCTCTCCTCTCTCTCTACCTCTCTCCTCTCTCTCTCTCCTCTCTCTCTACCTCTCTCCTCTCTCTCTCCTCTCTCTCCTCTCTCTCTCATCTCTCTCCTCCCTCTCCTCTCTCTACCTCTCTCCTCTCTCTCCTCTCTCTCTCTCCTCTTTCTCTCGCCTCCCTCTCCTCTCTCTCCTCTCTCTCTCCTCTCTCTCCTCCCTCTCCTCCCTCTCTCCTCTCCTCTCTCCTCCTCTCTCTTTCCCTCTCGCTCTCTCTCTCCCCTGTCTCCTCTCTCCCTATCGCTCCTCCCTGTCTATCTCCTCTCTCCTCCCTCTCTATACTCTCTCTCATCTCTTTCTCCTCTCCTCCCTCTCTCTCCCTCCTCTCCTCTCTCTTCTCCCTCTCCTCTCTCCCACTCTCCTCTCTCTCCTCCCTCTCCCTCTCTCCTCTCTCTAACAGACACCCATAACTATCTTGTGTCTAGAGGTTTTAAATTTTTTTAGCCTATATTCCCTCTCCTCTCTCCCTTCGATAGGCTATGAATCTGACTAAAAGCTACGCTTCATAGTTTAATGTGTGGCTTTCTCCCAATCAAAACAATGAATGTAACAGAGTTCCATCTTTAAAAGTGATTGTAATAGCATAAGGTAGCCAGAGGACTAGTAACAAGAGAACAAACCATATCAACAGCCTATAGAAACATCGAATGACAAGTTTAATCCACTTTAAGCTTATTGACAAAAGAGTTGATCCACGTGGGTCAGGGACAATCCCTCCATGAGAGGTTGAAAACCAAAACGGCCAATAAGCTATGCTCCTTCCTCCTATTGGCCGATCGTAAAAGCTTTAATACCAGTTAGTTATGAACTGTAACCTATTCCTAAATATTCTAGCCAATAAGCTATGCTCCTTCCTCCTATTGGCCGATCGTAAAAGCTTTAATACCAGTTAGTTATGAAATGTAACCTATTCCTAAATATTCTAGCCAATAAGCTATGCTCCTTCCTCCTATTGGCCGATCGTAAAAGCTTTAATACCAGTTAGTTATGAACTGTAACCTATTCCTAAATATTCTAGCCTAAGAAGGTGTTGTCCTAAATTTGTTGTGGCTTTCAAAAAAAAGCCTATGCATATAGGATATTCTCAATCATTATGAGAGATAGAATGAACATTGTGATTTATTTTCTATTATTTTATGAGGGAAATAAATACATTTGTATCCAGTTGTGAAGACAGTAGAATTCCTCTATCCAGCCCATGATGTAGTCCTATAACCCAGTTCACTACAGTAAGACTGTTCCTTATACTATTACCCAGTTCACTACAGACAGACTGTTCCTCATTCTATAACAGAGTTCACTACAGTAAGACTGTTCCTCATTCTATAACCCAGTTCACTACAGACAGACTGTTCCTCATTCTATAACCCAGTTCACTACAGACAGACTGTTCCTCATTCTATAACCCAGTTCACTACAGACAGACTGTTCCTCATTCTATAACCCAGTTCACTACAGACAGACTGTTCCTCATTCTATAACCCAGTTCACTACAGACAGACTGTTCCTCATTCTATAACCCAGTTCACTACAGACAGACTGTTCCTCATTCTATAACCCAGTTCACTACAGACAGACTGTTCCTCATTCCATAACCCAGTTCACTACAGACAGACTGTTCCTCATTCTATAACCCAGTTCACTACAGACAGACTGTTCCTCATTCTATAACCCAGTTCACTACAGACAGACTGTTCCTCATTCTATAACCCAGTTCACTACAGACAGACTGTTCCTCATTCTATAACCCAGTTCACTACAGTAAGAACAGACTGTTCCTCATTCTATAACCTAATTCACTACAGACAGACTGTTCCTCATTCTATAACCCAGTTCACTACAGACAGACTGTTCCTCATTCTATAACCCAGTTCACTACAGACAGACTGTTCCTCATTCTATAACCCAGTTCACTACAGACAGACTGTTCCTCATTCTATAACCCAGTTCACTACAGACAGACTGTTCCTCATTCTATAACCCAGTTCACTACAGACAGACTGTTCCTCATTCTATAACCCAGTTCACTACAGACAGACTGTTCCTCATTCTATAACCCAGTTCACTACAGACAGACTGTTCCTCATTCTATAACCCAGTTCACTACAGTAAGAACAGACTGTTCCTCATTCTATAACCCAGTTCACTACAGACAGACTGTTCCTCATTCTATAACCCAATTCACTACAGACAGACTGTTCCTCATTCTATAACCCAGTTCACTACAGACAGACTGTTCCTCATTCTATAACCCAGTTCACTACAGACAGACTGTTCCTCATTCTATAACCCAATTCACTACAGACAGACTGTTCCTCATTCTATAACCCAGTTCACTACAGACAGACTGTTCCTCATTCTATAACCCAGTTCACTACAGACAGACTGTTCCTCATTCTATAACCCAGTTCACTACAGACAGACTGTTCCTCATTCTATAACAGAGTTCACTACAGACTGTTCCTCATTCTATAACCCAGTTCACTACAGTAAGAACAGACTGTTCCTCATTCTATAACCCAGTTCAATACAGACAGACTGTTCCTCATTCTATAACCCAGTTCACTACCGACAGACTGTTCCTCATTCTATAACCCAGTTCACTACAGACTGTTCCTCATTCTATAACCCAGTTCACTACAGACAGACTGTTCCTCATTCTATAACCCAGTTCACTACAGACAGACAGTCCTCATCAGACAGTCGCTGCTCTGTCATGTGATTGTCACATAGACAGAAACACACAAACCTGTTTCCGCACCTCTGCTGGAAAGGATTATTAGCCTCTGCCCAGACTTTCAACAACATTATCCTTTGTCATGATTCGTCCAGTTGCAATTCGTTTTCACGCTATAGCCCAACTGTCGTTTTAGCAAGTGTTTTTTTAAATGTTTTTTTTGGTGGGGGGGGGGGGGGGGCAATAGCATCATATATAGCATCGTATATCACAATGTTTTATGGGTACATAATCACAATAGGTTTATATTGCCCAACACTAACACGAACACACACACACACAGAAACACAAACACACAAACACAAACACACTTGTCTCCCAGTAAAGTGGGTCTGTCGTGGACATGCCCAATTTGTTTCCCTTCATCCAGGACTAATGTCTTTCTCCTGTACCCAGGGGCTGAGAGCACCAATTTACATCCCCTACACACACACACACACACATACACACACACACACACACACACACAGAGATATAGAGAGAGCTGGTAAGAGCTGAAAGCACCATTTCACCTCCCATCTCCAGGATATATCTGCATAAACTGTTATTTGGTGTGTTTTTGTCATGTTTTGGGATTTAATCATCTTATATATTTAGCATGATAAAGGTTAGATGTTAGATATATTTTGCATGATAAAGGTGTGGGTGTGGGTAGATGTAGATGTAGAGGTAGGAAGGTAGGGGAGGGTGGAGGTAGGAAGGTAGGTAGGTAGGGGAGGGTGGAGGTAGGTAGGTATGTAGGTAGGTAGGTAGGTAGGTAGGTAGGTAGGTAGGTAGGTAGGTAGGTAGGTAGGTAGGTAGGTAGGTAGGTAGGTAGGTAGGTAGGTAGGTAGGTAGGTAGGTAGGTAGGTGAGAGGTGTAGGTAGGAAGGTAGGTAGGTAGGTAGGTAGGTAGGTAGGTAGGTAGGTAGGTAGGTAGGTAGGTAGGTAGGTAGGTAGGTAGGTAGGTAGGTAGGTAGGTAGGTAGGTAGGTAGGTAGGTAGGTAGGTAGGTAGGTAGGTAGGTAGGTAGGGGAGAGGTAGAGCTAGGAAGGTAGGTAGGTAGGTAGGTAGGTAGGTAGGTAGGTAGGTAGGTAGGTAGGTAGGTAGGTAGGTAGGTAGGTAGGTAGGTAGGTAGGTAGGTAGGTAGGTAGGTAGGTAGGTAGGTAGGTAGGTAGGTAGGTAGGGGTAGATGTAGGGGTAGAGGTAGGAAGGTAGGTAGGTAGGAATGTAGGTAGGTAGGTAGGGGTAGAGGTAGGTAGGGGTAGATGTAGGAAGGTAGGTAGGTAGGTAGGTAGGTAGGTAGGTAGGTAGGTAGGTAGGTAGGTAGGTAGGTAGGTAGGTAGGTAGGTAGGTAGGTAGGTAGGTAGGTAGGTAGGTAGGTGAGAGGTAGAGGTAGGTAGGTAGGTAGGTAGGTAGGTAGGTAGGTAGGTAGGTAGGTAGGTAGGTAGGTAGGTAGGTAGGTAGGTAGGTAGGTAGGTAGGTAGGTAGGTAGGTAGGAATGTAGGGGTAGGGGTAGAGGTAGATGTAGGGGCAGAGGTAGGAAGGTAGGGAGGTAGGTAGGTAGATAGGTAGGGGTAGGTAGGTAGGTAGGTAGGTAGGTAGGTAGGTAGGTAGGTAGGTAGGTAGGTAGGTAGGTAGGTAGGTAGGTAGGTAGGTAGGTAGGTAGGTAGGTAGGAATGTAGGTAGGTAGGTAGGAATGTAGGTAGGTAGGTAGGGGTAGATGTAGGAAGGTAGGTAGGGGTAGATGTAGGTAGGTAGGTAGGTAGGTAGGTAGGTAGGTAGGTAGGTAGGTAGGTAGGTAGGTAGGTAGGTAGGTAGGTAGGTAGGTAGGTAGGTAGGTAGGTAGGTAGGTAGGGGAGAGGTAGAGCTAGGAAGGTAGGTAGGTAGGTAGGTAGGTAGGGGTAGAGGTAGGTAGGTAGGTAGGTAGGTAGGTAGGTAGGTAGGTAGGTAGGTAGGTAGGTAGGTAGGGGTAGAGGTAGGTAGGTAGGTAGGTAGGTAGGTAGGTAGGTAGGTAGGTAGGTAGGTAGGTAGGTAGGTAGGTAGGTAGGTAGGTAGGTAGGTAGGTAGGTAGGTAGGGGTAGATGTAGGGGTAGAGGTAGGTAGGTAGGTAGGTAGGTAGGTAGGTAGGTAGGTAGGTAGGTAGGTAGGTAGGTAGGTAGGTAGGTAGGTAGGTAGGTAGGTAGGTAGGTAGGTAGGTGGGGTAGATAGGGTAGAGGTAGGGGTATGTAAGTAGGGCAGGGGTAGAGGTAGGTAGGTAGGTAGATAGGTAGGTAGGTAGGTAGGTAGGTAGGTAGGTAGGTAGGTAGGTAGGTAGGTAGGTAGGTAGGTAGGTAGGTAGGTAGGTAGGTAGGTAGGTAGGTAGGTAGGTGGGGTAGATAGGGTAGAGGTAGGGGTAGGTAAGTAGGGCAGAGGTAGGTAGGTAGGTGGGTAGGTAGGTAGGTAGGTAGGTAGGTAGGTAGGTAGGTAGGTAGGTAGGTAGGTAGGTAGGTAGGTAGGTAGGTAGGTAGGTAGGTAGGTAGGTAGGTAGGTAGGTAGGTAGGGTAGAGGTATGTAGGGTAGAGGTAGAGGAGGGGAGGCCAGTGAAAATAACTATTTCTAGAGCAGCCGGATAAATTGTTCATAATTTTTTTTTTAATTAAAAGATAAATACGGGATTATTGTAAAAATCTGCATGTTTTCCTCGTTTAAATTACAATATGGAATTATTGAATTTTTTCCATGTGTATTTTATATTACACTACTTTCCTTGATGTTGACGGTTTGTGTTATTACATTACACAAGCTGACGTTTTAACCACATCACACTGGGGGAAATGTTTAAAAAAGATATAGTGCGTATTATTACCAGATTATGTGTGATTTTCAAGCTGTGTTCATTTTAAACTATAGGAGTAACCTCATTTCCCCTCTCAAGCACTATTGATTTCAATGTGATAATAGATTGATCAGTGATTGACAAAACAGTGTGTTTCTCTTTCTGTTCTGGTGACCCCTGTATCAAAATGCAACGTTACAAAATGTCGCCGACCGACTACTGCAGGTTGTCCTCTAACCTGTCATTTAAAAACATCTCCAGCCAAAACATTTTCAAAGGGTAGATCAGCTTTAATAATGCAGATAGATTGTTGCTTCCATCAATATAATTGTCTGCATCATTTCCAATCCTCCCATATATAAAAAAAATAATAATAAATAAATAATATATATATATATACAGTATCAGTCAAACAGTTTGGAAACAGCCAGTCAGTCAGCCAGTAAATCAGCCAGCCAGTTAGTCAGTCAGTCAGCTAGTCAATCAGTTAGCCAGCCAGTCAATTCAAGGGTTTTTATTTTATTTTTTACTATTTTCTACATTGTAGAATAATAGTGAAGACATCAAAATCATGAAGTAACACATATGGAATGATGTAGTAACTGTCACGGCTGTCTAGGACCAGTGGAGATGTGGAATCAGGAGCAGGAGACAGAGGGCCGGAGCAACTGTGTTTTAATAATATTATTTACACGCAATAGCCGTAGGGCACCAGGCGCATGGCGAAGTCTGCCAGGGGAAAAACACCTTCCCAAAATAAGCGCACTGGAAACAAAAAGCGCACGGGGCGCAGCCCGGCAATAATAATCGACAATAACAATTTACAATCACAACTGTCCTGAGTGGACAATAAACAATCCCGCACGAGAACCCCAACTGAAAATACACACTAAATAACCCCCCACTAATGACAAACACAAAACAGGTGCGAGATAGACAGACAGACAAAACCAAAAGACACAGAAACAACGATCGGTGGCAGCTAATAGGCCGGCGACGACGACCGCCGAGCGCCGCCCGACCGAGGAGGGGCGCCACCTTCGTTAGATACTGTGACAGTAACCCCCAAAAAGTCTTAAACAAATCAAAATATATTTTATATTTGAGATTATTCAAAGTAGTCACCCTTTACCTTGATGACAGCTTTGCACACTCTTGGCATTCCCTCAACCAGCTTCATGAGGTAGTCACCTGGAATGCATTTCAATTAATAGGTGTTCCCTTGTTAAAAGTTAATTTGTTGAATTTCTTTCCTTCTTAATGCGTTTGAGCCAATCAATTTTGTTGTGACAAAGTAGGGGTGGTATACAGAAGATATACCTATTTGGTAAGGTAGGCTAGGTGGTCCAAGAAATGTAAATTAGGAATGAAGACAATAAAATGATCAGAGGTTCTGTGAATGTATTTGATCATTTGATCATTGCTTGTACGTGATTGAGAAAAACTGTAAAGTCATATTTCCAGTACTTAGGGTGTTTTTCATATATGAAATTCGGTACCTTGGTTCTGTTTCCTGGAGCGTTTGTGAGAAGTCTACAGAATTTTTTTTTTTGCTTTCACCAGATCAGAAAAGTAACAGTTTTAGGGTGCGATTAGCAAGACACACATTCTACATGACATTAGCGACTTAGCTCGTTTACAAACGGGCATCAAAAAAGTTCCACACGACTCGCGCTGCCGTGTCACAATACCTGGTACTCTGGTCCTGGATCTTAGACCCACTGCTCACGCAGGTCCAGAATTCGTTTCATCCAGGGTTAGTTTACGTTTCACACATGCTTTATGGCGCAGATCAGGATACCAAATGATTCAGGGTGCAGATCATAAGGGGATATGTGAAAAGACCCTTAGGCTACCTCTCCGCAATACAGCCTCTCAATATTTGATGGGTTTGTGAGCGCAGTAAAATGATATTGTGGTTTAAGGAGATTGCTAACCCTGTTGTTTTGTGTTGTGATTTGTGTTTGGGGTGTTTCTATGAAGATAACAAGCCTCTCACAGCTTGGTGTACTAACCCAGTCTCTCACTACAGGGTAATGTAATATAATATAAGGTAATGTAATGTATTGTAAGGTAATGTATTGTAATTTAATGTAAGGTAATATAATATAAGGTAATGTATTGTAATGTAATGTAAGGTAAGGTAATGTATTGTAATGTATTGTAATGTTATGTAAGGTAATGTAATGTATTGTAATGTAATGTAATGTAAGGTAATGTAAGGTAATGTAATGTAAGGTAATGTAAGGTAATGTAAGGTAATGTAATGTATTGTAATGTAATGTAATGTAATGTATTGTAATGTAATGTAAGGTAATGTAATGTAATGTTATGTAAGGTAATGTAAGGTAATGTATTGTAATGTAATGTAATGTAATGTAAGGTAATGTAATGTAAGGTAATGTATTGTAATGTATTGTAAGGTAATGTATTGTAATTTAATATAAGGTAATGTAAGGTAAGGTAAGGTAATGTTATGTAAGGTAAGGTAATGTTATGTAAGGTAATGTAAGGTAATGTAAGGTAAGGTAATGTAAGGTAATGTAAGGTATTGTAATGTATTGTAAGGTAACATAATGAAAGTTAATGTAATGTATTGTAATTTATTGTAAGGTATTGCATTGTACTGTATTGTGATGTAATGTATTGTAAGGTAATGTAATGTAATGTAAGGTAAGGTAATGTAAGGTAACATAATGAAAGGTAATGTAATGTATTGTAATTTATTGTAAGGTATTGTAATGTAATGCATTGTAAGGTAATGTAATGTAAGGTAATGTATGGATTGTAAGGTAATGTAAGGTAATGTATTATAATGTATTGTAAGGTATTGCATTGTACTGTATTGTGATGTAATGTATTGTAAGGTAATGTAATGTGAGGTAATGTAATGTGAGGTAAGGTAATGTAAGGTATACGGTCACAGTTGACTGGTGTAATAGGTTTTTCCACTTCTTCAGCTGTCACTCATACACACCTTCAGCGGATGAGTCCCAAATGGCACCCTATTCAAAAGTAGTGCACTACTGGTCAAAAGTAGTGCACTACATAGGGAATAGGGTGCTCAGACAGTCTCAATGACCGTATTAAAATGGTTGCTTCTCTTTTTCTCCTCCCTACACACCCAGTGATTTATAGAGGCTATCAGCCCTTCAATGCAGCCCCTTTCATTTCAGATTAAGGTGTGTGTGTGTGCTTGTATTACAACCCTTGTGGGTACTGCAAATCACTCAAAATCCCCACAAGGATAGTAAAACAAGGAACATTCTCCCTCGTGGGGACATTTCCCACATCCCCATGAGGACAAGGGCTGTTTTAAGCTTGGGTTAGGATAAGGGTTATGTTTAGGGGTTAGGGAAAATAGGATATTGAATGTAAATACATTTTAGGTCCCCACAAAGATAGTAAAACATATGCTGTGTGTGTATGTTTGTTTGGTTTTACTATCCTTTTGGGGACCAGAAGTCCTCACAAGGATATTAGATCAAGGAAAATTCGGACACGTCGCCATTCCCCACAAGGAAAAGGCCATTTTAGGCTTAGGGGTTAGGTTACAATTAAGGTTAGGGGTTAGGTTACAATTAAGGTTAGGGGTTAGGTTACAATTAAGGTTAGGGGTTAGGTTACAATTAAGGTTAGGGGTTAGGTTACAATTAAGGTTAGGGGTTAGGTTACAATTAAGGTTAGGGGTTAGGTTACAATTAAGGTTAGGGGTTAGGTTACAATTAAGGTTAGGGGTTAGGTTACAATTAAGGTTAGGGGTTAGGTTACAATTAAGGTTAGGGGTTAGGTTACAATTAAGGTTAGGGGTTAGGTTACAATTAAGGTTAGGGGTTAGGTTACAATTAAGGTTAGGGGTTAGGTTACAATTAAGGTTAGGGGTTAGGTTACAATTAAGGTTAGGGGTTAGGTTACAATTAAGGTTAGGGGTTAGGTTACAATTAAGGTTAGGGGTTAGGTTACAATTAAGGTTAGGGGTTAGGTTACAATTAAGGTTAGGGGTTAGGTTACAATTAAGGTTAGGGATTAGGTTACAATTAAGGTTAGGGGTTAGGCTACAATTAAGGTTAGGGGTTAGGTTACAATTAAGGTTAGGGGTTAGGCTACAATTAAGGTTAGGGGTTAGGTTACAATTAAGGTTTGGGGTTAGGCTACAATTAAGGTTAGGGGTTAGGTTACAATTAAGGTTAGGGGTTAGGTTACAATTAAGGTTAGGGGTTAGGTTACAATTAAGGTTAGGGGTTAGGTTACAATTAAGGTTAGGGGTTAGGTTACAATTAAGGTTAGGGGTTAGGTTACAATTAAGGTTAGGGGTTAGGTTACAATTAAGGTTAGGGGTTAGGTTACAATTAAGGTTAGGGGTTAGGTTACAATTAAGGTTAGGGGTTAGGTTACAATTAAGGTTAGGGGTTAGGTTACAATTAAGGTTAGGGGTTAGGTTACAATTAAGGTTAGGGGTTAGGTTACAATTAAGGTTAGGGGTTAGGTTACAATTAAGGTTAGGGGTTAGGCTACAATTAAGGTTAGGGGTTAGGTTACAATTAAGGTTAGGGGTTAGGTTACAATTAAGGTTAGGGGTTAGGTTACAATTAAGGTTAGGGGTTAGGTTACAATTAAGGTTAGGGGTTAGGTTACAATTAAGGTTAGGGGTTAGGTTACAATTAAGGTTAGGGGTTAGGTTACAATTAAGGTTAGGGGTTAGGTTACAATTAAGGTTAGGGGTTAGGTTACAATTAAGGTTAGGGATTAGGTTACAATTAAGGTTAGGGGTTAGGCTACAATTAAGGTTAGGGGTTAGGTTACAATTAAGGTTAGGGGTTAGGCTACAATTAAGGTTAGGGGTTAGGTTACAATTAAGGTTTGGGGTTAGGCTACAATTAAGGTTAGGGGTTAGGTTACAATTAAGGTTAGGGGTTAGGTTACAATTAAGGTTAGGGGTTAGGTTACAATTAAGGTTAGGGGTTAGGTTACAATTAAGGTTAGGGGTTAGGTTACAATTAAGGTTAGGGGTTAGGTTACAATTAAGGTTAGGGGTTAGGTTACAATTAAGGTTAGGGGTTAGGTTACAATTAAGGTTAGGGGTTAGGTTACAATTAAGGTTAGGGGTTAGGTTACAATTAAGGTTAGGGGTTAGGTTACAATTAAGGTTAGGGGTTAGGTTACAATTAAGGTTAGGGGTTAGGTTACAATTAAGGTTAGGGGTTAGGTTACAATTAAGGTTAGGGGTTAGGTTACAATTAAGGTTAGGGGTTAGGTTACAATTAAGGTTAGGGGTTAGGTTACAATTAAGGTTTGGGGTTAGGTTACAATTAAGGTTAGGGGTTAGGTTACAATTAAGGTTAGGGGTTAGGCTACAATTAAGGTTTGGGTTTGGGGTTAGGGTTTGGGGTTAAGGTTAAGGGTTAGGAGTTAGGGTTTGGGGTTAGGGTTAGAGTTAAGGGTTAGGTTAGGGGTTAGGTTTTGGGGTTAATGTTAGGGTTAAGGGTTAGGTTAGGAGTAAGGGTTTGGGGTTAAGGTTAGGTTAGGGATTGAGGTTAAGGTTTGGGTTAAGGTTAAGGGTTAGAGTTTGGGGTTAAGGTTAGGGTTAAGGGGTTAGGGTTTGGGATTATGGCTAGGGTTAGGGTTAGGGTTAAGGGTTAGGTTTAAGGTTAAGGTTTATGTTAGGGTTTGGGGTTAAGGTTAGGGTTAAGGGTTAGGTTCGGGTTTGGGGTTAAGGTTATGGTTAGGTTAAGGGTTAAGAGTTAAGGAAAATAGGATTTTGAATGGGAATCAATTGTTTGGTCCCCACAAGGATAGTAAAACAAATGTGTGTGTGTGTGTATGTGTTCAATGCAGCCTCTTCATTTCAGATTAAGCTGGTGGGAGGATGGGGAAGGAGATGGGTGTTTTACCCGTTCTTCAAACCTCACCAGCCTCTGAAGTACATGACACTCCTTGTTGATGTAAACCGGGGACGTCAAACTCCTCCCACAGAGGGCCAAGTGTCTACGGGTTTTAGTTTTTTCCTTTCAATAATTAAGACCTAGACAACCAGGTGAGGGGAATTCCTTACTAATTACTGACCTTAATTCATCCATTAATAAGTACAAAGGAGGAGCGAAATCTCGCAGACACTCGGCCCCACCGTGGAATGAGTTTGACACGTGATGTAAACAGTGGAGGTCATTTTGTGAGTCATGGGTGAATGAGTTGTTATTGGGCACCGGTCCACGAGGCTTGATGATGGGCCAGCTGGTGGTTTCATTTTAGGAAGCTGTGACTGTCAAATGTCTTGACAAATGGCAAGTATCATGGCGATTCATTGTACTTTTTTTTTTTTTACGTTAGCCACACTTGTATTAGATCCAATAGGAAACCCTTGATATACATTAAAGCCATTGGCATATAATTGGTAGAACCAATATACATAATCTTATCTTCAACTCTCTCTTTTACCCTAATGAACCTAAACAATTACTATCCTCCCTACATTTATCAGCATTGTTTTATTTTCCCATTTTTGTTGAAGCATAGCTTCATGCCAAGGTCTCTCCTTCTGTTGGCTAAGGCTCGAGATGAGGAAAGATAGAGAGGAAGAGTGTTGAGGAGAAGATAAGAGGACAGTAGGAGAGCAACAGAGGAGGGGAGAGGAGAGCAACGGAAGAGAGGAGAGGAGAGGAAGAAAGGTGAGTAGAGGAGAGCGAGAGAGGTGTAGGAGAGGAAGAGAGGTGTAGGAGAGGTGAGGAGAGGAGGAGAGGTGAGGAGAGGGTGAGAGGTGAGGAGAGGAAGTGAGGAGAGGAGAGGAGAGGAGAGGAGAGGAGAGGAGAGGAGAGGAGAGGAGAGGAGAGGAGAGGAGAGGAGAGGAGAGGAGAGGAAGAAAGGTGAGTAGAGGAGAGGAGAGCGAGAGAGGTGTAGGAGAGGAAGAGAGGTGAGGAGAGGAGGAGAGGCGAGGAGAGGAGAGGAGGAGAGGTGAGGAGAGGAGGAGAGGAGGAGAGTTGAGGGTGAGAGGTGAGGAGAGGAGGAGAGGTCAGGAGAGGAGAAGTGAGGAGGAAAGGTGAGGGTGAGAGGTGAGGAGAGGAGGAGAGGTCAGGAGAGGAGAAGTGAGGAGGAGAGGTGAGGAGAGGAGAAGAGTTGAGGAGAGGGGAGGAGAGGTGAGGAGAGGATGAGAGGTGAGGAGAGGAGAGGAGGAGAGGTGAGGAGAGGAGGAGACGTGAGGAGAGGAGGAGAGAGTATATGAAAAGAGCAGTGGACATTATCTCTCCAATGCAAAGATGAGTGTGACATTCTCCTTGAACGCTCCTCCAGAAATGAGACTTTGCTTGTATCCCAAAAGTGAACGCTATATAGTGCACTATAGTGCATAGGGTCCTGGTCAAAAGTAGTGCACTATATAGGGAATAGAATATCATTTGGGCCACACATTCTCCTTGCCAGCCACCCAGTCGCTACTTCTTGAAATTCATACTTTAGTGCATTTGTCTCTTTGAGAGCTTGTGGTCTAATTTGATTTGTGTGCCTGGCAACCCTGCCATTCTCTGGGCCTGCAGTGTAACAATTCCCCACTGCAGTGCAGCCAAGAGATAGTTCCGCAAATAGAGGGTTATAAAGTATATTTTCTGGATGGTTTTAAAGTATATTTTCTGAATGGCTCCTTCTTCGCTTTTCCTAAACAGTATAGTGACTTAAAGAAGAGGGGCCCTGTTTGTGTGTGTGCAAAATGTTTGCCGCTGTCACGTCCTGGCCAGTATAAGGGTTAATTGTCATTTTAGTTTGGTCAGGACGTGGCAGAGGGTATTTGTTTTATGTGGTTCAGGGTGGTGTGTTAGTTAGGAGGGCGTTTGATTTATTATTTCCGGGTTTTGAGTTATGGTCTATGTTGATGTATTTCTATGTGTAGTCTGGTTGATCTGTTTCTATGTTGAGTTAATTGGGGTGGACTTCCAATTGAAGGCAGCTGTGTGGTGTTGCCTTTGATTGGAAGTCCTATATTAGTTGGGTGTGTTTGTTTGTGTATTTGTGGGAGATTGTTCCGTGTTTAGTGTGTGTAAACCTAACAGGACTGTCAGTGTATCGTGCGTTCGTTTTTGTTATTTTGTATGTCGTTTTGGAATTTATTAAAAGTTCAAAATGAACCATCTCAACTCTGCTACATATTGGTCCTCATTTTCCGATGATGATTTCGCTATATCGTCCTCCGACGAAGAAATCCCTGACAGCCGCACTGGTTTAAGTCAGACACGTTCTAATTTAGCTACCTAGCTAGCTAACAAACAATCTCCTCATCATTAATGCAAGCACATGGCATGAATGACAGATATGCACCAATGGTCTTGTTTTTTGAAGATTGCATATTTTGGGAAAAACTGTGTTATTTTTGTGTCAAGGATGAGTCAGTGTTCACGTTGGCACCAGTCCGGCCCCTTATTTTCACATCAGAGTTCATCCTGTACACAGGGCATAGACTACGGATATCTCACCTTACCATTCGGTCTGTCCACGGCCCCATGGACGTTCATTATGTGTACCAAAGCTGCCCTAGCCCTCCCACACATCAACTGGTTGATCTGCAGAGCACACAACCCAGCTGTTGTCGCACCTGCTCGCTGTGGGCTTCAGGATAAATTGTGCCGTAAGCTCGCTTTTACCGACTCAGCAGAAATTGACGACATGATTATGGTAGTCCATGATTGTGGTAGTCCATGATGGTGGTAGTCCATGATTGTATTAGTCCATGATTGTGGTAGTCCATGATTGTGGTAGTCCGTGATTGTGGTAGCCCATGATTGTAGTAGTCCATGATTGTGGTAGTCCATGATTGTGGTAGTCCATGATTGTGGTAGTCCGTGATTGTGGTAGCCCATGATTGTATTAGTCCATGATTGTGGTAGTCCATGATTGTATTAGTCCATGATTGTGGTAGTCCATGATTGTGGTAGTCCATGATTGTGGTAGTCCATGATTGTGGTAGTCCGTGATTGTGGTAGTCCATGATTGTGGTAGTCCATGATTGTATTAGTCCATGATTGTGGTAGTCCATGATTGTGGTAGACCGTGATTGTGGTAGTCTATGATTGTGGTAGTCCATGATTGTTGTAGTCTCACTTGGCCTCCTCCTCATGAAAGACTTCCAGCGTTGCGTGACCTCACTTAAACCCATCTCTCCACCCGGCACTACTGCGAGAAAGATCTTGTTATTCAGCGAGCACCGAACATCTGTTGTCTCTCAGAGCAACACATGTGCCAGGCAGACTACAATCAAGTGCGGATTTTACCGTCGCTGGGGAACCCCCTACCAGGGGAGTGGCGACTTCCTCTCTGGGTCGTCGAGGAGGGACGTTACGGCAAAGCTGCCGTCTGTCTGTACGTATCGCAGGACAATGCGCGTTGTCGGCTGTTCCACAATGTCCCTCTGGGTGTAGACGCGCTGGCCTAGTAGTTGTCAGATGGGCTTCTGATCTCCCACTCTGGACAGAGTGGAAGCGAATGTTACTATTCAATTCAATTCAATTCAAGGGGCTTTTAATGGCATGGGAAACATATGTTAACATTGCCAAAGCAAGTGACGTAGATAATACACAAAAGTGAAATAAACAATAAAAATTAACAGTAAACATTACAGTCACAGAAGTTCCAAAAGAATAAAGACATTACAAATGTCATATTATGTCTATATACAGTGTTGTAATGATGTACAAATGATTAATGTACAAAAGGGAAAATAAATGAACATAAATATGGGTTGTATTTACAATGGTGTTTGTTCTTCACTGGTTGCCCTTTTCTTGTGGCAACAAGTCACAAATCTTGCTGCTGTGATGGAACACTGTGATATTTCACCCAGTAGATATGGGAGTTTATCAAAATCGGGTTTGTTTTTGAATTCTTTGTGGATCTGTGTAATCTGAGGGAAATATGTGTCTCTAATATGGACATACATTTGGCAGGGGGTTAGGAAGTGCTGCTCAGTTTCCACCTCATTTTGTGGGCAGTGCGCACATAGCCTGTCTTCTCTTGAGAGCCATGTCTGCCTACGGCGGCCTTTCTCACTGAGTCTGTACATAGTCAAAGCTTTCCTTCACTATCCTCTTTAAGAGAACCGGAGTTACCGGGCTGTAGTGGAGTGGGTCATGAGTTTCAAGTTCCTTATGGTCCAAACACACCAAGACAGTCGTAAAGAGGGCATGACAATGCCTATTACCCCTCAGGAGACTGAAAAAGATTTGGCATGGGTGGGTCCCCAGATCCTCAAAAAGTTATACAGCTGCACCATCGAGAGCATCCTAATTGGTTGCATCACCGCCTGGTATTTATTTTTTACTTCAGTTTATTTAGTAAATATTTTCTTAACTCTATTTCTTGAACTGCATTGTTGGTTAAGGTCTTGTAAGTTAGCATTTCACGGTAAGGTATACACCTATTGTATTCGGCGCATGTGACAAATAACATTTTATTTTATTTGACATACCCGTAAATTTGTGTTTGCACAATAATTTACAGTGTATAGTACAGAATCATACGTTACATGCTTTCAGTAGTCATGTAAATTTACCAAGAAGATACTGAAACAAGATATTGAAGAAAACCAGTAACCTTTATGATGTTGATTAAAACGTTGGGATGCTTCACCCTTCCAGGAACCACTTGATTTGTAGAACAAATCAGTATTCTCATTTGTCCTTTGCCGTTATACTTTCCTGTGCTTTCCATGTATTAGTTGGGAGTCTGAATCCTTACTTCACAGCCACACACACACACACACACTCATATGCACTCACAAACACACACACACACACACACAAACACACACACACACACACACACACACACACACACACACACACACACACACACACACACACACACACCACACACACTCCCCTCCTCTGTCTTCAATCAGCTGATGGGTCTGCTTTTCTTTGTCTCCTCTGTTCCCTTTATATTTCTCTACCTTCACCACTCCCTTCATCTTCTCTATTAAAGCACAGGAGAGATGGAGAGATCACATCACTCTACTCCTCTTCTCTTCTCTCAAAGTGTTGCTCCATCTTTCATTTAACAGCAGCCTGTCTTGTCTCTTTGTTTCTTTACCTCTCTCTCTCTCACTCGCTACCCCCCCCCCCTCTCTCTCTCTCTCTCTCTCTCTCACTACCCCCGCCCCCCTCTCTCTCTCTCTCACTCGCTACCCCCCCCCCCCCCCTCTCCCTCTCTCTCCCTCTCTCTCTGACTTCAGTCATGTTTTGTGCCGTGACCTAATTTCCCGAGAACCATTGATTTTTGTGTACATTGCCAACACTTGTAGTCATCACACTGATTAATTGTAATGGCTTGATTATTGGATGATTTATGAGGATTAACACTGATTTCAACTGGGGGGATTTTCATTGCAATTTTGGTTATCAGCAAAATCTAATTGAATTGAAATGAAACACTGTTGAGTTGAACAGTACATTTTATAGCAATCGTCATATTTTGTAGCTCTTGTGGCTCCATTGATACTTGATTGTAATTTTTGTGGCGTCCCAATTAGAAACAGAATAAGAGTCCAGTCCTCTCCCTAGTCTCCTCTCCTCCGGCCCTCTCCCTAGTCTCCTCTCCTCCAGTCCTCTCCCTAGTCTCCTCTCCTCCGGCCCTCTCCCTAGTCTCCTCTCCTCCAGACCTCTCCCTAGTCTCCTCTCCTCCAGTCCTCTCCCTAGTCTCCTCTCCTCCAGACCTCTCCCTAGTCTCCTCTCCTCCAGTCCTCTCCCTAGTCTCCTCTCCTCCGGTCCTCTCCCTAGTCTCCTCTCCTCCAGTCCTCTCCCTAGTCTCCTCTCCTCCGGTCCTCTCCCTAGTCTCCTCTCCTCCAGTCCTCTCCCTAGTCTCCTCTCCTCCAGTCCTCTCCCTAGTCTCCTCTCCTCCGGTCCTCTCCCTAGTCTCCTCTCCTCCGGTCCTCTCCCTAGTCTCCTCTCCTCCAGTCCTCTCCCTAGTCTCCTCTCCTCCGGTCCTCTCCCTAGTCTCCTCTCCTCCAGTCCTCTCCCTAGGAACTGTTGGTGTCTCCTCTCCTCCAGTCCTCTCCCTAGTCTCCTCTCCTCCAGTCCTCTCCCTAGTCTCCTCTCCTCCAGTCCTCTCCCTAGTCTCCTCTCCTCCAGTCCTCTCCCTAGTCTCCTCTCCTCCAGTCCTCTCCCTAGTCTCCTCTCCTCCAGTCCTCTCCCTAGTCTCCTCTCCTCCAGTCCTCCTCTCCTCCAGTCCTCTCCCTAGTCTCCTCTCCTCCAGTCCTCTCCCTAGTCTCCTCTCCTCCAGTCCTCTCCCTAGTCTCCTCTCTTCCGGTCCTCTCCCTAGTCTCCTCTCCTCCGGTCCTCTCCCTAGTCTCCTCTCCTCCAGTCCTCTCCCTAGTCTCCTCTCCTCCAGTCCTCTCCCTAGTCTCCTCTCCTCCAGTCCTCTCCCTAGTCTCCTCTCCTCCAGTCCTCTCCCTAGTCTCCTCTCTTCCGGTCCTCTCCCTAGTCTCCTCTCCTCCGGTCCTCTCCCTAGTCTCCTCTCCTCCAGTCCTCTCCCTAGTCTCCTCTCCTCCAGTCCTCTCCCTAGTCTCCTCTCCTCCAGTCCTCTCCCTAGTCTCCTCTCCTCCGGTCCTCTCCCTAGGAACTGTTGGTGTCTCCTCTCCTCCAGCCCTCTCCCTAGTCTCCTCTCCTCCAGTCCTCTCCCTAGTCTCCTCTCCTCCAGTCCTCTCCCTAGTCTCCTCTCCTCCAGTCCTCTCCCTAGTCTCCTCTCCTCCAGTCCTCTCCCTAGTCTCCTCTCCTCCAGTCCTCTCCCTAGTCTCCTCTCCTCCAGTCCTCTCCCTAGTCTCCTCTCCTCCAGTCCTCCTCTCCTCCAGTCCTCTCCCTAGTCTCCTCTCCTCCAGTCCTCTCCCTAGTCTCCTCTCCTCCAGTCCTCTCCCTAGTCTCCTCTCTTCCGGTCCTCTCCCTAGTCTCCTCTCCTCCGGTCCTCTCCCTAGTCTCCTCTCCTCCAGTCCTCTCCCTAGTCTCCTCTCCTCCGGTCCTCTCCCTAGGAACTGTTGGTGTCTCCTCTCCCTAGTCTCCTCTCCTCCAGTCCTCTCCCTAGGAACTGTTGGTGTCTCCTCTCCTCCAGTCCTCTCCCTAGTCTCCTCTCCTCCAGTCCTCTCCCTCCAGCCCTCTCCCTAGTCTCCTCTCCTCCAGTCCTCTCCCTAGTCTCCTCTCCTCCAGTCCTCTCCTTAGTCTCCTCTCCTCCAGTCCTCTCCCTAGTCTCCTCTCCTCCAGTCCTCTCCCTAGTCTCCTCTCCTCCAGTCCTCTCCCTAGTCTCCTCTCCTCCAGTCCTCTCCCTAGTCTCCTCTCCTCCAGTCCTCCTCTCCTCCAGTCCTCTCCCTAGTCTCCTCTCCTCCAGTCCTCTCCCTAGTCTCCTCTCCTCCAGTCCTCTCCCTAGTCTCCTCTCTTCCGGTCCTCTCCCTAGTCTCCTCTCCTCCGGTCCTCTCCCTAGTCTCCTCTCCTCCAGTCCTCTCCCTAGTCTCCTCTCCTCCAGTCCTCTCCCTAGTCTCCTCTCCTCCAGTCCTCTCCCTAGTCTCCTCTCCTCCAGTCCTCTCCCTAGTCTCCTCTCTTCCGGTCCTCTCCCTAGTCTCCTCTCCTCCGGTCCTCTCCCTAGTCTCCTCTCCTCCAGTCCTCTCCCTAGTCTCCTCTCCTCCAGTCCTCTCCCTAGTCTCCTCTCCTCCAGTCCTCTCCCTAGTCTCCTCTCCTCCGGTCCTCTCCCTAGGAACTGTTGGTGTCTCCTCTCCTCCAGCCCTCTCCCTAGTCTCCTCTCCTCCAGTCCTCTCCCTAGTCTCCTCTCCTCCAGTCCTCTCCCTAGTCTCCTCTCCTCCAGTCCTCTCCCTAGTCTCCTCTCCTCCAGTCCTCTCCCTAGTCTCCTCTCCTCCAGTCCTCTCCCTAGTCTCCTCTCCTCCAGTCCTCTCCCTAGTCTCCTCTCCTCCAGTCCTCCTCTCCTCCAGTCCTCTCCCTAGTCTCCTCTCCTCCAGTCCTCTCCCTAGTCTCCTCTCCTCCAGTCCTCTCCCTAGTCTCCTCTCTTCCGGTCCTCTCCCTAGTCTCCTCTCCTCCGGTCCTCTCCCTAGTCTCCTCTCCTCCAGTCCTCTCCCTAGTCTCCTCTCCTCCGGTCCTCTCCCTAGGAACTGTTGGTGTCTCCTCTCCCTAGTCTCCTCTCCTCCAGTCCTCTCCCTAGGAACTGTTGGTGTCTCCTCTCCTCCAGTCCTCTCCCTAGTCTCCTCTCCTCCAGTCCTCTCCCTAGGAACTGTTGGTGTCTCCTCTCCTCCAGTCCTCTCCCTAGTCTCCTCTCCTCCAGTCCTCTCCCTAGGAACTGTTGGTGTCTCCTCTCCTCCAGTCCTCTCCTTAGTCTCCTCTCCTCTAGTCCTCTCCCTAGTCTCCTCTCCTCCAGTCCTCTCCCTAGTCTCCTCTCCTCCAGTCCTCTCCCTAGTCTCCTCTCCTCCAGTCCTCTCCCTAGGAACTGTTGGTGTCTCCTCTCCTCCAGTCCTCTCCTTAGTCTCCTCTCCTCCAGTCCTCTCCCTAGTCTCCTCTCCTCTAGTCCTCTCCCTAGTCTCCTCTCCTCCAGTCCTCTCCCTAGGAACTGTTGGTGTCTCCTCTCCTCCAGTCCTCTCCCTAGTCTCCTCTCCTCCAGTCCTCTCCCTAGGAACTGTTGGTGTCTCCTCTCCTCCAGTCCTCTCCTTAGTCTCCTCTCCTCCAGTCCTCTCCCTAGGAACTCTTGGTGTCTCCTCTCCTCCAGTCCTCTCCCTAGTCTCCTCTCCTCTAGTCCTCTCCCTAGTCTCCTCTCCTCCAGTCCTCTCCCTAGGAACTGTTGGTGTCTCCTGGATAAGGATCAATTGAGCCCTGGCACCAGCTAATATGTGGTAAAGTGTTGGAGAAATGGACTGAAGCTTTAACATGGAAAGGAAATGGATCCCATTACCTTGAGCTCTGGCTGCTAGTCTGCTCGCCTCATGTATGCGGGTTAGGGTTAGGGGGGGGGGGGGGGGGGGGGGGGAGAAGAGGGGGGGACAGTAGGAGCAGAAGAGGAGGGAGAGGAGAGAAAGGAGGGTAGAGATGAGAGGGAGGGGAAGAGAGCGAGAACAATATAGAGAAAGAGAAAGGGGGAGAGAGAGCCGAGATAGAGAAATACCCAGAAATAGATTGGGTAGAACTGGAAATGGATGATATGTCCCATACATCAATAGTAGGTCTGGAGGGATGATATGTCCCATACAGAAAGACTGTCAGCAGTAGATTTGAAGGGATGATATAGGCTTTGCTTGTTAAAACAAAGGTAACGTTCAAACAAACATGGTTTTCTTCCACCACAGATCCCATGTAATACACACACACACACACACACACACACACACACACACACACACACACACACACACCCCCCCCCCCCCCCCCCCCTATATTCCTAATGAGATCCTCATTGTTATCTATCGTTTATATATATATATATATTTCCACTCCCCCACAGAGCCAATCCACGGTCCCAGTCATCTAGAAGTCGTTGACGTCCAATCTAAACAAGTCACTGTTCGCTGGGAGCCTTTCGGCTACAACGTCACACGTTGCCATAGCTACAACCTGACGGTGCAGTACCGGTCCCGAGTGGCGGGGAAGGACGAGACCCGGGAGGAGGTGTGTTACGACACCCTGGGTCGCGACCCCCAGCACACCATCCACAACCTGACCCCCTACACCAACCTGTCAGTCAAACTGGTCCTCAAGAACCCAGAGGGGGTCAAAGAAAGCCCAGAGATGGAGCTACAGACGGATGAAGACGGTGAGCGTTATAATACCTTAGAATGGTTATAACGTGTTTGTGAAGGGTTACGAAGGTGTATAAAGGTGTTAAAGAACCCAGAGGGGGTCAAAGAAAGCCCAGAGATGGAGCTACAGACAAACAGGGACAGTGCAATCAAGTGTTATTCTGAGATTTAGCTGCAGACCGATTATCATGTATTGTAATATAAAGTGTTGATGAGTCTTAAAGGGATACTTCAGGATGTTGACAAGTGTTGATGAGTCTTAAAGGGATACTTCAGGATGTTGACAATGAGGCCCTTTGTCTACTTCCCCAGAGTCAGGTGAACTCCTGGATTCCATTTTTATGTCTCTGTGTCCAGTATGAAGGATGTTAGGTAGTTTCGCGAGCCAGTGCTAACTAGCGTTAGCATAGTGACTAGATGTCTATGGGTATCATTAATATTTCTCATTACGATTATATTTCCTCACATTTCTTCACCTTGTATTACTCCAGTGGTCCATTATATGTCAGTCTAAACACTGACTAGACCTGTCTAAAGACTGACTAGACCTAAACACTGACTAGACCTGTCTAAAGACTGATTAGACCTGTCTAAAGACTGACTGGACCTGTCTAAAGACTGACTAGACCTGTCTAAACACTGACTAGACCTGTCTAAAGACTGACTAGACCTGTCTAAACACTGACTAGACCTGTCTAAACACCGACTGGACCTGTCTAAAGACTGACTGGACCTGTCTAAACACTGACTAGACCTGTCTAAACACCGACTAGACCTGTCTAAAGACCGACTAGACCTGTCTAAAGACCGACTAGACCTGTCTAAAGACCGACTAGACCTGTCTAAACACCGACTAGACCTGTCTAAACACCGACTAGACCTGTCTAAAGACTGACTAGATGTCTCAAAGTCCCAGGAATACACTGAGGTATTATCAAATGAACTAGCTAAAGTCTCAGGGAAGGGAATTTTGTCTTTTTTTTCATCCAATTTGTTTACTTAAATCCAATAACATGGTGAAATGTTTTGTTGATTTCACGTTGAATTCAGGTTAGTTGACAACTCAAAAGCAGACGTTGAAATAACGTCTGTATTCACGTGAGATGATGTAACGACGCGCTTAGGGAACATTCTTTCTACGTGCTTGTAGAAAGAAAAATACCGAAGAAAAATACCGAATGTATCTGCTACGGTCATCATAATGCTTAAGTTACATCGCAATTAGTGGGACGAATTAGTGAATCAGAATCGGACTGCTTCTGTAAACGCAGCCTATGTGTAATGAAGCTTTCTGTTTCTCGTGTGTTTGTTCTGGTCCAGTCCCCCTCAGTACCAGGAGCGGTCCCTCTGGAGCAAGGACGGGTAACTGGCGGGCCGCGCGTTGAGAGTTAGAATTATAGAAACACAAGGTGTAATTTCAGAATGTGGTTGTGTATCAGCAGTCACTCAATTAGCCCATGTCAGGAAGTTTTTGGGGATTTGATAAGTTAGTCGAGTTGCCAGATATCTAAACTTTTAGTAAGCATGGTCGAATTACTGCAAACATTTGCCTCTACCCTATGACAAAATGAGTAGAATTGCATGAAATTAGTTATAAAATCGAATGTGGGTATGCAGACCCACGAGCCACTGATCACTGCTCGTGAGTTCGTTTTTTTTCTCTTTTGTGTCCCCCAAACCCCCCCCCATCAAAGTTACCCATCCCTGCTCTAGAGTCGTTCCAGGTGAGTGCCTATAAGCAGGGAGGGTGCTTCTCATGTGTTCGTTCTGGTCCTGTCCCTCCTCAGTACCTGGAGCGGTTCCTCTGGAGTCCATCCAGGGCAGTGCTTACGAAGAGAAGATGATCCTGAAATGGAGAGAACCAGCCCAGACCTACGGAATCATCACTCAGTACGAGGTGAAAAAAGGAATTGATTGATTTAATTCATTAGATGACGGCAAATATCGCATCCTTGAAAACACAACACGTTTCTTCTTTAACACTCATGTCTTGTGGTACTGTGAAGATTCTCATCAATTCAGTTTATTGTGCACCTTGCTTGGAGAACGACTTTGTCCATGAAGACTGCCCAAATGTGCCTAATTTGTTTATTAATAACTTTTCATGTTCAAACATTGTGCACTCTCCTCAAACAATAGAATGTTATTATTTCACTGTAATAGCTACTGTAAATTGGACAGTGCAGTTAGATTGACAAGAATTTAAGCTTTCTGCCAATATTAGATGCGACCTCATGCTAATCGCATTAGCCTACGTTAGCTAAACCGTCCCGTGGAAGGGACACCGATCCCGAAGAAGTTTTAATAACTCTCTATATATCATGTCCATATACTATAGGTTAACTGTCTATATCATATCCATACTACAGGTTAACTTTGTCTATATATCATATCCATACTATAGGTTAACTCTCTATATATCATATCCATACTACAGGTTAACTCTCTATATATCATGTCCATACTATCCAAAAACAGAAGCGAAGGATTCGACTACTGCTTTGCTTCCCTACTGAAGGCAGCCGGTGGCAAAGTTGCCAGAGTAAATTATTAGAAAATGTTATTGTCACGATTGTCGTCGGTTAAGGAGGACCAAAACGCAGCAGGAATGTTGACACTCATCTTGTGTATTTATTTACCAACTAAGTGGACATCAAAACAACAAAACGAAAACGAACTTACGAACACCGAAACAGTCTTGAAAGGCACACTCTGCAAAACAAGAAACAATCTCCCACAAATGACAAACACAAACACACCCTAATATATGGGACTCTCAATCAAAGGCAAAAGGGAAAACACCTGCCTTCAATTGAGAATCCCAACCCCAATTAACCAACCATAGAAACACACTTACTAGACTACACATAGAAATACATAAACATAGACCATAAACCAAAAACCCGGAAATACTAAATCAAACACCCTTTTACCAAAACACCACCCCGAACCACATAAAACAAATACCCTCTGCCACGTCCTGACCAAACTACAATAACAATTAACCCTTAAACTGGCCAGGACGTGACAGTTATATTGATTTAATTCAAGTTCGCTAACGTTATCTAGATTGTGAGGTTGTGATAATAACGTTAGCTAGACCTACTAGTATACTAGTTACGTTCTGTCTCCTAGAGATGAACGTACTTTGGTGCGAAAAGTGCAAATCAATCCCAGAACAACAGCAAAGGACCTTGTGAAGATGCTGGAGGAAACAGGTACAAAGGTATCTATATCCACAGTAAAACGAGTTCTATATTGACAAAACCTGAAAGGCCGCTCAGCAAGGAAGAAGCCACTGCTCCAAAATCGTCATAAAAAAGCCAGACTTCGGTTTGCAACTGCTCATGGGGAAAAAGATTGTACTTTTTGGAGAAATGTCCTCTTGTCTGATGAAACAAAAATAGAACTGTTTGATCAAAATGACCATCATTATCTTTGGAGGAAAAATGGGGAGGCTTGCAAGCCGAAGAACACCATCCTAATCGTGAAACACGGGGGTGGCAGCATCATGTTGTGGGGGTGCTTTGCTGCAGGAGGGACTGGTGCACTTCACAAAATAGATGGCATCATGAGAAGGGAAAATTATGTGGATATATTGAAGCAAAATCTCAAGACATCAGTCAGGAAGTTAAAGCATGCTTGCAAATGGGTCTTCCAAATGGACAATGACCCCAAGCATACTTCCAAAGTTGTGGCAAAATGGCTTAAGGACAACAAAGTCAAGGTATTGGAGTGGCCATCACAAAGCCCTGACCTCAATCCTATAGAAAATGTGTTGGCAGAACTGAAAAGGCGTGTGCGAGCAAGGAGGCCTACAAACCTGACTCAGTTACACCATCTCTGTCAGGAGGAATGGGCCAAAATTCACCCAACTTATTGTGAGAAGCTTGTGGAAGGCTACGCGAAATGTTTGACCCAAGTTAATCAATTTAAAGGCAATGCTACCAAATGCTAATTGAGTGTATGTAAACTTCTGACCATCTGGGAATGTGATGAAAGAACTAAAAGCTCAAATAAATCATTCTCTCTACTATTATTCTTACATTTCACATTCTTAAAATAAAGTGGTGATTCTAACTGACCTAAGACAGGGGAATTTTTACTAGGATTAAATGTCAGGAATTGTGAAAAACTGAGTTTAAATGTATTTGGCTAAGGTGTACGTAAACTTCCGACTTGAACTGTATAATGATAACTATAGGCTATATAACTATAACGATAACTATAGGCTATATACCTATTATGCTAACTATAGGCTATATACCTATTATGCTAACTATAGGCTATATAACTTCAATGATAACTATAGGCTATATACCTATTATGCTAACTATAGGCTATATACCTATTATGCTAACTATAGGCTATATACCTATTATGCTAACTATAGGCTATATAACTTCAATGATAACTATAGGCTATATACCTATTATGCTAACTATAGGCTATATAACTATAACGATAACTATAGGCTATATACCTATTATGCTAACTATAGGCTATATAACTATAACGATAACTATAGGTTATATACCTATTATGCTAACTATAGGCTATATACCTATTTTGCTAACTATAGGCTATATAACTTCAATGATAACTATAGGCTATATACCTATTATGCTAACTATAGGCTATATAACTATAACGATAACTATAGGCTATATACCTATTATGCTAACTATAGGCTATATAACTATAACGATAACTATAGGCTATATACCTATTATGCTAACTATAGGCTATATAACTATAACGATAACTATAGGCTATATACCTATTATGCTAACTATAGGCTATATACCTATTATGCTAACTATAGGCTATATACCTATTATGCTAACTATAGGCTATATAACTATAACGATAACTATAGGCTATATACCTATTATGCTAACTATAGGCTATATACCTATTATGCTAACTATAGGCTATATACCTATTATGCTAACTATAGGCTATATAACTATAACGATAACTATAGGCTATATACCTATTATGCTAACTATAGGCTATATACCTATTATGCTAACTATAGGCTATATAACTTCAATGATAACTATAGGCTATATAACTTCAACGATAACTATAGGCTATATAACTATAAAACATTTGTGAGCATCCACACTAGAGGAAAGTCTATCTTTCTACGGTCCTACACCTGTCAATCAACTGATCAACGCATCATACTACCCGTATTAATGTAATACCTTCCCTAAATATCTATGGTAAAAATGTACAGATATCGGATCTTAATTTGATCACCCTGTTGCAGGAGAACTTTCCTGCAATTCAGGAAATGTAAAACTTGTAGTGTATTTCCACTTTTACATTTCAGGCTTGGTTTTCCCTTAAGAAAAATCTATCAACCCCACCAAAAAAGGCCATTAATTATAATCCACATAATAATTTGGCTAATTTCCTGTTGCTGCAGGAATATTTTCCTCTCTCTCAAGCATGAGCTATCACTACTATCACTATAATAACTGCAATACTGTACATAACGATCACCACTATCACTATAATAACTGCAATACTGTATATAACGTAATTATAAAGCTTCTCATTCTGTATCATTTACTTGTCCAACCAACACAGACATGTGATTATGTCCAGCACCCTAACAAAAGCTCAATTTACATTTTCCCAGCTAGGAAACATTATAAGCATTCATGTGCACAATTAATCCGTTTTTAGTTTTCCTTCCCTTCTGTCATCATGTCAGTGTCATTTTAATCTCTCTCTCCACTCTCTCTCCTCTCTCTCTATCTCTCTCCGCTCTCTCTTCTCCACTCTCTCTCTATCTATCTCTCTCTACTCTCTCTCCTCTCTCTCTCTCTATCTCTCTCTCCACTCTCTCTCTCTCTCTCTCTCTCTCTCTCTCTCTCTCTCTCTCTCCACTCTCTCTCTATCTCTCTCTCCACTCTCTCTCTCTCTCTCTCTCTCTCTCTATCTATCTCTCTCCACTCTCTCTATCTATCTCTATCTCTCTCCACTCTCTCTCTATCTATCTCTATCTCTCTCCACTCTCTCTCTCTATCTCTCTCCGCTCTCTCTTCTCCATCTATCTCTCCTCTCTATCTCTCTCTCTGCTCTCTCTTCTCCACTCTCTCTCTATCTATCTCTCTCCACTCTCTCTTCTCCTCTTTCTCTTCTTTCTATGTTATAGGATTTGGCATCACAGCAGACTCATTCCACCAGACAAAGACCAAATAACACACACACACACACACACACACACACACACACACACACACACACACACACACACACACACACACACACACACACACACACACACACACACACACACACACACACCACCCCCGACTCATTCCACACACAGACAAAGAACAAAGACAAAATGAGAAGAAGCCTCCAAGCATTTCAGAAACTTGATGGACACAAATTATGCAGCACTCCAAACTGTTCCTTTGTGAATTGAAATTGGAATTATAATGAATGTTTTTCTACTATGGGGAGGAAGCAGGAGCGTTGTCTTATAGTGGGCTTTTATACATTATACACAGAGCCTTCAGAAAGTATTCATACCCCTTGACTTATTCTACATTAACAGCGATGATATTCGATAAACAACTAGACTACAGAAAGTAAACGGTGATGATAGTAGATTAACAACGATTTTAGCAGGTTCTGTCTTGCTACCCTTTGCAATGTAAATTATATGACATAAATTATATAAATTATATGTACATTTTTCCACCTTGTCCCCCCTTTTTTTTTTTTTTATCTCAACCCAAAACATTGCCAACTTATTTCCACAAGGTCCAAACCTCTTGACAAGATTGCTTGTGTAGTTGACACTGTCTTTAGAACAGTTTGGGGCGGCAGGTAGCCTAGTGGTTAGAGCGTTGGACTAGTAACCGAAAGGTTGCACGATCGAATCCCCAAACTTACAAGGTGAAAATGTGTCGTTCTGCCCCTGAACAAAGCAGCACTGTTCCTAGCCCGTCATTGAAAATAATAATTTGTTCTTAACTGACACCCCTAGTTAAATAAAGGTATATAAAAAAAAAGGTGACTATGCCAATCTCATTGTCCACAGATCTTCTACAAGCAGATTGCAGTCTCTCCGTGTGCATGTACAGTACACTGTCGAGGTATAGAAACAGACCAAAATAACTATCATGTTCCCTATGTCTGTTTGTCTTGTCTCTCTGTCTCTCTCTCTGTCTGTCTGTCTCCAGATCTCCTACAAGACGGTGAGCTCCTTTGACCCAGAGCTGGATCTGTCTAACCAGAGTGGGAAGGTCCTGAAACACAGCAATGAGACCAGCCACATCTTCCTGGGGCTGTACCCAGGATCCACGTACTCATTCACCCTCCGAGCCTCTACCGCCAAGGGATATGGTCCACCAGTCATCACACAGTTCACCACCAAGATATCAGGTCAGTCCCTAGCTCCTAGACACCTAGCTCCTAGACACCTAGACACCTACCTCCTAGACACCTAGCTCCTAGACACCTAGACACCTAGCTCCTAGACACCTAGCCCCTGGACACCTAGCTCCTAGCACCTAGACACCTAGCTCCTAGACACCTAGCCCCTAGACACCTAGCTCCTAGACACCTAGCCCCTAGACACCTAGCTCCTAGACACCTAGCCCCTAGACGCCTAGCTTCTAGACACCTAGCCACTAGACACCTAGCTCCTAGTCACCTAGCCCCTAGACACCTAGCTCCTAGTCACCTAGCACCTAGACACCTAGCTCCAAGCCTCTTAGCTCCTAGCACCTAGCCCCTAGACGCCTAGCTCCTAGACACCTAGCCCCTAGACACCTAGCACCTAGACACCTAGCTCCTAGACACCTAGCCCCTAGACACCTAGCTCCTAGTCACCTAGCCCCTAGACACCTAGCTCCTAGTCACCTAGCACCTAGACACCTAGCTCCAAGCCTCTTAGCTCCTAGCACCTAGACACCTAGCCCCTAGACACCTAGCCCCTAGACACCTAGCTCCTAGTCACCTAGCTCCTAGTCACCTAGCACCTAGACACCTAGCTCCAAGCCTCTTAGCTCCTAGCACCTAGCCCTAGACACCTAGCCCCTAGACACCTAGCCCCTAGACACCTAGACACCTAGACACCTAGACACCTAGCCCCTAGACACCTAGCTCCTAGACACCTAGCCACTAGACACCTAGCCCCTAGACACCTAGCTCCTAGACACCTAGCTCCTAGACACCTAGCCCCTAGACACCTAGCCCCTAGACACCTAGCTCCTAGACACCTAGCCCCTAGACACCTAGCCCCTAGACACCTAGACACCTAGCCCCTAGCCCCTAGACACCTAGACACCTAGACACCTAGCCCCTAGACACCTAGACACCTAGCCCCTAGACACCTAGACACCTAGCCCCTAGACACCTAGACACCTAGCCCCTAGACACCTAGCTCCTAGACACCTAGACACCTAGCTCCTAGACACCTAGACACCTAGCCCCTAGACACCTAGCTCCTAGACACCTAGCCCCTAGACACCTAGCCCCTAGACACCTAGCCCCTAGACACCTAGCTCCTAGACACCTAGCTCCTAGACACCTAGCCACCTAGCCCCTAGACACCTAGCCCCTAGACACCTAGCCCCTAGACACCTAGCTCCTAGACATCTAGCCCCTATACACCTAGCCCCTAGACACCTAGCTCCTAGACACCTAGCTCCTAGACACCTAGCCCCTAGACACCTAGCCCCTAGCCCCTAGACGCCTAGCCCCTAGCCCCTAGACACCTAGCCCCTAGCCCCTAGCCCCTAGACACCTAGCCCCTAGATACCTAGCCCCTAGACACCTAGACACCTAGCCCCTAGACACCTAGCCCCTAGACACCTAGCTCCTAGACACCTAGCCCCTAGACACCTAGCTCCTAGACACCTAGCCCCTAGACACCTAGCCCCTAGACACCTAGACACCTAGCCCCTAGCCACCTAGCCCCTAGACGTCTAGCCCCTAGCCCCTAGACACCGAGCCCCTAGCCCCTAGCCCCTAGACACCTAGCCCCTAGACACCTAGCCCCTAGACACCTAGCTCCTAGACACCTAGCTCCTAGACACCTAGCCCCTAGACACCTAGCCTCTAGACACCTAGCCCCTAGACACCTAGCTCCTAGCCCCTAGCCCCTAGACGCCTAGCCCCTAGCCCCTAGCACCTAGACACCTAGCCCCTAGACACCTAGCCCCTAGACACCTAGCCTCTAGACACCTAGCCCCTAGACACCTAGCTCCTAGACACCTAGCCCCTAGACACCTAGCTCCTAGACACCTAGCCCCTAGACACCTAGCCCCTAGACACCTAGCCCCTAGACACCTAGCCTCTAGCCCCTAGACACCTAGCTCCAAGACACCTAGCCCCTAGCCCCTAGACACCTAGCCCCTAGACACCTAGCCCCTAGACACCTAGCCCCTAGCCCCTAGACACCTAGCCCCTAGACACCTAGCCCCTAGACACCTAGCCTCTAGCCCCTAGACACCTAGCTCCTAGACACCTAGCCCCTAGCCCCTAGACGCCTAGCCCCTAGCCCCTAGACACCTAGCCCCTAGCCCCTAGCCCCTAGACACCTAGCCCCTAGATACCTAGCCCCTAGATACCTAGCCCCCTAGCCCCTAGACACCTAGCCCCTAGACACCTAGCCCCTAGACACCTAGCCCCTAGTCACCTAGACACCTAGCCCCTAGACACCTAGACACCTAACCCCTAGACACCTAGCCCCCTAGCCCCTAGCCCCCTAGCCCCTAGACGCCTAGCCCCTAGACACCTAGCCCCTAGACACCTAGCCCCTAGACACCTAGCCCCTAGACACCTAGCCTCTAGCCCCTAGACACCTAGCTCCTAGACACCTAGCCCCTAGCCCCTAGACACCTAGCCCCTAGACACCTAGCCCCTAGACACCTAGCCCCTAGCCTCTAGCCCCTAGACACCTAGCCCCTAGACACCTAGCCCCTAGACACCTAGCCTCTAGACACCTAGCCCCTAGACACCTAGCTCCTAGACACCTAGCCCCTAGACACCTAGCTCCTAGACACCTAGCCCCTAGATACCTAGCCCCTAGACACCTAGCCTCTAGCCCCTAGACACCTAGCTCCTAGACACCTAGCTCCTAGACACCTAGCCCGTAGACACCTAGCTCCTAGACACCTAGCCTCTAGCCCCTAGACACCTAGCCTCTAGCCCCTAGCCCCTAGCCCCTAGACACCTAGCTCCTAGACACCTAGCCCGTAGACACCTAGCCCCTAGACACCTAGACTCTAGCCCCTAGACACCTAGCCTCTAGCCCCCTAGCCCCTAGACACCTAGCCTCTAGCCCCTAGACACCTAGCCTCTAGCCCCTAGCCCCTAGCCCCTAGACACCTAGCCTCTAGCCCCTAGACACCTAGACCTTGATCCCAGGAGACTGAGGTAGTATGTTCATGTTGTCCTTCTAGCTCCCTCCATGCCAGCCTATGTTCATGTTGTCCTTCTAGCTCCCTCCATGCCAGCCTATGTTCATGTTGTCCTTCTAGCTCCCTCCATGCCAGCCTATGACCAGGAGACATCTCTGAACCAGACAGACAGCACAGTGACTGTCCTGCTGAAACCTGCACAGAGCCGAGGGGCACCTGTCAGGTAGGATGGTACACACACACACACACACACACACACACACACACACACACACACACACACACACACAACACACACACACACACACACACACACACACACACACACACACACAACACAATCCATAGAGAGTGTAATTGTTCTACAATGTTCCTGATCTTGGATTATAAATAAAGGTTTTTATACTTTATCATCTAATCTGAGTCCTTTTGAGATGAATGATACCAGCCTGCAGGTCCTCAGTCAGTCAACTCACGTTTACCCAGTGTTTAGCTGCCCTGACTAATGCCTGAACATTTACCCAGCGTTTAGCTGCCCTGAATAATGCCTGAACATTTACCCAGTGTTTAGCTGCCCTGACTAATGCCTGAACATTTACCCAGCGATAAGCTGCCCTGACTAATGCCTGAACATTTACCCAGTGTTTAGCTGCCCTGACTAATGCCTGAACATTTACCCAGCGTTTAGCTGCCCTGACTAATGCCTGAACATTTACCCAGTGTTTAGCTGCCCTGACTAATGCCTGAACATTTACCCAGCGTTTAGCTGCCCTGACTAATGCCTGCACATTTACCCAGCGTTTAGCTGCCCTGACTAATGCCTGAACATTTTCCCAGCGTCTAGCTGTCCTGACTAATGCCTGAACATTTACCCAGTGTTTTCAGACATTTTTGCAAATTTCTATAAAAAAAACTACTGAAATACCTTATTTACATAAGTATTCAGACACTTTGCTATTAGACTCGAAATTGAGCTCAGGTGCATCCTGTTTCCATTGATCATCCTTGAGATGTTTCTACAACTTGATTGGATTCCACCTGTGGTAAATGCAATGGATTGGACATGATTTGGAAAGGCACAGACCTGTCTATATAAGGTCCCACAGTTGACAGCGCATGTCAGAGCAAAAACCAAGTCATGAGGTGAAAAGAATTGTCCGTAGAGGTCCGAGACAGGATTGTATCGAGGCACAAATCTGGGGAAGGGTACCAAAACATTTCTGCAGCATTGAAGGTCTCCAAGAACACAGTGGCCTCCATCATTCTTAAATGGAAGAAGTTTGGAACCACCAAGACTCTTCCTAGAGCTGGCCGCCTGGCCAAACTGAGCAATCGGGGGAGAAGGGTCTTGGTCAGGGAGGTGAAGAACCCGACAGTCACTCTGACAGAGCTCCAGAGTTCCTCTTTGGAGATGGGAGAACCTTCCAGAATGACAACCATCTCTGCAGCACTCCAGCAAACAAGCCTTTATGGTAGAGTGGCCAGATGGAAGCCACTCCTCAGTAAAAGGCACATGACAGCCCGCTTGGAGTTTGCCAAAAGGCATCTAAAGGAATCTCAGCCCATTAGAAACAAGATTATCTGGTCTGATGAAACCAAGCACATAGCCAAGACAACGCAGGAGTGGCTTCGGGACAAGTCTCTGAATGTCCTTGAGTGGTCCAGCCAGAGCCTGGACTTAAACTCGATCGAACATCTCTGGAGAGACCTGAACATAGCCGTGCAGCAACGCTCCCCATCCAACCTGACAGAGCTTGACAGGATCTGCAGAGAAGAATGGGAGAAACTCCCTAAATACAGCTGTGCCAAGCTTGTAGCGTCATACCCAAAAAGACTTGAGGCTGTAATCGCTGCCAAAGGTGCTTCAACAAAGTACTGATTTGATACATTTAATATATTTGCAAACATTTCTAAAATTATGTTTTTGCTTTGTCCTTATGGGGTATTGTGTGTAAATTGATGAGCTAATTTTTTTTTATTTAATCAATTTTAGAATAAGGTTGTAACGTAACAAAATGTGGAAAAAGTCAAGGGGTCTGAATACTTTCCAAATGCACTGCCAAACTGGATCAGGACATCTACTGCTTTCTCAGTCAGGCAGGAGACCGCTTTCTGCTGTAGATAAGCAACCCAGAACTGTGTGAGTGTATTGCATTTGTATTGTATTTATTATGGATCCACATTAGTTCCTGCCAAGGCAGCAGCTACTCTTCCTGGGGTTTATTATGGATCCACATTAGTTCCTGCCAAGGCAGCAGCTACTCTTCCTGGGGTTTATTATGTATCCACATTAGTTCCTGCCAAGGCAGCAGCTACTCTTCCTGGGGTTTATTATGGATCCACATTAGTTCCTGCCAAGGCAGCAGCTACTCTTCCTGGGGTTTATTATGGATCCACATTAGTTCCTGCCAAGGCAGCAGCTACTCTTCCTGGGGTTTATTATGGATCCACATTAGTTCCTGCCAAGGCAGCAGCTACTCTTCCTGGGGTTTATTATGGATCTCCATTTAGTTACTGCCAAGGCAGCAGCTACTCTTCCTGGGGTTTATTATGGATACCCATTAGTTCCTGCCAAGGCAGCAGCTACTCTTCCTGGGGTTTATTATGGATCTCCATTTAGTTCCTGCCAAGGCAGCAGATACTCTTCCTGGGGTTTATTATGGATCCCCATTAGTTCCTGCCAAGGCAGCAGCTACTCTTCCTGGGGTTTATTATGGATCTCCATTTAGTTCCTGCCAAGGCAGCAGCTACTCTTCCTGGGGTTTATTATGGATCTCCATTTAGTTCCTGTCAAGACAGCAGCTACTCTTCCTGGGGTTTATTATGGATCTCCATTTAGTTCCTGCCAATGCAGCAGCTACTCTTCCTGGGGTTTATTATGGATCCCCATTAGTTCCTGCCAATGCAGCAGCTACTCTTCCTGGGGTTTATTATGGATCTCCATTTAGTTCCTGCCAAGGCAGCAGCTACTCCTCCTGGGGTCTAAAACACATTAAGGCACTTACATTACACATAAAACAAAATATAAAACAGTAAGTCATATAACATTATTACACCGCTAGATATCTACAACACACAGTGTGTTTGCCTCGAAAAGCATCTCATTGCTTGCAGTGTCACTAAGGCCTCACTAAGGTCTCTTCTTCATCAGATTCACCACCTTTACGACTGAGTCGAAACCAGCCCCTAGGTTAGGTTGTAATGCTTTGCTGGCCAAAGGCTCCCTGTGTAGAATACAATGCGTCAGCTTCACGTTGGGCACTACTCTGTCGGACATGAGCTATGAATACAGAGTTGCACCCAGGCATGCATCTTGCTCCATCAGTGCAAATACCAACACAATTTGCCCAGTCAAGTTGTATGTTTTTTTTCAAATGAGTGTCAACCACCTTGAAAATGTCCTCTCCCCCTTGTTGTTGTTTGTAAATGGTCAAAGTAAAGAAATTCCTCCTGGATTCCTCCTGAATTCTTCCTGAATTCCTCCTGGAATCCTCCTGGATTCCTCCTGACTTCCTCCTGGATTCCTCCTGAACTCCTACTGGAATCCTCCTGGATTCCTCCTGGAATCCTACTGGATTCCTCCTGAATTCCTCCTGATATCCTCCTGAACTCGTACTGAATTTCTCATGGTTTCCTCCTGAACTCCTACTGAATTCCTCCTGGATTCCTCCTGAATTCCTCCTGGATTCCTCCTGAATTCCTCCTGATATCCTCCTGGATTCCTCCTGAACTCGTACTGAATTTCTCCTGGTTTCCTCCTGAACTCCTACTGAATTCCTCCTGGATTCCTCCTGGATTCCTCCTGAATTCCTCCTGATATCCTCCTGGATTCCTCCTGGATTCCTCCTGAATTCCTCCTGATATGCTCCTGGATTCCTCCTGGATTCCTCCTGAATTCTTCCTGAATTCCTCCTGGATTCCTCCTGGATTCCTCCTGAACTCCTAATGGAATCCTCCTGGATTCCTCCTGACTTCCTCCTGGATTCCTCCTGAACTCCTACTGGAATCCTCCTGGATTCCTCCTGGAATCCTCCAGGATCCCTCCTGGATTCCTCCTGAATTCCTCCTGGATTCCTCCTGAATTCCTCCTGATATCCTCCTGGATTCCTCCTGAACTCGTACTGAATTTCTCCTGGTTTCCTCCTGAACTCCTACTGAATTCCTCCTGGATTCCTCCTGGATTCCTCCTGAATTCCTCCTGATATCCTCCTGGATTCCTCCTGGATTCCTCCTGAATTCCTCCTGATATGCTCCTGGATTCCTCCTGGATTCCTCTTGAATTCCTCCTGATATCCTCCTGGATTCCTCCTGAACTCGTACTGAATTCCTCCTGGTTTCCTCCTGAACTCCTACTGAATTCCTCCAGGATTCCTCCTGGATTCCTCCTGGATTCCTCCTGAATTCCTCCTGGATTCCTCCTGGATTCCTCCTGAATTCCTCCTGGATTCCTCCAGGATTCCTCCTGGATTCCTCCTGGATTCCTCCTGGATTCCTCCAGGATTCCTCCTGGATTCCTCCTGGATTCCTCCAGGATTCCTCCTGGATTCCTCCTGGATTCCTCCTGGATATCATAATACATATCTTCCGTATACCGTCAACTGTGGAATTCCAGCCACATCCGCTGACTCATCTAACTGAAGAGAGCATGTCTTGTTCCGCTTCATTTATTTATTTTTTTATTCCAGATGTTTGTATGTCAGCTGATCTTATTCTAGTGTCCACTGTGTCATTGGAAACTGGGACTGATTCCACTTTTATCTGCTGCCTCCTCACCCAAGAGTGACACTGAGACATCACTCAGGCACGGTTCAATGATCTCATCTCCTATATTGTGGGGCTCCTTTGCCTTGGCTATATTTAGGCTCACATTGTCTGAAGCTTTGAGAATAGCTCTGTTCCCTTTGAATGCCTGTTAGAGGGGCAGAACAATGAACTATCATGTTAAATAAAACATCTAAATATGACCTACTCTTGATTTATCTTATCAGCTGTGTGTGTGTGTGTGTGTGTGTGTGTGTGTGTGTGTGTGTGTGTGTGTGTGTGTGTGTGTGTGTGTGTGTGTGTGTGTGTGTGTGTGTGTGTCTGTGTGTCTCGTGTGGGTGTGTGTGTGGGGGTGTGTGTGGGGGGTGTGTGTGTGTGTCTGTGTGTCTGTGTGGGTGTGTGTGGGGGTGTGTGTTTGTGTCTGTTCTGGTCTACATTTTGGTATTTTATTAGGATCCCCATTAGTTGTTGGGAAAGCAGCAGCTACTCTTCCTGGGGTTCCACACAAAACATGAAACATAATACAGAACCTTAGACAAGAACAGCTCAAAGACAGAACTACATACAGTTGAAGTCGGAAGTTTACATACACCTTATCCAAATACATTTAAACTCAATTTTTCACAATTCCAGACATTTAATCCTAGTAAAAATTCCCCTGTCTTAGGTCAGTTAGGATCACCACTTTATTTTAAGAATGTGAAATGTCAGAATAATAGTAATAATAAGAGAATGATTTATTTCAGCTTTTATTTCTTTCATCACATTCCCAGTGGGTCAGATGTTTACATACACTCAATTAGTATTTGGTAGCATTGCCTTTAAATTGTTTAACTTGGGTCAAATGTTTCAGGTAGCCTTCCACAAGCTTTCCACAATAAGTTGGGTGAATTCCGGCCCATTCCTCCTGACAGAGCTGGTGTAACTGAGTCAGGTTTGTAGGCCTCCTTGCTCGCGCACGCTTTTTCAGTTCTGCCCACAGATTTTCTATAGGATTGAGGTCAGGGCTTTGTGATGGCCACTCCAATACCTTGCCTGTGTTGTCCTTAAGCCATTTTGCCACAACTTTGGAAGTATTCTTGGGGTCATTGTCCATTTGGAAGACCCATTTGCGACCAAGCTTTAACTTCCTGACTGATGTCTTGAGATGTTGCTTCAATATATCCACCTAGTTTTCCCATCTCATGATGCCATCTATTTTGTGAAGTGCACCAGTCCATCCTGCAGCAGAGCACCCCCACAACATGATGCTGTCACCCCCGTGCTTCACGGTTGGGATGGTGTTCTTCGGCCTGCATGCGCACCCCTTTTTCCTCCAAATAAAATGATGGTCATTATGGACCAAACAGTTCTAATTTTGTTTCATCAGACCAGAGGACATTTCTCCAAAAGGTACGATCTTTGTCCCCATGTGCAGTTGCAAACCATAGTCTGGATTTTTTATGCGCGTTGGCTTCTTCCTTGCTGAGCGGCCTTTCAGGTTATGTCGATATAGGACTCGTTTTACTGTGGATATAGATACCTTTGTACCTGTTTCCTCCAGCATCTTCACAAGGTCCTTTGCTGTTGTTCTGGGATTTATTTGCACTTTATGCACCAAAGTACATTCATCTCTAGGAGACAGAACGCGTCTCCTTCCTGAGCGGTATGACGGCTGCGTGGTCCCATGGTGTTTATACTTGTGTTCCATTGTTTGTACAGATGAGTGTGGTACCTTCAGGCGTTTGGAAATTGCTCCCAAGGATGAACGAGACTTGTGGAGGTCTACAATTTTTTTTCTGAGACCTTGGCTGATTTCTCTTGATTTTCCCATGATGTCAAGCAAAGAGGCACTGAGTTTGAAGGTAGGCCTTGAAATACATCCACAGGTACACCTCCAATTGACTCAAATTATGTCAATTAGCCTATCAGAAGCTTCTAAAGCCATGACATCATTTTCTGGAATTTTCCAAGCTGTTTAAAGGCACCAGTCAACTTAGTGTATGTAAACTTCTGACCCACTGGAATTGTGATACTGTCACGATAGTCGAAGGGATTAGACCAAGGCGCAGCGGGTTGCGTGCTCATCATTATTTTATTTATATGTGAACACGAAAAAAAACAAGAAACAAAGAAACGACAGTACGACAGTTTCCAAAACAGCAGTGCAAAAAACAACTACCCACAAAGGACAGGTGAAAACAGGGCTACCTAAGTATGACTCCCAATCAGCAACAACGATGTACAGCTGTTCCTGATTGAGAGCCATACCAGGCCAAACAAAGAAAATACACAACATAGAAACCCTAGAATACAAAACAAGAACATAAACCAAAAACCCCGGAACACATAAATCCAACACCCCTCTTCATACACACACACACCCCGAACCATATAAAACAAATACCCCCTGACCAAACTACAATAACCAATAACCCCTTATACTGGTCAGGACTTGACAGATACATTAAATTATAAGTGAAATAATCTGTCTGTAAACAATTGTTGGAAAAATTACTTGTGTCATGCACAAAGTAGATGTCCTAACCGACTTGCCAAAACTATAGTTTGTTAACAAGAAATGTGTGGAGTGGTTGAAAAAACGAGTTTTAATGACTCCAACCTAAGTGTATGTAAACTTCCGACTTCAACTGAACATTTTTAAAAAGGCACACGTAGCCTACATATCAATGCATACACACAAACTATCTAGGTCAAGTAGGGGAGAGGCAAGGTGTTGCTTTGTCTGTTTTTTGAAAACAGGTTTGCGGTTTGATGTGTTAAATATTTTTTTTCCAGTTCAGAATAAAACTGATTAATTGTATTTTAACAGCAATGGTTCCAACCTAGACACAGTTTTCAACAATCATTTCTACAGTGAGATGTACAATAGGCCTGATCATGTTTCATATGTACTGTTACTAAGGGTTGCACTATCACTAGCTAGCTAGCTTGTTTTGGCTAACGTTAGCTATTTAGCTATTAGCTGTGTACAAGGGGATTGCTTGAAAGAGCAATCCCACATCTACTACAATGAGAGATAGTGCTCCCTTATTTCTGCTTATAATCCCCTGTTATACAATGACAACAATGCCTTGCTAGCTGACTTACTCTTCCACTGTCGAAGTTGTTTCCTTTAGTTTTCTGCTCTGTTCTGAAAGAACTCCCTGGGTTAATCGTCATCAAATCAAATCACATTTATTTATAATAGCCCATCTTACATCAGCTGATATCTCAAAGTGCTTTACAGAAACCCAGCCTAAAACCCCCAAACAGCAAGCAATGCAGGTATAGAAGCACGGTGGCTAGGGGGAAAAACTCCCTAGAAAGGCCAAAACTTAGGAAGAAACCTAGAGAGGAACCAGGCTATGAAGGGTGGTCCATTTTGTAGATTTTAGGTCAGGATGTGTCTTCCCCTATGAGATTCTCATTACTAACCACAAAAAAACACTGTGAGCGCTCCTCTTTATGCCTCAACGTTTGCGTTAAAACCAAGATCGAGAAACTCATGGCTGTAATTGCGTTTCATGACGATTGAGCTCAGAACTTGTTGCTAGTTTGAGTCCGTTTGATGACAGCGGTGAGCGACGGCGAGTGGGAATGACAAGTCAGTGGCTGACAGCGCGTCATCTGCTGCTGAACGACAACGCTGCAGCGTGTGTATCACAGAGTGATCTTGGAAGTAAACTGCAGAAAAAACGGATCAGGTAAACGGCGAAGCACACGGGCATCTCCCTCCCACTTGCTCAGAGACACCGCTGCTAAGCAGAGAGAGCACTGTTGTACTTGGCCAAATCAATTCTAGTAATTAATGAAATAATTGTACATTTACTCTGACATGTTGCGACCCATACTTTAACAAAGGCTGTTCTACACATTTTAATTACTAACACCTAATTATAATTAACACGACAGCGTGAATCACACACACACACACACACACACGTGAATCAAACGCTGTCATTAATTAGCATGCTGGGTTAGTCCTTAATTTACCGCTAGAACCCAGCACTCACTCCCTCCTCTGCACAGAACAAATACTCTAACTGTAGTCCCCTCTTTGGAGATCAGAACTTATGGTTTGGGCCTCACGGTTCACTTTGTTTAATGGTTAGTCAGAGTATGATTGGATGCTAATGTAGTGAATACTGTTAGCTAATTAATCGAACAGGGGGGATAGCGAGATATCAATAGCTCAATGTCACTGTGTTCACCACTAGAGAAAGGGCTGGTGTTTTGATATGGAAAAGTTATAATCTAACCACTAACCCATACCTTAACCTTAACCCCTACCCTAACCTTAACCCCTACCCTAAACTTAACCCTAACCCTTAACCCTACCTTAACCCCCACCCTAACCTTAAGCCCTACCTTAACCTTAAACCGTACCCTAACCTTAACCTTAATACCTACCCTAATCATAACCCTAACCCTACCCTAACCTTAACCCTTACCCTAAACCCTACCCTAACCTTAACACCTACCCCTACCCTTACCCTTCCCCCTACCTTAACCCCTTCCTTAACCTTATACCCTACCCTAACCTTAACTCCTACCCTTACCCTAACCTTAACTCCTACCCTCATCCATACCCTAACCTTAAGCCCTACCCTAACCTCAAATCCTACCCTTACCCCTACCCTAACCTTATTCCTACCCTTACCCTAACCTTAACTCCTACCCTCATCCATACCCTAACCTTAAGCCCTACCCTAACCTCAACTCCTACCCTTACCCCTACTCTAACCTTAACTCCTACCCTTACCCTTATCCTAACCTCAACTCCTACCCTACCCTAACCTTAACTCCTACCCTTACCCTTATCCTAACCTCAACTCCTACCCTTATCTCTACCCTAACCTTGAATCCCTACCCTAACTTTAAACCCTACCCTTACCATAACCTTAGCCCTACCCTAACCTTAACCCTAACCAAAACTTCTACCCTAACCATAACCCTTACTTTAACCTTTACCTTAACCATTTTAAATGTCAACTTCAATGGGGTAGGGATGTCCCAAAGATACGTGACAGCAAGGACCATGAAATAATTCTGTCTCTCCAGGGTATGAGTCATGTTGATCATTCTGTCTGCATCTCCAGAGACCAATAGGAAAGGTCATTTTGCATCTCCGGAGACCAATAGGAAAAGGTCATTCGGCATCTCCAGAGACCAATAGGAAAAGGTCATTTTGCATCTCCAGAGACCAATAGGAAAAGGTCATTTTGCATCTCCAGAGACCAATAGGAAAAGGTCATTTTGCATCTCCAGAGACCAATAGGAAAAGGTCATTTTGCATCTCCAGAGACCAATAGGAAAAGGTCATTTTGCATCTCCGGAGACCAATAGGAAAAGGTCATTTTGCATCTCCAGAGACCAATAGGAAAAGGTCATTCGGCATCTCCAGAGACCAATAGGAAAAGGTCATTTTGCATCTCCAGAGACCAATAGGAAAGGTCATTTTGCATCTCAGAGACCAATAGGAAAAGGTCATTTTGCATCTCCAGAGACCAATAGGAAAAGTGTGACTGAGCTTGATTGATGTCTGATCGGTTTGGGAGGTAACACTGCTCCAGATGTTTGACTATTAACTAACTCCCAGACACACACACACACACACACACACACACACACACACACTAGCAGATGTTTGGCTGTGATACAGGAAGGAGGGAAATAAAACATCAAACGATGACATCACTTCATTAAAAACCAACGACTCCAAATGTCACTTTTCCTTTCAGCTACACTGAATATTAACACACTTCGTTCAATATTAGATATCATATGTTGAGCTTCTTCAATCAGCTTTCAGTTCACATATTTTAACACAGTTCATGATATATAAGTTATATCTATATATCTCTTAAATATGATTTATATTTATAGATGAAGCGATAGGCAATGGACTTTATATATGTATATAAAAATATATTCATGTAATTACTCATCTTGATAAAATTATATTTTGACGTTGGTTAGCTAATCTCTGTGAGAATGACATACAGACACGTTATTGGGAACATGTTTTACCAGAAGGCTTTGACACACACACACACACACACACACACACACACACACACACACACACACACACACACACACACACACACACACACACACACACACACACACACACACACACTTTTTACCAGAGGGCCCTCTCTCCGCTCGCTGTCCCTGTAAAAGGATTAAGTCAGTCATGTTTATAACCAATGTTTAAAATGACCCCTCGTCACATCTCCGGCCAGAAGACGCCTCTTCACTCTCAGTCCCTCTCAGGCATCTTAATAAATGTTGATATTCCTAAAAATAAATAAATGGTTATAGGTCTCTTCTGGAAGCAGATTGAACAGTATATCCTCTCATTCACGTCTCTCAATCGCTCAGTTTTCGCCTCCCCTCTCCTCCTCCTCCTCCTCTCCTCCCCTCTCCTCCTCCTCCTCTCCTCCCCTCTCCTCCTCCTCCTCTTCCCACTCCCTCTCCTCCTCTTCCCCCTCCCTCTCCTCCTCCTCTCCCTCCTCTCCCTCCTCTCCCTCCTCTTCCTCATCCTCCTCTTCCACCTCCTCTCCTCCTCCTCCTCTTCCTCCTCCTCCCTCCTCCTCTTCCTCCTCTTATACCTCCTCTCCTCCTCCTCTTCCCCTCCTCCCTCCTCTTCCTCCTCCTCTCTCCTCCTCTCCCTCCTCCTCTCTCCTCCTCTCCCTCCTCTTCCTCATCCTCCTCTTCCACCTCCTCTCCTCCTCCTCTCTCCTCCTCTCCTCCTCTTCTTCCTCTTCCACCTCCTCTCCTCCTCCTCTCCTCCTCCTATCTTCCTCCTCCTCCTCTTCCTCTTCCTCTCTCCTCCTCCTCCTCTTCCTCTCTCCTCCTCCTCTCCCTCCTATTCCTCTTCCTCCTCCTCCTATCTTCCTCTTCCTCCTCTCATCCTCTCTCCTCCTCCTATCCTCCTCCTTCTCTCCCTCTTATTCCTCTTCCTCCTCCTCTTTCCTCCTCCCCCTCCTCCTCCTCCTCGGGCTAGAGCTCAAACATTGTATACACATATACACGTTATTATATCATATAGAGAACGCTTTCACTTGTATACATGTAGTTGCAACCTTGTTTGCACCATGTTATAGTAATACGTGAGTGAGAGTGACTGTGTTCTCAGTAGTTTCTACCCCATAGCATTGCAGATAATCTTTACCCAGCTATGCATGCCTCTGAAATCAGTTAAGTGATTTACATCACTGCTTAAAATAAGCGATTGATGTCTTTGATCAGGGCGACACACACAGACACACACACACACACACACAGACAGACAGACAGACAGACAGACAGACAGACAGACAGACAGACAGACAGACAGACAGACAGACAGACAGACAGACAGACAGACAGACAGACAGACAGACAGACAGACAGACAGACAGACAGACAGACAGACAGACAGACAGTGACACACACACACACACAGACCGACGGTGACACACACACACACTGACAGACATACACACACACACACACTGACAGACAGACACACACACAGAGACATACACACACACACAGAGACATACTGATGCTGGGTCAGAAGATAGTGACTTACTCAGTGGTTTGATAACACGGATCACTAGCTAGGTGAGACGATTAGCATTAAAGACAGGGAGGGAGAGAGCAGAGACGAGAGATTGAGTCAGAGAGAGAGGGGGATGAGTGAGAAAGAACTGGACGAAAGATAACAAGTAAGACAAGGAGGGAGGGAGGGAGGGAGGGAGGGAGGGAGGGAGGGAGGGAGGGAGGGAGGGAGGGAGGGAGGGAGGGAGGGAGGGAGGGAGGGAGGGAGGGAGGGGAGCAGCATGATTGAAATACTCCCCATGTCATGGTTTCCCTGAACAGCTCAAACAACCTGGTCCCTCCCCCTGGTTATCACTCTCCTCCCCCTGGTTAACACTCTCCTCCCCCTGGTTATCACTCTCCTCCCCCTGGTTATCACACACTCCTCCCCCTGGTTATCACTCTCTCCTCCCCCTGGTTATCACTCTCTCCTCCCCCTGGTTATCACTCTCCTCCCCCTGGTTATCAGATAGACTCTCCTCCCCCTGGTTATCACTCTCCTCCCCCTGGTTATCACACACTCCTCCCCCTGGTTATCACTCTCTCCTCCCCCTGGTTATCACTCTCTCCTCCCCCTGGTTATCACTCTCTCCTCCCCCTGGTTATCACTCTCTCCTCCCCCTGGTTATCACTCTCCTCCCCCTGGTTATCACACTCTCCTCCCCCTGGTTATCACACTCTCCTCCCCCTGGTTATCACACACTCCTCCCCCTGGTTATCACACTCTCCTCCCCCTGGTTATCACTCTCCTCCCCCTGGTTATCAGATAGACTCTCCTCCCCCTGGTTATCTCTCTCCTCCCCCTGGTTATCACTCTCCTCCCCCTGGTTATCACTCTCCTCCCCCTGGTTATCACTCTCCTCCCCCTGGTTATGACTCTCCTCCCCCTGGTTATCACTCTCTCCTCCCCCTGGTTATCACTCTCCTCCCCCTGGTTATCAGATAGACTCTCCTCCCCCTGGTTATCAGATAGACTCTCCTCCCCCTGGTTATCAGATAGACTCTCCTCCCCCTGGTTATCAGATAGACTCTCCTCCCCCTGGTTATCTCTCTCCTCCCCCTGGTTATCACTCTCCTCCCCCTGGTTATCACTCTCCTCCCCCTGGTTATCACTCTCCTCCCCCTGGTTATCACTCTCCTCCCCCTGGTTATCACACACTCCTCCCCCTGGTTATCACTCTCTCCTCCCCCTGGTTATCACTCTCTCCTCCCCCAGGTTATCACTCTCTCCTCCCCCTGGTTATCACTCTCTCCTCCCCCTGGTTATCACTCTCCTCCCCCTGGTTATCACACTCTCCTCCCCCTGGTTATCACACTCTCCTCCCCCTGGTTATCACACACTCCTCCCCCTGGTTATCACACTCTCCTCCCCCTGGTTATCACTCTCCTCCCCCCTGGTTATCACTCTCCTCCCCCTGGTTATCAGATAGACTCTCCTCCCCCTGGTTATCTCTCTCCTCCCCCTGGTTATCACTCTCCTCCCCCTGGTTATCACTCTCCTCCCCCTGGTTATCATCTCCTCCCCCTGGTTATGACTCTCCTCCCCCTGGTTATCAGATAGACTCTCCTCCCCCTGGTTATCACACACTCCTCCCCCTGGTTATCACTCTCTCCTCCCCCTGGTTATCACTCTCTCCTCCCCCTGGTTATCACTCTCCTCCCCCTGGTTATCAGATAGACTCTCCTCCCCCTGGTTATCACTCTCCTCCCCCTGGTTATCACACTCTCCTCCCCCTGGTTATCACACTCTCCTCCCCCTGGTTATCACACTCTCCTCCCCCTGGTTATCACTCTCTCCTCCCCCTGGTTATCACTCTCTCCTCCCCCTGGTTATCACACACTCCTCCCCCTGGTTATCACACACTCCTCCCCCTGGTTATCACACTCTCCTCCCCCTGGTTATCACTCTCCTCCCCCTGGTTATCACTCTCCTCCCCCTGGTTATCACTCTCCTCCCCCTGGTTATCAGATAGACTCTCCTCCCCCTGGTTATCAGATAGACTCTCCTCCCCCTGGTTATCACTCTCTCCTCCCCCTGGTTATCAGATAGACTCTCCTCCCCCTGGTTATCACTCTCTCCTCCCCCTGGTTATCACTCTCCTCCCCCCTGGTTATCAGATAGACTCTCCTCCACCTGGTTATCACTCTCCTCCACCTGGTTATCACACTCCAGTCGATGCCAAGTCAATCCTCCATAATTAGTTGGCGTCACACGGAGAGTTTTGGGTAGGGAGGAGGGGAAAAGGAGTGTAACAGGGGAGGAGGAGAGGAGGGGTGAAAATATATCGGCCGGGAAGAGCAGCCGGTCACCTGTGTGTGTGTGTGTGTGTGTGTGTGTGTGTGTGTGTGTGTGTGTGTGTGTGTGTGTGTGTGTGTGTGTGTGTGTGTGTGTGTGTGTGTGTGTGTGTGTGTGTGTGTGTGTCTTAGACCCCCGTGGCACCACCTCTTTTAACAGTTTAATCTTTTCTTCTCAAACCCCCTTCTCCTCCCTTTGCTTTTTTTTTAATCCCTTTTTTTTTTCAATTTTCTGCTCATGGGGGAGAGAAAGAGATGGCCGGGAGTGCAGGTGTTTGGAATTAAGAATTAGCCGCAATTATTTTGATGTAGCGAGAGAGAGGGGCCGTCATGTGGTGTCAACAGTGGGATCTGAGGTAAAAAAAAAAAAAAAAAAGGCTTGTTATTAAAAGCTATGTTTGTTCTCTACCAGTTAGTATGACCTGCCTCTTACAGAATACCTTTCGTTACTTGGAGCTCACGAGAACTGAGTTACACCTCAACTGTTTTGTTGTTGTTGTGTGTTTGAGTTCTTGTACTTTTTACAGAATATTATTAACTCGCTGGAGCTCATGCACCTAAATATAAACAGTACCATCACTCAAAATGAGTCCCAGCACCTATATCAGTCAAAGTCAACCAGGATGTTGTTCTGCCGTTGAAATCCATGGGCTGGGCCCTGCTAAGCGTTTTTTTCAGGCCACCTAAGTCCGAACAGTGTCAAAGATAAATAAATGGACCTATATATTTTTTAATTATGTTTCAGCTAAAGAACACAGCATTAGAAATAGCAAAATACCAGGAAATTATCTTTAAAACTGCATCATCAACAACAAAAACAATTCTCAGCTTCACGGATAAATGTGTGGAATTGCAGAAAATTGGGTTATAAATGCAAACATTTCTCTGCACCAACAAGATGGAAGCCGCTAAAATGTTCTCTAAAATACAGCCACTCTGACAGGCCGACCGTGCTCATTGCCAAGCCCCGTGCCCACCACCTAAGCCCCTTTTTTTTTATCAAGGAAAATCCCTGTTAAGCACTGATTATATTGGTAGATGATTTTAGTCGTAGTAAAATAACTTTGATTTAACATTAAGCTTTGGGTCAGGATCAGAACAAACGAGAAACAAATGTCCAAATAATGGTCTGATCTTGATGCAGCTACTTGTCTTTGCTGGTTGTTTTGCTGATGTTTGTTGTTTTTCCCCATCTTGCCGTAGTGAATTTAAGCTTGTGACTAAATGAATGAGGTGTGACACACCGACACACACACACACACGCACACGCGCCGTCTGATGCCTTCAGATGCTTGCAGTAAGTGGTGGTACCAGCGTGTGGTGACAGGGAGTCGTCTGCTCCGAGGGACATCAGCGTAACATCAGTAATCATCACAGAATCACAAATTAGCTCGCCGTTATTATCAAATTTGCATGGTAGGAAAACTGTCAAGGTAAAAAAAAAACAGTAGATATAACTTTTTTTTACTGCATTTTGTTCCAACCTTACTTTCAGTGAAATGTGGACCCAAAAATAATATATTAATAATATAATATAATAAATATATTTCAGTTGTAGTGAAAGGACTATAAAGTTTTCTCAAGTATGCCAAGTAGACCCCAAGTGACGTGTTTGAAGGTTTTTCTGTTGTAAGTTCTCCTCTGTATACAGCAGAGACTCATGTCAAGCCCACAGTACAATAGCTGTTATCAAAACAAAAATATTGTGTTATTTGAGAGACCAAGGTCTAGGTCTTTCACCATGTTGAATAAAATGTCCAAAATCCGCATTAATATAAAATGATTTCCTTTTTTAAAAATTGTATTATTCTGTTTTCGCTGTTATGTTTCTCCAGGTTTCAGTTTTTACCCGTTTTTTGTTGTTGTTTTTTTTAGCTTTTCCCTCTCAAAATCACACTTTTTTTAATAGAAAAACAACATTGGATGTTGTAAGTGCACAACAACGGTTAAACCACATCACTTTTGAGGTCTGAGAAAAACCTACGAAATTTGGATTTTTGTAGTTATCCTTTAATTCATCTGTGCACCAATCAGTGACCATTGTTTGGTTAGTGATGTTTCTGTAGCACTCATGTGATTCCAGAGATTGCAGAGTTCAATACATTTTGTTAATTTCCTACTAAAGTTCAATACATTTTGTTAATTTCCTACTAAGTTCAATACATTTTGTTAATTTCCTACTAAAGGTCAATACATTTTGTTAATTTCCTACTAAGTTCAATACATTTTGTTAATTTCCTACTAAGTTCAATACATTTTGTTAATTTCCTACTAAAGGTCAATACATTTTGTTAATTTCCTACTAAGTTCAATACATTTTGTTAATTTCCTACTAAAGTTCAATACATTTTGTTAATTTCCTACTAAAGTTCAATACATTTTGTTAATTTCCTACTAAGTTCAATACATTTTGTTAATTTCCTACTAAGTTCAATACATTCTGTGTTTTCCGCAACGCAGATTTTATAGGACCCTATTTCTTTCAACCCAACAGAAGTTTCTCCAAATCAAATCAAATCTTATTGGTCACATACACGTGTTTAGCAGATGTTATTGCGGGTGTAGCGAAATGCTTGTGCTTCTAGCTCCAACAGTGCAGTAATATCTAACAAGTAATATCTATCAAATTACACAACATATACCCAATACACACAACTCTAAGTAGGAATGATTTAAGACCACATACATATAGACGAGCGATGTCAGAGCGGAACGGACTAAGATACAGTAGAATAGTATAGAAAAACAATATATACGTATGAGATGAGTAATGCAAGATATGTAAACATTATTAAGTGAATGAGATACCGTAGAATAGTATTGAATACAGTATATACATATGAGATATACATATGAGATGAGTAATGCAAGATACATAAACATTATTAAAGTGACTAGTGTTCCATTCCTTAAAGTGGCCAGTGATTCCCAGTCTATGCCTATAGTGCAGTAATATCTAACAAGTAATATCTAACAGGTAACATCTACCAATTTCAGAACCAACAGAAATCTAAAGTTAAGGGATGGAATTAAGAATATATAAATATTTGGACGAGCAATGTCAGAGCGGCATAGACTCAAATACGGTAGAATAGAATATAGTATATACATATGAGATGAGAAATGCAAAATATATAAAGATTATTAAAGTGACTAGTGTTCCATTGTTGAAGTGGCCAGTGACTTCAAGTCTATGTATATAGTCAGCAGCCTCTAATGTCCTAATGATGGCTATTTAACATTCTGATGGCCTTGACTGTTTTTCAGTCTCTCGGTCCCAGCCTTGATGCACCTGTACTGACCTCGCCTTCTGGATGATAGCAGGGTGAACAGGCAGTGGCTCGGGTGGTTGTTGTCCTTGATTAACTTTTTGGTCTTCCTGTGACATCGGATGCTGAAGGTGTCCTGGAGGGCAGGCAGTGCCCCCGGTGATATGTTGGGCAGACCTCACCACCCTGTGGAGAGCCCTGCGGTTGCGGGCGGTGCAGTTGCCGTACCAGGCGGTGATACAGCCTGACAGGATGCTCTCAATTGTGCATCTGTAAAAGTTTGTGAGGGTTTTAGGTGCTAAGCCAAAGGCTTAGGTGCTAAGCGCTGTTGCACCTTCTTCACCAAACTGTCTGTGTGGGTGGACCATTTCAGTTTGTCAGGGATGTGTACACCGAGGAACTTGAAACTTTCCACCTTCTCTACTACGGTCCTGTTGATGTGGATAGGGGGGTGCTCTCTTTGCTGTCTCCTGTGCTCCTGTGCTCCTGTAAACACGCTTGTTACATTGTTACGGCTACAAGGCCCTCCCCCAACCCCCTTCGGCAAATCAGATCACGCCTCCATCCTGTTCCGCCCTGCCTATAGGCAGAGACTTAACCAGGAAGCACCCGTGGTGAGGACTGTTCAACTTTGATCTGACTAATCGGAATCTATACTTCAGGACTGTTTTGATCACACGGAATGGGAAATGTTCTGGGTCGTCTCGGGGATTAGTATCGACATTGACACTGAATCAGTGACTGGGTTCATCAGGAAGTGCATAGAGGATGTTGTTCTAACTGTGACGATTAGAACTTATCCAAACAAAAGAAATACTTCGAAAAATTTCAACATTTGCGCAGAACTGGAGGTGCGAACCACCTTATTTAACCACGGCAAGATGACTGTGGACGTGTACAAACAGACCAGCTATGACCTCCGTAAGGCAATCAGAGAGGCAAAACAACAGTACAGGGACAAAGTCGAGTCGCAATTCAACGACTCAGACACAAGACGCATGTGGCAGGGACTCCAGACAATCATGGATTATCAAAGGAAAGCCTACAATGTCACGGGTACCAACGCCTCGATCCCGGACAAGCTAAACACCTTCGCCCAATTCAAGGAAAACAACACAGAGCCATTGTTGCTCCCGTACTCCATGGCGACGTAAGACATTCAAGCGTGTTAACCCTTGCAAGGCTGCCGGCACAGAGGGCATCCCAAGCCGCATCCTCAGAGCGAGTGCAGATCAGCTGGCTGGAGTGCTTACTGACATATTCAACCTCTCCCTATCCCAGTCTGCTGTCCCTACTTGCTTCAAGATGTCCACCATTGTTCCTGTACCCAAGAAAGCAAAGGTAACTGAACTAAATGACTATCGCCCCATAGCACTCACTTCTGTCATCATGAATTGCTTTGGGAGGCTAGTTAAGGATCATATCACCTCCACCTTACCAGACACCCTGGACCCACTACAATTCACATACCAACAGATCCACAAATGATGCAATCGCCTGCACAGCCTGGATAATAGAAGTGCCTACACAACCGTTCAAAAGTTTGTGGTCACTTAGAAATGTCCTTGTTTTTGAAAGAAAAGCACATTTTTTGTCCATTAAAATAACATCAAATTGATCAGAAATACAGTGTAGACATTGTTAATGTTGTAAATGACTATTGTAGCTGAAAACAGCTGATTTTTTTATGGAATATCTACATAGGCGTACAGAAGCCCATTATCAGCAACTATCACTCCTGTGTTCCAATGGCATGTTGTGTTAGCTAATCCAAGTTGATAATTTTAAAATGCTAATTGATCATTAGAAAAACCTTTTGCAGTTATGTTAGCACAGCTGAAAACTGTTGTCCTGATTAAAGAAGCAATAAAACTGGCCTTCTTTAGACTAGTTGAGTATCTGGAGCATCAGCATTTGTGGGTTCGATTACAGGCTCAAAATGGCCAGAAACAAAGAACTTTCTTCGGAAACTCGTCAGTCTATTCTTGTTCTAAGAAAAGAAGGCTATTCCATGCGAGAAATTGCCAAGAAACTGAAGATCTTGTACAACGCTGTGTACTACTCCCGTCACAGAACAGCGCAAACTGTCTCTAACCAGAATAGAAAGAGTAGTGGGTGGTCCCAGTGCACAACTGAGCAAGAGGACAAGTACTTTAGAGTGTCTAGTTTGAGAACCAGATGCCTCGCAAGTCCTCAACTGTCAGCTTCATTAAATAGTACCCTTCAAAACACCAGTCTCAACTTCAACAGTCAAGAGTCGACTCTGGGATGCTGGCCTTCTAGACAGAGTTCCTCTGTCCAGTCTCAACAGTGAAGAGGCGACTCTGGGATGCTGGCCTTCTAGACAGAGTTCCTCTGTCCAGTGTCTGTGTTCTTTCGCCTATCTTAATCTTTTCTTTTTATTGGCCAGTCTGAGATATGGCTTTTTCTTTGCATCTCTGCCTATAAGGCAGGGATGCTGGCCCATGTTGACTCCAATGCTTCCCACACGTGTCAAGTTGGCTGGATGTCCTTTGGGTGGTGGACCATTCTTGATACACACGGGGAAAAGGTTGAGAGTGAAAAACCCAGCAGCGTTGCAGTTCTTGACACGCTCAAACCGGTGAGCCTGTCTCCTACTACCATACCCCGTTCAAAGGCACTTCAATATTTTGTCTTGTCCATTCACCCTCTGAATGGCACACATACACAATCCATGTCTCAATTGTCTCAAAGCTTAAAAATCCTTTAACTTGTCTCCTCCCCTTGATCTACTGTACGCTGATTGAAGTGGATTTAACAAGTGACATCAATGAGAGATAACAGCTTTCACCTGGATTCACCTGGTCAATGTCATGGAATGTTTTGTTCACTCAGTGTAGAGTCATTGAACACTGGTCACTTTAATAATGTTTACATCATTTTTGTGAGGACAGACGCTTGGAGACTCGAAGCAAGTACATACAGTGAATATTTAATAAATAACAGACATGAAACAAAACACGGACAGCGTCTGGACAAGGGAAACGTAACGATATTAATGCTGACAGGGATCAAACTGAGGAATAGACAGATGTAGAGAAAGCAATCAATAAAGTGAAGGAGTCCAGGTGAGTCCAATGAAGCGATGATGCACGTAACGATGGTGACAGGTGTGCGTAACGATGGGCAGCCTGGGAGGGGGAGCGGGAGCAGGCGTGACAAATTTGTTTTGTTCAGAAATTGTTTCTGTAGTTAGAAAACTTTTTGATTTGCATTCCTGCAACATTATTTTGTTGAAATTTAAATTGATCTCTGAGAAAATAAGCTAATTGATTACTCACTTCGTTGGCTGGCCCTCGTTTCATATTCGTTGCAAACCCACTGGCTCCATAAGTCTTTCCTAGGTAAAGCCAATGCCTTATCTCAGCTCACTGGTCACCATAGCAGCACCCACCTGTAGCACACACCCCAGCAGGTATATTTCACTGGTCACCCCCAGTTCTGCCTCCAATGATTGGAACGAATTGCAAAAATTACTGAAGCTGGAGACTTATATCTCCCTCACTAACTTTAAGCATCAGCTGTCAGAGCAGCTTACCGATCACTGCACCTGTACACAGCCCATCTGTAAACAGCCCACCCAACTACCTCATCCCCATATTGTTTTTATAATTTTTTTTGCTCCTTTGCACCCCAGTATCTCTACTTGCACATTCATCTTCTGCACATTTATCACTCCAGTGTTTATTTGCTAAATTGTAGTTATTTCGCCACTATGGCCTATTTATTGCCTTACCTCCCTAATCTTACTTCATTTGCACACACTCTATATAGACTTTTCTATTGTGTTATTGACTGTACGTTTTGTTTATTCCATGTGTAACTCTGTGTTGTTGTATGTTGTCGAACTGCTTTGCTTTATCTTGGCCAGGTCGCTGTTGTAAATGAGAACTTGTTCTCAACTGGCCTACCTGGTTAAATAAAAGGTGAAATAAAAATAAAAAGGAAAATAAATAAATAAAACTTCATATGTACAGTACATACTGTATTCTGGACATAGCTCATCCATATAACTACTGCTGTACATACCTTTTTCCTACTTAGATATTTTCCATACTATCTATACACACCACGCATTTATATTACGGAATCTGACATTGCTCTTTCTGATATTTCTTAATATTTTTTTATTTGTGTATTGTACTATTAGACATGACACTGCACCTGCTTTAACATCTGCTAATCTGAGTACTTGACAAATAAACTTTGATTTGAAAAATAATCACACAATGCCCACTGGTGTCAATACAGTTGTCAGATCCTGGGTCTGTAAGAAAACTTTTACTAATTCAGCCTGAGTAGGAAAAAAACTGTTTTTGGGGGGTAGATTGTGTTGACAAACACATCAAATATTGAACTCTTCTGTAACAAATGTGAAGATGCTGTCACTCTTTTAACACATTTCCTAAATCCACAGGAGAGACTGCCACCTCCGCTCAATGCTGTCTCTCTGCTGTCTCTCTGCTGTCTCTCTGTTGTCTCGCTCTCAGTTCAATTCAATTCAAAGGGCGTTATTGGCATGGGAAACATATGTTTACATTTTACATTGCCAAAGCAAGTGAAATAGATAAATGTCTCTCTCTCTTTCTCTCTCTCTCTCTCTCTCTCTCTCTCCCTTTCTCCCTCTCTCTCTTTCTCTTTCTTTGTGTCTCTGTGTCTCTCTTTCTCTCTCTGTCTCTCCCTCTTTGTCTCTCTCTCTCTCCCTCCATCCTCTCTGTCTATCTCTCCCCCCTCTCTCGCTCTGTATCTCTCTCCCTCCCTCCCTCCTTTCTGTCTATCTCTTCCTCCTTCTCTCTCTCCCCCACTCTCTCACCTCTTATTAACCTCTTTACTTATTCATTTTTCAAACTCTCAAAGGTGACCATCTCTTTTCATTTCCTCTCAGTGGAGGCCTGTGTGTTCAGTTGAATCACTACCCAGCCCCCCTGAGAACCAGATAGAACCCCTCACAGTGATGCCTCTCTCTCTGGGATGGCCTCTCTGTCTGGGCTGGGATGGCCTCTCTGTCTGGGATGGGCTGGCCTCTCTGTCTGGGATGGAATGGCCTCTCTGTCTGGCATGGCCTCTCTGTCTGGCATGGCCTCTCTGTCTGGGATGGCCTCTCTGTATGGGCTGGCCTCTCTGTCTGGGATGGCCTCTCTGTATGGGCTGGCCTCTCTGTCTGGCATGGCCTCTCTGTCTGGGATGGCCTCTCTGTCTGGGATGGCCTCTCTGTCTGGGATGGCCTCTCTGTCTGGGATGGGATGGCCTCTCTGTCTGGGCTGGCCTCTCTGCCTGGCATGGCCTCTCTGTCTGGGATGGCCTCTCTGTCTGGGCTGGCCTCTCTGTCTGGGATGGGATGGCCTCTCTGTCTGGGCTGGCCTCTCTGTCTGGGATGGCCTCTCTGTCTGGGCTGGCCTCTCTGTCTGGGATGGCCTCTCTGTCTGGGATGGGCTGGCCTCTCTGTCTGGGATGGCCTCTCTGTATGGGCTGGCTCTCTCTGTGCTGGGCTGGCCTCTCTGTCTGGGATGGGATGGCCTCTCTGTCTGAGATGGCCTCTCTGTGATGGGATGGCCTCTCTGTCTGGGATGGGATGGCCTCTCTGTCTGGGATGGCCTCTCTGTCTGGGATGGCCTCTCTGTCTGGGATGGCCTCTCTGTCTGGGATGGCCTCTCTGTCTGAGATGGCCTCTCTGTCTGGGATGGCCTCTCTGTCTGGGATGGCCTCTCTGTCTGGATGGCCTCTCTGTCTGGGATGGCCTCTCTGTCTGGGATGGCCTCTCTGTCTGGGCTGGGATGGCCTCTCTGTCTGGCATGGCCTCTCTGTCTGGGCTGGATGGCCTCTCTGTCTGGGATGGCCTCTCTGTCTGGGATGGCCTCTCTGTCTGGGCTGGGATGGCCTCTCTGTCTGGCATGGCCTCTCTGTCTGGGCTGGATGGCCTCTCTGTCTGGGATGGCCTCTCTGTCTGGGATGGCCTCTCTGTCTGGGATGGCCTCTCTGTCTGGGCTGGGATGGCCTCTCTCTCTGGGATGGCCTCTCTGTCTGGGCTGGGATGGCCTCTCTGTCTGGGCTGGGATGGCCTCTCTGCCTGGGAGAGAAAGTATCTGTGTAATAGACGGCTGTGTTAGTATTCTCCTCACACCGACAGACCTGTTAGCTACATCTATTGAGTTACCAGCTGAGAGAGAGAGAGAGAGAGAGAGAGAGAGAGAGAGAGAGAGAGAGAGAGAGAGAGAGAGAGAGAGAGAGAGAGAGAATGTGTAGGGCAGGAAGAATAACAAACCTTGATTGGAGAGGCTTGTCTGGCATTCATTTAAAAGGACATGTTTAAAACTACAACACAACAGCTAATTACCACCGTGATAGAACAGAGAAATAGAAAAGTCATTTCAGAAGTCACAAGTGTTTGATGAAAAGTTCAATCGAGAGACTGTCTTCTGCTCGGGTGTCACTGACGTGCACTGTGCACACCTCTCATCAAGGAATTACGAAACTGAAAAAAAGTTTTTCAAAAAAGTTAATTACAGTCACGTTTGAACGTACAGAGAAACTGAAAAGGGAAATTTGCTAATTCATCTTTGTTAGTAGGACGGCTAGGTAGCCTAGTGGTTAGAGCTTTTGGGCCAGTGACTAAAAGGTTGCTGGTTGAAATACCTGACCAAGGTGAAAAATCTGTCCATGTGCCCTTGCTCCAGCGGCGCCGTACTGCTATGGCTGACCCCGTAAAACAACACACGTCACTTAGCAATAATTAGCTTGTTGACATTCGTTTTCTGTCTAAATCTCATTTAGATTTGTCTTTACATTCATATAGAACGGGACATTACCACAATGCCATAACAGAGGTGAGCTGTTTTTTGCGCGGGTTCAATTAATTAATGAGAAGATAATGCATTTACACTGGTAGTCTACTGCAGAAATCCATTTACTCTGGTAGTCTACTGCAGAAACCCATTTACACTGGCAGTCTACTGCAGAAACCCATTTACACTGGTAGTCTACTGCAGAAACCCATTTACACTGGTAGTCTACTGCAGAAACCCATTTACTCTGGTAGTCTACTGCAGAAACCCATTTACACTGGTAGTCTACTGCAGAAACCCATTTACACTGGTAGTCTACTGCAGAAACCCATTTACACTGGTAGTCTACTGCAGAAACCCATTTACACTGGTAGTCTACTGCAGAAACCCATGTACACTGGTAGTCTACTGCAGAAACCCATGTACACTGGTAGTCTACTGCAGAAACCCATTTACACTGGTAGTCTACTGCAGACACCCATTTACACTGGTAGTCTACTGCAGAAACCCATGTACACTGGCAGTCTACTGCAGAAACCCATTTACTCTGGTAGTCTACTGCAGAAACCCATTTACTCTGGTAGTCTACTGCAGAAACCCATGTACACTGGTAGTCTACTGCAGAAACCCATCTACAATGGTAGTCTACTGCAGAAACCCATGTACACTGGTAGTCTACTGCAGAAACCCATTTACACTGGTAGTCTACTGCAGAAACCCATGTACACTGGTAGTCTACTGCAGAAATACTAATAAACTAAATTCCTAGGCTAGAGTTCATTGAGTTCAGTGAGTTCAGGCCAAGCTCGAACCGACCAGCCATGAAGATTAATGTAATCGGAATTGTAATCTGATTTTTGGATTGGTTAATCTCTAATAAATTCTGTTTGTCTGGAAACCATATGTATGAAAAGGTTATCTGGGAATAAAAAGTGTAGTGTATAAATATAGTTAATTAAATGACATATGTCTACATTAACAAACACTGCCTCGCCCGATGGCCTTTCCATGAAGTCTCTTGATTGTTAAAACTGGAAGTATAACATTTCAGTTGAAGATCCAAACTACCCTGACTGTATAATCTCACAGAAGATTGTTTTACCTGGTTAGAATTCAATGATGAAATATCTGCATGTGTACAGTGTGTGCTCTTTTAACCCCTAATGCTTTATAAGGTGTTTGACCTTTAACCCCTAATGCTTCATAAGGTGTTTGACCTTTCACCCCAAATTCTTCAGGAGGTGTTTGTAGGGTTGTTAATGGACCTTGTGGTCAAAATGAGGTCTTGGTGACGCTCTATACCACACAACAGCCTAATTTACATGGGAACGGGGTTTGGGTCATCTCCCCCAAATATTAGAAAGAGACAATTTTGTCCCCCCTGAGTGGCACAGCGGCCTAATTACATTTACATTTTAGTCATTTAGCAGACGCTCTTATCCAGAGCGATTTACAGTAGTGAATGCATACATTTCATTAAAAAAAATTCCATACTGGTCTCCCGTGGGAATCAAACCCACAACCCTGGCGCTGCAAACACCATGCTCTACCAACTGTGCCACACGGGACCAATGTGCTGCATCTCAGTGCTAGAGGTGTCACTACTGACCCTGGTTCGATTCCAGGCTGTATTACAACCGGCCGTGATTGAGAGTCCCATAAGGCGCTGCACAATTGGGCCAGCGTCGTCCGGGTTTGGCCGGGGTAGGCTGTCATTGTAAATAAGAATTTGTTCTTAACTGACTTACCTAGTTAAAACAAGGTTAAATAAAAATGTAAAATATGTCCCTTCCTAGGTTTTATAGAGACCCTGGGTTAGAAAATTCCTGAAATCAGGAGGGAATAAACAGGAAATCCAGAATCCTAAAACCATGATTTCTGTGGAATTTTGGAAAACTTTTGGAAAAAGTTTTGCAACCTAATGTTGAAGTGAAACCACAGAGTTCTCTCAGAGCCTTCCTTCTAAAATAGTAATCCAGTATATCGCTATATACTACATGACTTAGTGCAGCTGGACTGGGAGGAGAGAGGTGTTTAAATATTAACTACTGCTGAAAGGCAGCAGGAGGAATCACAACACTAATTAACTGTCCCTTAACGAGGGCAGGTAGAGGTCAGAGGGTAGGTAGTGTCAGGACACCTGGGTCACAGAAAGACAGGAAAAGGGAACTAAAAAGAGAGAGTTTAGGTTTTGTAGAAAACATCTGAGGTGTGTGTTGATAATGGTCGTACTACAACAGGATAAAGTATTAGGGGTTCAACTGGGTTTCTTGGTAAGCAAATTAAAACAAATTAATTAAAACCTTACATCATATATTTTACAATTATGCTTTGTTTATTCTAGAATACTGTATTCACGTATCCCCCCCCATTTTTCCCCCCCCATCTTACCTCTCTCCCCTCCTTCTCCCCCATATTCTCTCTCCCCTCCTTCTCCCCATATTCTCTCTCCCTCCTTCACTCCCTCCCCCATATTCTGTCTCCCCTCCTTCTCCTCCTCCCCATATTCTCTCTCCCTCCTTCACCCCCTCCCCATATTCTCTCTCCCCTCCTTCTCCCCCATATTCCCGCTCCCTTCCTTGTCCCCCATTTTACCTCTCTCCCCTCCATCTTACCTCTCTCCCCTGCTTCTCCTTCTCTCCCCTCCTTCTCCCTCTCTCCCCTCCCTTCCCTCCTCCCTCGCTTCCCTCCTTCTCCCTCTCTCCCCTCCTTCTCCCTCTCTCCCCTCCCTTCCCTCCTTCTCCCCCATCTTACCTCTCTCCCCTCCTCCTTCCCCTCTGTCCCTTCCTTCTCCCCCCCCCCTAGTGGGTACCAGGTGGTGGTAGAAGAGGAGAGACCTCAGAGGGCGAGAAGGGGTGCGGCTGAGATTCTCCGCTGTTACCCTGTCCCCATCCACTTCCAGAACTCCACAGTCCTGAACTCTGGGTACTACTTCACAGCTGAGTTCCCTGCCGTAGGGCTACAGGCTACTCAACCCTTCACTGTGGGAGACAACAAAACCTACGGTGGATACTGGAACGCCCCCCTACTGCCCCAGAAGAGCTACAGCATCTACTACCAGGCTGTCAGCACGGCTAACGGGGTGGGTACCTCTACTAGGGATATTAAGGTATTGGAGTGGGCGTTAATGGTTGTTCTAGTGGTATTATGGTAATAGTTACTGGAACGCCCCCCTACTGCCCCAGAAGAGCTACAGCATCTACTACCAGGCTGTCAGCACGGCTAACGGGGTGGGTACCTCTACTAGGGATATTAAGGTATTGGAGTGGGCGTTAATGGTTTTTCTAGTGGTATTATGGTAATGGTTACTGGAACGCCCCCCTACTGCCCCAGAAGAGCTACAGCATCTACTACCAGGCTGTCAGCACGGCTAACAGGGTGGGTACCTCTACTAGGGATATTAAGGTATTGGTGTGGGTGTTAATGGTTGTTCTAGTGGTATTATGGTAATGGTTACTGGAACGCCCCCCTACTGCCCCAGAAGAGATACATCATCTACTACCAGGCTGTCAGCACGGCTAACGGGGTGGGTACCTCTACTAGGGATATTAAGGTATTGGAGTGGGCGTTAATGGTTGTTCTAGTGGTATTATGGTAATAGTTACTGGAACGCCCCCTTACTGCCCCAGAAGAGCTACAGCATCTACTACCAGGCTGTCAGCACGGCTAACAGGGTTTTGACCAGTGGTAGCATCCACTCACTCACTCACTCACTCACTCACTCACTCACTCACATTCAGTTGAAGTCGGAAGTTTACATACAGCTTAGACAAATACATTTCAACTCAGTTTTTCACAATTCCTGACATTTAATCCTAGTAACAATTCCCCTGTCTTAGGTCAATTAGGATCACCACTTTATGTTAAGAATGTGAAATGTCAGAATAATAGTAGGGAGAATGATTTATTTCAGCTTTTATTTCTTTCATCACATTCCCAGTGGGTCAGAAGTTTACATACACTCAATTAGTATTTGGTAGCATTGCCTATAAATTGTTTGACTTGGGTCAAACATTTCGGGTAGTCTTCCACAAGCTTCCCACAATAAGTTGGGTGAATTTTGGCCCATTCCTCCTGACAGAGCTGGTGTAACTGAGTCAGGTTTGTAGGCCTCCTTGTTCGCACACTCTTTTTCAGTTCTGCCCACAAATTTTCTATGGGATTGAGGTCAGGGCTTTGTGATAGCCACTCTAATACATTGACTTTGTTGTCCTTAAGCCATTTTGCAACAACTTTGGAAGTATGCTTGGGGTCATTGTCCATTTGGAAGACCCATTTGTGACCAAGCTTTAACTTCTTGACTGATGTCTTGAGATGTTGCTTCAATATATCCACTTAATTTTCCCATCTCATGATGCCATCTATTTTGAGAAGTGCACCAGTCCATCCAGCAGCAAAGCACCCCCACAACATGATGCTGCCACCCCGTGCTTCACAGTTGGGATGGTGTTCTTCGGCTTGCAAGCCTCCCCCTTTTTCCTCCAAACATAACGATGGTCATTATGGCCAAACAGTTCTATTTTTGTTTTATCAAACCAGAGGACATTTCTCCAAAAAGTACGATCTTTGTCCCCATGTGCAGTTGCAAACCGTAGTCTGGAATTTTTATGGCGGTTTTGGAACAGTTGCTTCTTCCTTGCTGAGCGGCCTTTAAGGTTATGTCGATAGAGGACTCGTTTAACTGTGGATATAGATACTTTTGTACCTGTTTCCTCCAGCATCTTCACAAGGTCCTTTGCTGTTGTTCTGGGATTGATTTGCACTTTTTGCACCAAAGTACATTCATCTCTTGGAAACAGAACGCTTCTCCTTCCTGAGGGGTATGACGGCTGCATGGTCCCATGGTGTTTATACTTGCGTACTATTGTTTGTACAGATGAACGTGGTACCTTCAGGTGTTTGGAAATTGCTCTCAATGATAAACCAGACTTGTGGAGGTTTACAATTTATTTTCTGAGGTCTTGGCTGATTTCTTTTTATTTTCCCATGATGTCAAGCAAAGAGGCACTGAGTTTGAAGGTAGGCCTTAAAATACATCCACAGGTACACCTCCAATTGACTCAAATTATGTCAATTAGCCTATCAGAAGCTTCTAAAGCTGTGACATCATTTTCTGGAATTTTCCAAGCTGTTTAAAGGCACAGTCAACTTAGTGTATGTAAACTTCTGACCCACTGGAATTGTAATACAGTGAATTATAAGTGAAATAATCTGTCTGTAAACAATTGTTGGAAAAATTACTTGTGTCATGCACAAAGTAGATGTCCTAACCGACTTGCAATAACTATAGTTTGTTAACAACAAATTTGTGGAGTGGTTGAAAAACAAGTTTTAATGACTCCAACCTAAGTGTATGTAAACTTCTGACTTCAACTGTACATACATACATACATACATACATACATACATACATACATACATACATACATACATACATACAGTACCAGTCAAAAGTTTGGACACACCTACTCATTCCAGGGTTTTTTACTTTATACATGGAATTATGTAGTAACAAAAAAAGTGTTAAACAAATCAAAATATATTTTATATTTGAGATGCTTCAAAGTAGCCACCCTTTGCCTTGATGACAGCTTTGCACCCTCTTGGGATTCTCTGAACCAGCTTCATGAGGTAGTCACCTGGAATGCATTTCAATTAACAGGTGGGTCTTGTTAAAAGTTAATTTGTTGAATTTCTTTCCATCTTAATGTGTTTGAGCCAATCAGTTGTGTTGTGACAAGGTATGGGTGGTATACAGAAGATAGCCCTATTTGGTAAAAGAGCAAGACCAAGGTCAGTCAGGAACATTTGAAGAACTTTGAACGTTGCTTCAACTGCGGTCGCAAAAAAACACATCAAGCGCTGTGATGAAACTGGCTCTCATGAGGACCACCACAGGAAATTAAGACCCACAGTTACCTCTGCTGCAGAGGATAAGTTCATTAGCGTCACCAGCCTCAGAAATGTCAGCCCAAATAAATGCTTCACAGAGTTCAAGTAACAGACTCATCTCAACATTAACTGTTCAGAGGAGACTGCGTGAATCAGGCCTTCATGGTCAAATTGCTGCAAAGAAACCACTACTAAAGGACACCATTAAGAAGAAGAGACTTACTTGGGCCAACAAACACAAGCAATGGACATTAGACCAGTGGAAATCTGTCCTTTGGTCTGGAGTCCAAATTTGAGATTTTTGGCTCCAACCGCCGTGTCTTTGTGAGACGCAGCGGTGGTTCCCACTGTGAAGCATGGAGGAGGAGGTGTGACGGTATGGGGGTGCTTTGCTCGTGACACTGTCTGTGATTTATTTAGAATTCAAGGCACACTTAACCAGCATGGTGTCACGTCCTGACCATTAGAGGGAGCAATTGGATTAGTTTTGGTCAGGACGTGGCATGGTTTTGTGTGTTAAGTGTTGTGTTGGTGATTGAACTCCCAATTGAAGGCAGGTGTGTTGAGTTGCCTTTGATTGGGAGTCCTATATAGTAGTGTGTGTTTTTCTTTGGGGTTGTGGGTAGTTGTTTTTGCACTGCGTTTGTTAGCCTGCAAAACTGTTCTTGTCGTGAGTATCATTTATTGTTTTTTCACTGTGGATGCTTTACTTGTGTTCATTAAAAGTATGAGTATTCACATTCCCGCTGCGCCTTGGTCCATTCCTAATGACAAGCCTTACACATGGCTACCACAGCATTCTGCAGCGATACGCCATCCCACCTGGTTTGCGCTTAGTGGAACTATCATTTGTTTTTCAACAGGACAATGACCCAACACACCTCCGGGCTGTGTAAGGGCTATTTGACCAATATGGAGAGTGATGGAGTGCTGCATCAGATGACCTGGCCTCCACAATCACCTGACCTCAACCCAATTGAGATGGTTTGGGATGAGTTGGACCGCAGAGTGAAGGAAAAGCAGCCAACAAGTGCTCAGAATATGTGGGAACTCCTTCAAGACTGTCGAAAAAGCATTCCAGGTGAAGCTGGTTGCGAGAATACCAAGAGTGTGCAAAGCTGTCATCAAGGCAAAGGGTGGCTGCTAAAATAGATTTTGATTTGTTTAACACTTTTTTTGGTTACTACATGATTCCATATGTGTTATTTCATAGTTTTGATTTCTTCACTATTATTCTACAATGTCGAAAATAGTAAAAAATTAAGAAAAAAACTCTTGAATGAGTGGGTGTGTCCAAACATTTGACTGGTACTGTAGCACCTCCCCACCACTACTCCATGGAATGTCCCTTTGTTTCCCCAGATGAGCTACAGTTTTAACTTTGGGTCTGTTTGTGTCCCACAGTACAGTGTTAGCCCACTGAGCTGAAAGCTAGGCATTAGCTCGGGGAGTTAACTCTAGTCTTCAGACCTTGAGCAAAGCTAGTCGTTATGGGCGCTTGGTTCACAGACGTACGTAAGTCTCAAAACGCCCCGAGATTGAGAAATGTTCTGTTGAAAGCCTTTCCACATAGTACTTTTACATCAAACAGTAACACTTCTGATGTTTTATTTACAGTCTAAAATGATAAGACTTACAGTCCCCAAACTGAGAAACTGACACAGAGAGACACACACAGCCTATCTGCTCACTATCATCTGCTACAGGGCTGGGTTACTGCTACAGGGCTGGGTTACTGCTACAGGGCTGGGTTACTGCCACAGGGCTGGGTTACTGCCACAGGGCTGGGTTACTGCTACAGGGCTGGGTTACTGCTACAGGGCTGGGTTACTGCCACAGGGCTGGGTTACTGCCACAGGGCTGGGTTACTGCTACAGGGCTGGGTTACTGCTACAGGGCTGGGCTGGGTTACTGCTACAGGGCTGGGCTGGGTTACTGCTACAGGGCTGGGTTACTGCTACAGGGCTGGGTTACTGCTACAGGGCTGGGTTACTGCCACAGGGCTGGGTTACTGCCACAGGGCTGGGTTACTGCTACAGGGCTGGGTTACTGCTACAGGGCTGGGCTGGGTTACTGCTACAGGGCTGGGCTGGGTTACTGCTACAGGGCTGGGTTACTGCTACAGGTCTGGGTTACTGCTACAGGGCTGGGCTGGGTTACTGCTACAGGGCTGGGCTGGGTTACTGCCACAGGGCTGGATTACTGCTACAGAACTGGGTTACTGCTACAGCGCTGGGTTACTGCTACAGGGCTGGGCTGGGTGACTGCTACAGGGCTGGGTTACTGCTACAGGGCTGGGTTACTGCTACAGGGCTGGGCTGGGTTACTGCTACAGGGCTGGGTTACTGCCACAGGGCTGGGTTACTGCTACAGGACTGGGTTACTGCTACAGGGCTGGGTTACTGCTACAGGGCTGGGTTACTGCTACAGGGCTGGGTAAATGCTACAGGGCTGGGTTACTGCTACATGGCTGGGTTACTGCTACAGGGCTGGGTTACTGCCACAGGGCTGGGCTACTGCTACAGGGCTGGGCTGGGTTACTGCTACAGGGCTGGGCTGGGTTACTGCTACAGGGCTGGGTTACTGCCACAGGGCTGGGTTACTGCCACAGGGCTGGGTTACTGCTACAGGGCTGGGTTACTGCTACAGGGCGGGCTGGGTTACTGCTACAGGGCTGGGCTGGGTGACTGCTACAGGGCTGGGTTACTGCTACAGGGCTGGGTTACTGCTACAGGGCTGGGCGGTTACTGCTACAGGGCTGGGCTGGGTTACTGCTACAGGGCTGGGTTACTGCTACAGGGCTGGGTTACTGCTACAGGGCTGGGTTACTGCTACAGGGCTGGGTAACTGCTACAGGGCTGGGTTACTGCTACAGGGCTGGGTTACTGCTACAGGGCTGGGTTACTGCCACAGGGCTGGGCTACTGCTACAGGGCTGGGTTACTGCTACAGGGCTGGGCTGGGTTACTGTTACAGGGCTGGGCTGGGTTACTGCTACAGGGCTGGGCTGGGTTACTGCTACAGGGCTGGGCTGGGTTACTGCTACAGGGCTGGGCTGGGTTACTGTTACAGGGCTGGGCTGGGTTACTGCTACAGGGCTGGGTTACTGCTACAGGGCTGGGTTACTGCTACAGGGCTGGGTTACTGCTACAGGGCTGGGTTACTGCTACAGGGCTGGTTTACTACTAAAGGGCGGGGTTACTGCTACAGGGCTGGCTTACTATTACATGGCTGGGTTACTACTACAGGGCTGGGTTACTGCTACAGTGCTGGGTTACTGCTACAGGGCTGGGCTGGGTGACTGCTACAGGGCTGGGTTACTGCTACAGGGCTGGGCTGGGTGACTGCTACAGGGCTGGGTTACTGCTACAGGGCTGGGCTTAGTTTAGTAGAGGCCTGTGCTGCATCACCCAGCACTCTGCTTCTTCCGATGGACACACACACACACACACACACACACACACACACACACACACACACACACACACACACACACACACACACACACACACACACACACACACACACACACACACACACACACCCTGCCTGCCTTTTCCAGTGGAGCTCTACGCCTGACACCAGACAGTAGCGTTTTAGAGAGCAGGCCGCCCCGGTCGGTCGGTCAGTTGTGGTGATGGGGATTGGTAGGAGGCAGGTTCAACAACAACAGGCTTGTGGATCTTTCAGAGTTCAGCCTCATAGCCTCTCTATCCTCTCCTGCTCCTCTCTCTGTCATCAAGTGGCACTTGGCCCTCTTCTCCTCTTCTCCTCCACTCCTCTCCTGCTCTCTACAAAGCAAAGCTAAGCCGAGGCAGAGGAAGAGAGTTCAATGGTGACTTGAAGAGATCTCAGATTGTGGTCTGGAATGATAATGGGCTCAAAACAGGGTGCTTAAATAGTTACCACACATCTTAGAGAGGGAGGATAGACAGAGAGAGAGAGAGAGAGAGAGGATGAGAAGAGGGAGAGGGAGGGAGAGGAGGGAGAGAGAGGGAGAGAGAGAGGGAGGAGAGGGAGAGGGAGGGAGAGAGAGGGAGAGGGAGAGAGGGAGAGAGGGAGGAGAGAGAGAGAGAGAGAGAGAGAGAGAGAGAGAGAGAGAGAGAGAGAGAGAGAGAGAGAGAGAGAGAGAGAGAGAGAGAGAGAGAGGATATATAGAGAGATGGGATATATAGAGAGAGAGAGAGAGAGAGGGAAATAAAGGAGGGGAAGAGAGAACAGAGATGTTAGAGACCTGGAGAAGGAGAGAGAGAACAGAGATATTAGAGACCTGGAGAAGGAGAGAAAGAACAGAGATATTAGAGACCTGTAGAAGGAGAGAGAGAACAGAGATGTTAGAGACCTGTAGAAGGAGAGAGAGAACAGAGATGTTAGAGACCTGGAGAAGGAGAGAGAGAACAGAGATATTAGAGACCTGGAGAAGGAGAGAAAGAACAGAGATATTAGAGACCTGGAGAAGGAGAGAGAGAACAGAGATGTTAGAGACCTGGAGAGCGAGAGAGAGAACAGAGGCAACGCGTGATAGAGGAAGGAGTTTACTCTCAGACGAAAGTTAGTTACTCGTTCCAAAGCTTTCTAGGGTGAATTGGAGTACCGTAATCAATTATTACAATCACGATCATTCCATCTGTACTTTGACTAACTGAATCAGGTGTATTAGTGCAAGGCTGGAACAAAAACCCTACACAGCCAGTATCTCTACAGGACTGAAGTTGAAGAACCATGTTACTGTGGTCTGGATGGTCTCAAACTATTTAGAAAGAGGAGCCCACAACAAGCCAGAAACTGTTGTCAACATGTGTCAGTGGCGGATACAGTCAGGACCCTAAGTGTGTACTGAGTGGTGTTAACATCCCATAATCAGACTGTCGCCAGGTAACTCTACTTTAGACTCACAGAAAGAAGACCATAGATTCTCCAAGCTGTAAGAATCGGGGTGTCAGGTTGGGAGTATTAAACTAGGGTATTTAATGGGGTCTCAGAGGTATGTAGTATTAAACTAGGGTATTTAATGGGGTCTCAGAGGTATGTAGTATTAGAACTAGGGTATTTAATGGGGTCTCAGAGGTTGGTAGTATTAAACTAGGGTATTTAATGGGGTCTCAGAGGTTGGTAGTGTTAAACTAGGGTATTTAATGGGGTCTCAGAGGTATGTAGTATTAAACTAGGGTATTTAATGGGGTCTCAGAGGTTGGTAGTATTAAACTAGGGTATTTAATGGGGTCTCAGAGGTTGGTAGTATTAAACTAGGGTATTTAATGGGGGTCTCAGAGGTTGGTAGTATTAAACTAGGGTATTTAATGGGGTCTCAGAGGTTGGTAGTATTAAACTAGGGTATTTAATGGGGTGTCAGAGGTTGGGAGTATTAAACTAGGGTATTTAATGGGGTCTCAGAGGTTGGGAGTATTAAACTAGGGTATTTAATGGGGTGTCAGAGGTTGGGAGTATTAAACTAGGGTATTTAATGGGGTCTCAGAGGTTGGTAGTGTTAAACTAGGGTATTTAATGGGGTCTCAGAGGTTGGGAGTATTAA